>NC_084806.1:16244599-16844599 GCF_963583255.1 Pyrus communis
ACTCACGCTTTTGTTTTGCGCCCCTCCAGGTTCTAGTTGAGTAGCAGGTTCGGTGGTTTCCCAGAGGGCTTCCCGGCATTTCTGACAGACCCTCACAAGCGTAGGGCCACCTTCGGGTGTACTGTTGTCGCATCACTTTTATTTAGACTGTTTTAGGCTTATGCTCTGAACTAGCGTCACACTTATTATTAATTATTGTAAAACCAGTTTTTATTTATTCGTATTACTATTTCCACTATTATTTTATTAGCTTCCACACTGTGCACATGGCTTCGTCACTTCCACGTGACGGCCAGCACGCCCTGATCTAGGTCGGGGTGTGTCACTGCCGCACCAGCCACCATGGGTGACCGCCACCCCCGGCTTACCGGAAAACTCATTATTTCTAAAAATTCCTCAAAAATTACAGAAATGAAGATCTCAAAGAGTAAAGGAAACTTTATACCTGTGGCTAATTCCAATTTGGCCGGGAAAGGCTCCAATTTGCTTCGAACCCGCCAAAAAACCCTAGAAATAGATTTTCTTGATTCGTCCTCAATTCGACTCTGACACTCCAACCAAGGATTGGGCATTGTTCTAGGCCTCAAGGGAAATCTATTGGTGGTGTTAATTGCATGAAAACATTTCAGGTTTGGTGGATTGAAGTCACGGTGTTGTTGCCCCTCTACGGTTTGGATTCTATTTTGGGTGTAATAGGTAGAGGGAACAAAGGGGAATGTTTTCCCAATGGTTAGGTGACGTGGTTCACTGGAAGAATGGGGGAAAATGGCTGGAAAATTGGTGGAACGGGTCGGGTCCGAAGGTTTGCACGGACCAACCCGTGTCTCCCCCCCTTTCTTCTTCTCTCATTTCCCCTCCTTTCTTCTGTTTCTGATTGGGCCATCGTACCCTCTCTCCTCCCCCTATTCATCCAACTCCCTCCCCTTTTTTTTAATCCTATTCCCTCTTCTTGTTCCCCCATTTTCTTTCTTTTCTATTTTCCTCCTTTTTTCCCAGCCACACTCACCAATGGCATATAAATCCTTTAGTAATAATAAAAATATAGTGTAAGATAATTAAAATAGTGATTCATTCCAAATACTTTCGGGTTCGTAACTCAATAAAACTTTAACCATAACTCCAGATTCACTTCTACTTGTCCCTACGCGTCCGTAAGATCAAGCTCTATCCGAATATGTCAAGAAACAAGACAAAATATACGAGAATCACATACGTCCTCGAAAAATCACGCTTTACCCATAGGGCAATTCCGTAATTTCATGTATTAAAATTATAAAAACCATAATTTTTAGGGACGGGCTGTCACAATTGTAATATCGACTCTATTTATAAATAAGTACATAAATGGAGGACAACTAGATACAGATCATGACGAACTCACTAAGTTTTCAAAAGACAACACAATTATATTGTTTCTAGAAACTTTCTTAGGTGAAAAATTAGAGCTTTAGTAACCCCACGTCATGCTGTAAACTCTATCCCAATCTTCTTTGGATGACACGCTAACAAGAAAAGGGTTAGTGGTCTAGTAGAATAATTAAGAGACGCACATCGCATTATTCTAGCTTAAGGTGTTTCACTTTTTCTTGATTATCCGTACCAAACGCGGATTAGCATTGTCTAGAAATATTAATTAATCAAAGAATCTGAGATTTTGATTCGGTAGGGTTCACCTGCAACAACGTGATACCTCAGATTGCTTAGTGTTTGCTGAGTTTCACATCGATGTAAAGCAAATTAAGAGCACTTCCGCTTATAATTGTCTAGACAATTGGGTAACAGTCAATTATTGCCTTAGTGAACCGCGGCAAGTGATCTAATAGAAAAGTGCAAACAACAGCGCCTTAAAGAAGAAAAGGGAGGTCCTGGGTTAGATACTTTGTAAGCTATGAATCTGCTTGATCGTAGCTACGGGTATGGTAAAATTCTCAACTAGCCTCCTCCAGGCTCGAAAGGAGTGGATAACCATGGTTCGCCGCTACTTGTCCCCTTTTAAAAAATTATTATTATTATTATTATTATTGTCTTAGTGAACAATAATTGCCGGAGTGCACTTTCACCACATAAATGAATTGTCTGGGCAATTGACATTAAAATTTATTTTTTGAAAGAACTAATAAAAAGATAATATTATGTTTAATTTCAGATTGGATTTTTAACAAATCTCGTCGTGCCACATGTCATTATCTGAAATTACAATTTTGTGGAAGAGTATATGGTTGGGTATTTATAGGAAATATTTATAAAAAAAAAATTAAAAAATTCATTTTATGTTTTTTTTTTAATTTTTAACATTTTTTGACCAAATTAATATGGACTGTTGGATTATTTCAATTCAATGTACTTGATTGTGCCACGTGGGCACAATGATCACTTTCTTCTTTTTAAAAAAAAAAATTAACCAAAAAAGGCCGAATTAATAAGGACCTTTGGATTATATGACCCTTGAAAATCCAACAGCTCAGATTCTGCCACATGTTTGACAACCTGCAACGCGTACCCAACAGCGCTTTTTTGTCTTCTGGCGCTCCACAACGTGAGTGTGTATCAAACACGCCTGACGCAAGAAAATCTTGCACATAACCGACATCACACTGACGTCGGATCATACTCAAGCACTGTGTCGGGCACAAATTGTCCAACTGGTTCGTCCAGCAAGCTTGGGCCCATGTTTTCTCCAACTTCTTTCAATGGATTGGAGCTGCTTTTTTAAGATTTTGGGGGAAAATTGTCCAATTGCCCGAAAAAAAGGGTAGGGTGGAACTGTGGCCAATTCTTAAGCACAACTTTTAGTTTAGGGATATTTTTGTTATCAAGATTTGAATATATTTTGGCTTCCCTTGAGCTTTGTTCTATGAACTATGTCTCAATTCTCATGAGCTGGTTTAAGATCTGAACCTTCAAGGCCCTTTCCTGCTCTGGTGCAACTTTTCATCGCGCGTCCTCAATCACCGACCTTTGCTACTCAGCCCGTGTGTTTCTTCTCAGGTGTTGGGTGGCTATCAAAGTGCTTTTAGGACTATCTGGTAGGATTATGGGAGCGCTCCTATGTGGGTGGCTTGCTCACCCCCATTTTCCGTTGATCCATTTGTTTCGTTGGTTTGTTCTCTTGGTGGTGGTGGTGGCAGCCTTGCGATGGAGGCACATCTGGTGGCTGCTGGTTCCTTTCCAATCTTAGGGTTGTTTTGTTGTTGTTCAGCTTGCCACTTTTGGGCTTATCTACTGTATTTTCCTTTTTACGGTTGGGCTTGTATTTAGGTAGTGGGCTCCCTTAGGGCTTCGTTTTTCCTTGTACTTGCTTTTTTTAATGAAAGGAAATTAGTTTGACAAAAAAAAAAAAAAAAGCACGTCACTCATTGTTGCTAGCACAATATTTTAGTGTATTATTGGTGTTAAGCTAAATCACAAAAGTGAGGATAGATAAGAATATCAAGTGACAAAAGAAATCAAGGAACAATCTTTACAAATCACAAACGGAAAAGCCTGAGAGAGTGATTTTGTCATGGGGAGGTTTGAAAATGACAGTGAATTGACTGATGGAACAAAGTAGGGGCTAATGCCGCAGTTCTATAAATATACAACGAGCACAAAGCATAAATTCCATAGGAATTTGAAGACAACACAAACTTTATAGGTTAAAGCATTAAGTTGTGATTTCTTCACAGATGTATTTGGGGATGATGGCAGGAGGGCAACATAGGGGTTGGGGAATGATAAAAGATGAGGGTTGGAGAAAGGGACCTTGGACTGCTGAGGAAGATGGATTTCTCATCGAGTATGTGAGGTTTCATTGTGAAGGCAGATGGAACTCTGTGGCTAGGCTTGCAGGTCTGCAACTTCTCTTTCTGATAGATACATATATCTATATGTATCTGTCTCCCTAAACCCTATATATATATATATATATATATATATATGTCTCTCTAAACCCTAATACAAATGTTTGTTTGCTCTGTAAATAGCCGAAAGTGCGAAAAATCACATCTTAAGGAGACAAAAATTCCATAATCAGCAGCAACAACAAAAAAATTTGCAAGTGGATGAAAAAGAAGTGAAAAGAATCATGTCCTTGTTGGACGAAAATGAGACTAAAATGCCATTATATTGGCCTCACGCAGCTAATCTTCGTTAGGAGCAAGGCTTCTTCTATTCCATGCTCGACGGCAATATTGTCAATGTGTCTGTGCCTGAAGCTGCCTCCAGCAATGAGGACAATTTTATACGGGATGGTTTGTGGAACTTAACTGATGTCCATGCAAACTTTATTAACACCACCAAACAAAGCTAGTTTTCACAACTAGGGTTTTTCCACTTCTGTCAAATAAGGGTTAAGTTGGTTCACTGCATGCTGCATAAGAAGTTTTATTAATTGGAAGTTGTTTAATTTTAACTGGGTTTAGCTTTAAGTATGGAGATGTAATTATCCGTAAACCCTGTTCTGTCCTCTCAAAGCATAATCAACTTGCAAAAAAGTCTATGACAACTAGTTTTTTATGTAATAGTAGTTGTTCTATTTGTTTGAAAGAAATTTAAGGTTCGATTCTCATAAATACAATAACGATTTATATTATGATAAGTTTGATACTTAATTATGGTTAACTGAGTTACGGTTACATTACTTTGTAGTGTTTGTCCTACTCCATTATAAAAAGGCTAAATAGCCAAAATGATCTTTGAGATTTGCATAACTTATCACTTTGGTCCCTGAGATTGAAAATCAATAGAAATGGTCCTTGAGATTATCCACCATCCATCATTTTGGTCCTTCCGTTAAAAACTCTTTGGGCAATTTTCAAAGCTTCGTAACTCAATCGTTTATTAACCAAATTCGATCCATAATATATCAAAATGAAGATAAGAAAGTGTAGAACAAGATTATACCGATTTGGATGCCCAATGGTTGCCGGAGATGGCCAGAAAATAGCCTCAAAGGTGACTGATCCGCGAGAAAACTGGAAAACTCGCCGAAAACTGGGTAAACTTTAAACGTTGATAACTTCTTCAATACTCAACGAAATTGAGTGATTCAAAAATAAAAATCATACTTATCGATGAGACAAAGAGTATGCTACCTTTCTTGACAGCTAATTCATCGTGTTTTGGCCGGAAAACGACTTAAAAGTGGCTAACTCGAAAATGGTTAGCCACTTTCGAGCCATTTTCCGGCCAAACCGCGGTGATTTAGCCGTCGAGAAAGCTACCATTCTCTTTGTCCCATCAAGAAGTATAATTTTCATTTTTGAATCACTTGATTTCGTTGATTATTGAAGAACTTATGAACGTTTAAAGTTTACCCAGTTTCAGGCGAGTTTTCCAGTTTTCCAGCGGACCAGTCACCTTTAAGGCTATTTTCCATCCATCTCTGGCAACCATTGGGCTTTCAAATTAGTATAATCTTGTTCTACACTTTCCTATCTTCATTTTGATATATTATGATTTGAATTTGGTTAAGAAACGATTGAGTTACGAAGCTTTGAAAATTGCCCAAAGAGTTTTTAACGGAAGGACCAAAATGATGGATGATGGACAATTTCAAGGACCAATTCTATTGATTTTCAATCTTAAGGATCAAAATGATGAGTTATGCAAATCTCAGGGACTATTTTAGCTATTTACCCTTATAAAAAAAATTAAAAAAAAACTGTATAAAAAAATCAAAAAGTATTAAACATAATTTAAGTCATTTACTCAATAGAAAACCCATTTGTACTTTGAGAAGCATAAGTACACATGTCATCCTCAATACTTCTGTGCATTAGTACTAGCTTAGTCATATCAACTTTTCATGACATTTTTGTCTTTATACTCTTTATTGATGTAGACAGATGATCAAGTGAATTGAAGACGAAATGGATTGACGAAAGACAAAAGGACCCCGTGAGAATTTATAAATTTGGCGTCTGAGCTCCGTTTTAGGCGCATAATACCTTCTCGAAACCAACACGACATCTCATTCAAACTCACTGTTATGTTGTGATATGTGGTAGATTTTAGTCATCCAAGGTTGTTTAGGCATCCAAAATAGCGTTTTAAAGTTTGTAATAAAATCCAGACTCTTCGTTTTCGGTCCGACATGACATTTCAATTTTCCTAAAACCCTAAACTTCTTCAGGGTTGAGTTTAAGTCTAGGATTCCAGAACATTGTTCTTCTAGAGTTTATGTTTGTATCCCTTCTTCCCAATCCCAATACCTGATTCTTCCATATTCCCTTTGACAGTTCACCCAATCCCCATCCACAATTCTCCGATTCCTCAAATCTTAAATTCTCAATCCCAATCCCATATTTCAACTTTACCCCAATCTTATACTTCAATTTGTTTCAAAATTCTCCACACTACCATAATTTGTTTCAAAATTCAAGTAAGTTTTTTAGTATTCTAATCCCAATTAGGCCTTGATTGCTTGTTCGATTGTTGATTAATTTGTTTCACAAAGTATTATATTATATAAATAATTTATATACAATATGTGTTTAAAAATTTAGATCATATAAAACCTTTCATCGCACCTCAAAGCTTTCCCCTAAATGGGTTATCCATAAAACGTCTTGTCACCTTTTAAAAAATTGATCCTTACAATAGCCATGAGTGGTGCTCCTAAGGTCATCTCTAACCGAAGGGTCCAGAGGGCCAAAGGGCTGAAAATAGCTCAAAAACCATCTCCAACCGAGGGTCATGCCAAAGGGCTCGTGGGCCCCACTAGACAAAAAGGGTCAAAGGGCCAATCGGCCAGCCCAAAGCAGCCAGCCAACTAACCCCAAGCGGGGCCATATTTTGAATCCCAATGGCTAGCCGACGTCAGCATGACGCTAGCTAGCAATAGCTAGATGACATCAGTTCCCGTTGGTTTTGAATTTCTTTTTTGGCCAAAATTTTTTTAAAAAAATTTAAAAAATTCTCATTTTTTCCTATAAATACCTAAACCTTCCTACACCATTTCAATTCTCATATTTTCCTTTTCCAACAATGTTTCCTTCAATTTTTTCAATAATTTTCAAGTGGCCTCATCTGCAATGAAAGGTAGGGTTTGGACCCGAAAAGAAGATGAAGATCTTTGTAGGACTTATAGATGGGTCTCAGAAGATAGTGTGAGGGGGAGTTCTCAAACAAGTGAAGGTGTTTTGGACTCGTGTGTCCAAAAAATACTATGAGTCCTACGAAGACACCACTCTACCGAATACCCGAAACCACGAGAGTTGTTCTTCAAGATGGAAGAAACATCTGCATCCAAGTTTGAATAAATGGCATCAAGCACTCTTAGCAGCTGCAAGTAGACATGAAAGTGGCTCTAATTACTACGACGAAGTATTCACAATTTATTTTTAATATTTAATTATATTACATTTAATTTCATAAATTAATTTCCTTTACTTTTTGTAATTATATTTAATTTTATTACATTTAATTTCATAAATTAATTTCCTTTAATTTTTGTAATTATATTTTCTAGGTACGCCAAGCAGAGGAATTGTATATGAAGGACAGCTCGAAACCCTTTCAGTTTCACAGTTGCTGGGAAATTTGTAAAGGGTGGGTGTTATTTGAAGATCCACCTCAACATAGAGTAGGTCCTATGCCGGTGTTTGGAACTCAATCCTCAGCTGTAGATGGGGATGAAATGGATCTCCTACCATTCAACAAATAAGGGTAGAAAATCCGTCTTCGGGTGAAGGTTCCATACCTAGGGCTATGGGACAAAACAAGGCCTGAAGGTTGATGGAAAAGGACAAGGCAAATGATGATTACGCCGCTCAATAGGAAGTGATGGCCTCATTGCGATTAATGGCGAAGCAAAATGTCTTTGCCGCGGAAGAAAGGAATCGTGGGCATGAAGAACCGGCCAAACAAATACAAGAAGAGATGGATGATAGGAATATGCAAGGGAACACTTCGGATTACAGTCCAATGAGTAAGGCCTATTTTGATAAAAAATAAAAAAAAATAAAAAAAAGGGGAAATTATGGCCCGGCGACAGTTGTTTACCTCCAACTATACTCCTACAATGGCAAATGATGAAGATGATGTTGATTATGGACTTTAAATTTAAGTTGCTGTATTTTTTAAATTTAAGTTGGTGTAGTTTTTCAATTTTAGTTGTAGTTTTTAAATATAAGTTGTAGTTTTTTAATTTAAATAATAAATTATGTTTGGCCTTATGGCCCTTTGGCCCTTGGTTAGAGATAGTGTTTTGTGACAGGGCTAAAACGAGCCTTATGGCCCTCGGTTGGAGATAGTAAAATATTAATTTGTTGGAGGTCCATATGGCTAAAACGAGTCATCTGGCCCTCTGGCCCTCCTCGATTAGAGATGGCCTAAGGTCCTCATTTTAAGGACACGTGAGGTCCAAATACATATTAGCCGCAAGTTTATATTAATTTAGATCCAAAGACTTGAAATGTTCAACTTAATAAAGCAAAATAAGAAAATGGGTCTTATAATGTTTCATGAATTTTAAGTTGGTTTTGTTTTATTAAGTTGGCAAAAATTTTAAGTTTTTGAATTTAAACTAATATAATCTTATAGTTAATATGCATTTAGAGCTCACGAATCCTTCAAATCAAGACTAAGGACTTCAATAGCCACAAATAGAAGTAAACATGCCCTGACAAAAATTCTAGGATTTTTCTTTTTCTTTCTGTTTTGTGATGAACGGCTCCCCACAAAATGATCCGGAGAGCATCATTTTCCTTGTGGGAATTGGATCTTATTCTAAGATCCTCACGTCTTAATCATTCATCGTCTATCATACTTTATTTAAAATTAAACACAAATAGTATATGACGAAAATTAACCCGACAATATACTATCAACCGCTAATACGTGGGCATGCTATTGAATCCGGAGAGCATCCCTTTCCCGGTGAATACACAAAAACTGCGCGAATCAACGAAAAATGAAGAACAAAAGCGAGGGCCTCTACCCTTTTCCTCTCTTCCCGCCCCGAGTCCCACTGTCCCAGAATCCCCTCCTCTCCTCCATCGGAACCCCTAATTTCCAACCCTTCCCCGACCAACCCCAGTCGCTCACCCAGTCCTCTTTTTCCTTCGGTTCTGTGCAAACTAGTTTTTGAATTCAAGTTCACAGAGGCTGAAACCACGTAGTTTGTTTGATGGTAAGCAGCTCTATCCAATCTCCATGCTTCTTCCCTTCTTCCTTTACATTTGGAATTTCTTTAATTTAATTGTTTAGCAATTTGTGTGTTTAAAATGGGTTTCTGGTTTGGGTGGAAAATTGGTTTAGTGATAGATTAGAGAAAGACTTTATTTTGCAGTAGTTTCAAGGCTTGAAAGTGGAAAAAGTTTGTTACTTTTCGACGAAATTGAGGAGAAGAGTATTAAATGTGTGATACATTATGAGTTTGTTATGACTTGTTTTTGTTAGCTGAAATGGAAAGGAACTCGGCAGCATGTGTGATGCAATGGAGCATCGAGCTAGAGAAAGCCCTGCGCTCCAAGAAACCAGGTCTCTCACTCGGAGCCATTTCGGACGTCGGTGCAAGGCTCCAACAGTTAAGCAGGGAGCCAGATGCTTCTCCTGCTGTCCACCACCTGTTCGACCTAATTCCTGGTGAGGAAAAGCTCTTCTCCAACGCCATCATTCTTCGCCTTGCCAATGCCTTCCATTGTGGAGACAAGAATATAAGACTCTCTATTGTCA
Source organism: Pyrus communis (assembly GCF_963583255.1). Lineage (NCBI taxonomy): Eukaryota > Viridiplantae > Streptophyta > Magnoliopsida > Rosales > Rosaceae > Pyrus > Pyrus communis. Next base: position 16,254,257 of record NC_084806.1, read on the forward strand.
GGGCCTTTCTGTTTGAGTACCGGAAGAGGAACAAGCGGAAGGAGTATAATGGAGTTCTGTCCAAAACTCGGATTCATGTGAAGGCAGAACTGCTGAGGATAGTTAAGCTTGTGTTTGACAGTGGGGATGTTGAGGATAGGGCATTGGCTTTGGGTCTGTTTGGTTGTTGGGCACATTTTGCTAGAGAGAGTTCAAGCATACGCTACTTGGTGCTTTCTAGTTTGGTTTCTTCTCACGTTATGGAGGTAAAAGCATCGCTGTTTGCAGCAGGATGTTTTGCCGAGTTATCAGAGGACTTTGCATGTGTTGTCTTGGAGATGCTGCCTCATATGATGACTTCACCAGAAACGTCACCTGCTATAAGGTTGGCTGGAGCACGAGTATTTGCCAAACTTCGGTGCTCACATCCCCTTGTGAATAATGCTTACAAGGTTCTTTTGCTATGCTATTTTTGGCCTGAATTGGAAATTGTTCTTTTAGAGTTTTAGTTATTTGCTTATGAAAAAGATTCGCCTAACACTGCTTTATTCCAGACATGCCTAAAGCTTCTGTTAGAGTCCGCGGATGAGGGTTGCCAGGTTGCAATGCTGGTTTCTCTCTCCAAACTGTCTTCCAGGTCAACCATTCTTATATCTCAGCAGGTAATTGTTTTTGGTAGCATATGGTTTCAGATTTCTTGATCCGCAATACTTATTGGCATCTGAATGCAGATGGATTTGCTTCTCTTGTTTCTTAGCCAAGAAAAACCTCTTCAGCTGCGTGCAACAGCAGTAAGAAGCCTGCATTATATATACAGTCAAGGAATGTGTCATTTTCCTGTAAATGCATATCTTGTGAGAGCATTAATTAACATACTAGATGAACCTCAAGTTCCATCACTCATGCTGTGTGATGCACTGCAGACATTACGTAAGGTTGTTTCTCAGTCCGACAGATTAACTTTTTATTAACGTTTTTGCAATTTATATTGACTCACATACGCATTCTGCAGATTATTTCATGTAAGCTAGCATGTCTACCCCTTGATGTATTTGAATCTTCTAAGCTGTTAAGCGTTGCTGAGAATGCAACTTCATCTCCAATCACGTCTGAGGGCCTGTTAGCTATTTCTGTTTTGGTAGATGTGCCAACGAAACTAAAAGGAAGTACAGAGATGGGGTCTCTTGCACCTTGTTCCTTTCTTCTGCCATCTCGTGTGATCTCACTTATCATTGATCGAATCACCTTGATGGTTAAGCCAGTTTTGGATCTTTGTTGGACTGAGTCTCCAGTGTTTCAACAAATTAATTGCCTGCTCAATCTTCTTTTCTGTCTAATTCGAGAATATCCGGATCTGCATGTCGTAGTGCTGGATCAAATATATGTTTTGGTCAAGTCTCTCTCATATGTGCATGACAATCTAGTCATTACATCAGAAGCAGATGCATCTATTCGTGATAATGTAGACTTGAAAGGAGAAAAAAGCAGAACTATCAGATCAAAGCTTTTATTTATTGTCTACAGATTTTTGGTGGCCTTTCTTGAAAATCTCAGTGAAGCTGGTGCCATCTCCACTGAAGTATTTGACAAAGTGAAGCTTCTGGTCGAACTTGTAAGTCAGAGCAACTTGTTTGAATGTTATACATACACACTCTACTCTTTGTTGTTACATTGTCGAATCATTTGGGTTAACTTGGCGCATGGGAGTGAGGGAAGTTACAATCTTGATAAGAACTCGGGTGTATCTCACTTAATGGAGCATGAAATTCGTACAATTGAATGTGCGAAGAGGATGCTGACAGAAAACAAGTGGCCTGCTTACAGAGTCGGGATTTATGCAGCATGTCAGGGAGCCTGGCTCACTGCAACTTTTACATTCGAGCAGTTAGTACCAAAGGTTCATTCTATTTCCTGCTGCTGCTGGATGAGATCATTAGTTCAATTTTCTGATTCTGAGAGGAGACTCAAGTCTCTGCTGTTGACAAAACAAGGTTTAGAGACGAATAAATTTGATCTTATACTTTCTAGTAATGATTCAGGTGAAATCAGCCAAGATTCAGCTAGTAATATCAGGGAGCATATTAACAGTAGGGAGCTCACAGCGGCTTATGATGGTCTTTGTTCTTCTTTGGCAACATTAAAAGGTGATTTCAAAATGGACCAAACTTTTTATTTCCAAAGGTCGTTTTTGTCTTTAAGAGCAAAGGTGCTAGGAGCTGTGGTGGATATAGTTAAAGTTCTTGAAAACATTCAATTTGACCAGCATAGCATTACCAATAATGAACAGGTTGGATACCTCGTATCCTTGAAGAAGTGTACTCAAATATCTGTGCAGTTGAAGAGGCTATCACAAGAATTTGATCTAGTAACAAAATCTTTCATTGACATGGACAGAAAAAGTTCAGGAATCATTTCGGAACTCGCACTATCTTGTTCACTATTGGCCTTTTGTACTGGTTTTTCTCTTTACATTCCAAGCCTAATCGAATCTGTTTCCATTTTCGGTCTGGGAACAACAGAGAACAACTTAGACTCAATGTTGATACAAAATCTAATTGGGCGTTTGGGGGCCAGTAACCATGAAACCAGTGCAACTCTTTGTCTGCTTTTGAATCCAGGTGGCAAGCCCATTGATTGTTTTCACTTGCAGTCCAGAATCCAAGCATGTAAGGTTGGTTCTGTAGCGAAAGATATTCACAGTGTTTGTAGTTCTGTGGTTTTGGGGATTTTTGGCTTGAAAAGTAAGGCAAACGGAGTGCACAATGTGGAAGGTCTCTCCCAAGCAACCAAGGATGGCTTACAACTTCTGTATAGCATCCTAATGAAATGGATGCAAATCCCCTTCCGGACTCCCAAGTACTTCTTTAAATTTAGGTATGATATATATCTAACTCAAACAATCCTTTTGTTTTGTTGATTTCTCCATTTTGTTCTAAGAATAGATGCATCGAGAAAATCTTACTTTTACTCAATCCTTTAAAGCTTTCATATCATATATTGACATGGTTGATTATTTAGGATTAAAATCACCATGTAGAGCTTTTTACTATAGGGTTTTAGTCTTGGATTGGTTAATCGCTTTGATATGATGTTTTAAGTTTAGTTATATAAAAGTTTTGCTTTTCTGTTTTCACCACCATTCTAATTTTTTCCATTGACATAAATTTCAGGCCTTGCCTGGGGTCAGAACTCTTTGCTGTCAGTGAAACGAGAAACCCAGAGGCAATATATGTAGCCTCAGGCTTCAACTTATCATTAAATTTGTGCCTTCAGTTAAGAAATGTGCCACCAGACATCCGAGTCCGGTTGAAAAATTTGTACTGCATAGTCTACAGTGGAGCATCCCTTCAGGAGCCAATAGAAGGTGGAGAAAACAAGGAGCAAAAACAGGCTTGGGAAGCTGATGACATTGTAGAAATGAACGAGAAGCTGTTACAGTATGTAACAGAGTGCAGTACAAAAAAGAGTAATAAGCGTCGAAGGGGTAAAAATGATGGCGAGTTTGTGAGTTCGTTCGCACGTTTTGAACTGAACGAAAGAGGGCAAGGGTTTTCAAGTTGCTTGCTTGATGTTTCTGCTTTTCCAGTGGGTACTTATAGGGTTAAATGGTATAGCTGCTGTATTGATAGTCAGGGTAATTGTTGGAATTTACCCTCTTTGAATGCTGGTCCTGTATTCACTGTACAGAAGTTATAGATTGAGTTTTTAATAAATTAAAGCTAAACATGTAAATAATGTTGTTCCCGTTCGCCCTGCAGCCAAAGGTTTGTGTTCGATTCACACTTCTGTAAAATCAGTTGTATAAGAGGAAGACGTTAATTATAACAATGGTCTCTGAATTATAATTCAATTTCAATTTTGCTCATTGAATTTAATTATTAAATTGTGTTGTCATAAAATTTTGTTGTGCGTAGTCCACATTTGATAATTTGATTATAAATAAATATAAATATAAATTAAGGCTGCTCCAATCCGAATATGATTCATTACTAATTGCAGGTGACGGACGAGTCCCTAAGCAAGCGTAGAGGAGAAAGAAAACCCACAACAATGCTCTTTTGCTTCAACTAAAATGACAGATATAGCCTCTTGCTTCTATAACACTCCTGGTTTTATAGAAACGGAAGTAGGAGGCTACTGTTCCCCCACCAGTCTTATCCCCAATTTATCTGAAAAACTACGTAGCTCACCATACTTAACGGTTTTTCTCAGAGCATCCATCGATTGGGTTCTCTATTTTCCCTTTTTCTGGGAATCTATTAGATGTTCTTCCCATTTCGCTGCATCGCATACATGTTCTTCCCGATTTCCTTTTCGTCCTGTGGCAAGAGCTCAGCACAGATGATACGTACATTTGCGAACAGTAAATCTGTATTATGACTAACCGATTCCTTTACTGATAGGCCAGCACCATTTAACATGAGGCAACAACTTCGGCTTCATTACAGAACCTGTCGTTGGCACTGACGTCTGCGATAAAGCCTCCTTCTAAGTCTTCTGAGTGTCTGAGGAAGATGAACGCCACAAAGGCAATCCTAGATTCCTCCGCTTCTTATCCTCCACTCCCCCGGCTCTCTCCAAGAGATGCAATGTTGAATAAGAAGAGTATCCAAGATAACTCTAATGATCCTAAGAAGAAGAAAAATAGAGCACACTCTTAAAGAAAGCTCACAAAACAAACTAATTAGCAAAGCTTTTCTTATTTAGCTCTAGGCTTTGTTTTTCCTTGGATGATTACAATGCTTGGGGACTTGGGTATTTATAGCAAACCAAATGAAAGTTACACCACACACTTAATTAAACTAAGATTATTTGCTACCATACAAAACCCATTAATTGCACCTAATTTTTTCCACTCAACCATACCTAACATTGATTCTACCTAACATTGATTCTCAACACTCCCCCTCAATGTTAGCTCTCATTCTTTGCACTGTGCTGAGCAGACAGCGAAAATTTTCGAGCTTGCCTGTACTTAAACTTTTTGTGAACAAGTCCGCAACTTGATCATTCGTCTTGACCTGTCTCATCTCAATCTCTTCTTGTAAAACCTTTTCTCTGATAAAGTGGTAGTGCACTTCCACATCTTTAGTTCTTGCATGAAAGACTGGATTTTCCGCCAAGCGAATGGCCGATTGGTTATCACAGTACAATGGTACTGGATAATCTACTGGTTGATGTAGATCACTCATCAACTGTACCAGCCATGCATTTTCTTGAGCTGCCATTGCTGCTGCTCTATACTCTGCTTCTGTGGTTGACAAAGATACCGTTGGCTGTCTCTTGCTACACCAAGAGATGGTTCCAGAACCAAGCTTAAACACATACCCAGTTGTTGATCTCCTGGTGTCATGATCTCCCGCATAGTCAGCATCACAGTAACCAACTAACTTGCAGTCTTCACCTTTCTTGTACAAAAGACCATAGTCAATTGTACTCTTCACATATCTCAGTATTCGTCGAACTGCTTCCAAATGAGGCTTCTTTGGATTTTGCATGTACCGACTCATCACACCAACTGCATAAGAAATGTCAGGTCGAGTCAAGGTTAAGTAGATCAGACTACCTACCAATTGTCGATACATTGTCGCATCTTCCAAATCTTTTCCTTCATGTGCACACATTTTGGCGTTTGGTTCCATCGGTGTCAAAATTGGCTTGCATTCGAGCATTCCAAACTTCTTCAATAAATCTTTGGAATATTTTTGCTGACAGAGAAATATTCCTTCTTGTGTGCGATCAATCTCTAGACCAAGGAAGTGCTTGAGTTGGCCAAGTTCCTTCATCTGGAAACGGACTGATAAATTCTCCTTCGTCCGAAGAATTTCTGCCTCATCATCACCGGTTATGATCAAGTCATCCACATACAGTAGCACGATAGCTAGCTTTCCTTCATTGGTTTTGACAAACAAGCTAGAATCTGCAGGTGTTACTGAATAACCACTTTGTGTTAGAAACTCTGCAATCTTACCGTACCACGCTCTTGGTGCTTGTTTCAAACCGTAGAGTGCTTTCCTTAACTTGCACACGTACTCAGGATGAGCTTCGCTTTTAAAGCCCATTGGCTGCATCATGTAGATCTCCCGATCTAACTCTCCATGCAAGAAAGCATTCTTCACATCCATTTGGTATAGATTCCAATCTTTGTTAGCTGCAAGTGCAAGTAGGACTCGTACTGTTGTAAGTTTTGCCACTGGACTAAACGTTTCATCATAGTCTAGTCCGTACTGTTGAGAAAAACCACAAGCTACTAGTCGTGCCTTGTACCTCTCGATTGACCCATCTGGACGACGATTTATCTTGTAAACCCACTTACAGGATATGGGTTTGACATCTCTTGGCTTTGGTACCAGATCCCAAGTTTGATTTTGCTCAAGTGCATCAAGCTCTTCTTTCATAACTGTCATCCACTCAGAACTTTGTGATGCTTCTTCGAACATCTCAGGTTCTGTTACTTCTTCAATTATGGCTGCATTGGCGTATTTGAGATTTGGTCTCCGTGCTCTTGTTGACCTTCGGAGTTGAGATTGTGGAGTTGATTCTTCCGGTACACTAGGCCCACCTTCTTCGTCTGGTTGTTGATACATGCCAGTTTGCCAAGGATTCTGAGTCACTCTCTGTTCGACATCATCGTCATTTGGATCTCCTGATTTATCTGAACTTGGTTGGAGTTGGATAGTATGCTCCCCCATCTTCTGTTGCAGCTTTTCTCCAAATTCTCTAGAGTCTGGTAGCATCTCCTTCTCTGATGACCACCAAGAAGACGCTTCATCAAACACCACATCTCGTGAAGTGTAGCACCTTCCACTTGTTGGATCACAACATTTCCACCCTTTTTTCTGGCTTGGTTGAGGAAGTCTGTTGATCACAAAGGCTGCAGTCCTTATTGCTTCAGCCCAAAACCTTCCCGGTACGTTCTTTGCATGTAGCATACTTCGACAGACTTCTGCAAGATGCCGGTTCTTTCTCTCAGCTACACCATTTTGTTGTGGTGTGTTGGCACAAGTGTACTGATGACGTATTCGACATTCCCTTAAGTATTGAGAGAACTCACTTGAGCTATATTCTCCCCCGTTATCTGTGCGCAGGCAACGGATCTTCTTTCCCACTTCTCCTTCGGCTAACTCTCTGAACTCTTTAAACTTTGAGAATGTGTCAGATTTTTCTTTCATAAAGAAGACCCACACATACCTTGAGAAGTCATCAATGAATGTTACCATGTACCGCATACCACCAACGGACGGTTGCTTAACTGGTCCGAACACATCAGAGTGAACTAACTCTAATGGTTCTTTTGCTTTAAACTTCGATTCCTCATATGGCAATTGATATGCTTTACCATACTGGCATCCTGCACATACTGTGTCTGTTCGCACGTCCAGTTTAGGAAGCCCCTTAAGCATCGACTTTTTCACCATCACACTTAGCTTGGAATAGCTAACGTGACCTAACCGCATGTGTCATAGATCTGATGTCTCATTTTTCCTTGTCCTGTCTACATATGCAAATTCTGCTGACATTACGTAGACTGACTCCAATCGTCGCCCATCCATTGTTGGTGTTTCTGAGATTTTGAGGTCACGATACACCTTCACATCTCGTGGACCGAACAAGACATGGTGGCCTGATAATGTCAATTGAGCCACATATAGCAAATTTTTCTTCATTCCTGGGACATGATAAACATCTTGAAGTGGCACCTGGTTAGAATTATATCGAGGCTTAACTATTGTCTTACCGATGTGAGCTATCGGTAACCTTGAGTTGTCGGCTGTCACCACCACACGACCTCCCTTGTATTCAGATAGATTTTGCAGCTTCTGTTTATCACCCGTCATATGATTTGAGCAGCCCGAATTTACGATCCAATCATTTTTGTAGTCAATGCGTTCTGGTGTTGTTACCGTGAGGGCTAATTCTTCTTCTTCCTCCGTAGCGAATAATGCTTCAGCATTCCAGCCATCTTCACTATTCTCCTTCGAACTGGAAGTAGCAGTATTACTTTCAACAGGCTCTTTCTTGGTCCAACAATCTTTCGCCATGTGGCCCATCTTCCCGCAGTTGTAACACTTGTCACTAAACTTTTTACTATTACCGCGATTCTTCCAAGCTCCCCCAGAACGAGAGCCTCCATTTCCTTGGTGACTTTGCACCTTTTCTCCATCCTTTTTAGATCCACTACCAGTGTACCGCTTGAAGGTGCCTTTGCTTTTGTTGGTGTAGAGCGCTTCCTCTTCACTCTTCAGTGAGACTCCTCCCATTTGCTTGGTCATAACTTCTTGACCTGCAAGCAAATTTTCAAACTCAACAAGCGATGGTTGTGTCGGCCATCCTTGTATAGCGGCAATGAACCCTCGATATTCGGGTCTCAAACCATGGATAATTATTCTCTTCATCCTGGTTTCCCCAATAGGAGCTGTTGGATCTAATTCTGAAATTTCGCGGCATATCGACTTCACCTTGTGAAAGTACTGGGCAATCGTCATGTCGCGTTGTACCATCGATAGCAGCTCATTCTCGAGAAGTTGCAATTTTGTATCGTTCCTCTTCGAAAAGAGTGTAACAAAAGTGTCCCATGCTTCCTTTGGCGTTTTAGCATCCTGAATGTGCTCCAACATTTCTTCTTCTATTGTGGTCTTTAAGGCAAACATTGATTTGCCTGCTTTAATTTTCCACTTCCGCAAGACGCCGTTAGCATCTTCCGCTGCCGGTTGTGTAACTTCACTACCACCGACAACCTCCCACAAGTCTTGACCTTGAAGGTAAGACTCTATACACGTTGACCACGTGTTATAGTTTTGGTTGTTGAGCTTCTTGATTCCTCCAACAACTTGAAGATCACCCATCGTATCGGCAAGACTTTGACTACACCGAACAAGCTTGAGTGACTACCGTGCAGAGTAATACACTACTCTCGACACAAAGAAGCTCCCTCTCAAGGTTTGTGATAACCCCAGCAATAATCTCAAGAAATCTTTTCTGATGTGGAAGATCAGTCAAAACTGCAACCACAGAGCATACTCGGAATTTCAAGAGACTTTACAACCAATGCTCTACCAAGAATGATCCCTGACCGACTTGGCTCTGATACCAATTGTTGAATAAGAAGAGTATCCAAGATAACTCTAACGATCCCAAGAAGAAGAAAAATAGAGCACACTCTTAAAGAAAGCTCACAAAACAAACTAATTAGCAAAACGTTTCTTATTTAGCTCTAGGCTTTGTTTTTCCTTGGATGATTACAATGCTTGGGGACTTGGGTATTTATAGCAAAACAAATGAAAGCTACACCACACACTTAATTAAACTAAGATTATTTGCTACCACACAAAACCCATTAATTGCACCTAATTTTTTCCACTCAACCATACCTAACATTGATTCTACCTAACATTGATTCTCAACATGCAACCATACAAGTAGTAGCTGCTTCACCTCTACATTACAGATTCTCTCTCAGGTACATACGCTTCCATTTTCAATCCGTTTGCTATCTGAAAAAGAGCGATCGTAAAAGTTTGTTCTTTTACTCTTGGGCGTCTAACTCTCTCTCGCGTCTGTAGATAAATACTTTAACCAAACACCACTCGACCAACCCTTCTATTTTTCTGACTTCTTCTACAGAAACCTCTCTTCCTCTCCTTCCCAACAACACCTTCTGACATTGGTAAATTATGAAGCCGTCCTAAAGGCAGTAAAGCAGCAAGGAACTGTGCCATAATCCCTAAAACCAGGCTCGAGTAGTCGCCTGCCGTTATTCCTATCAGAGGGGCCAATCCAGCACCTATAAACCCACTAGCTATCGATGATAAACACAAAGCTGATGCTAAGAAAGAAGTCAGTGATCCTTCACATCCTCGAGGACATATATTCGCAAATAGTACTGTGAAAGGCAAGATCTTAAACTGCGCAATAGTCTCTGCCAACCCCGAAAAACAAAGGACAAACACCTCATTCGGAATCCCCAGTCTAACATTGATCTGTCTCACTAATACAAGGTCAAGAAGAAGGGAAAAGGCATACACCAGCTGAACAAGACCAACCAACTTTCTTATCTTTCTTATCGGAGCTTTTTTCCAATAACGGTCATAAAGTACAACAGTGGAAAGAAGCACCAACTGGCCGACCACTCGAGACATGCCAATTTTTACAGGATCGAGATGTAGACATTGTGTTTGATAGCAGAAGATAGAACCTGACAGGACTAGGACCATGGCAATAGAAGCTACAATCCAAATAAGAGGACGAGCTATACTTTCCTTTGAATTCCCATCTGCAGCTCAGGAAATTGTTTCCTGATACTTTCAAAGATTGGTTTTCTTATAAGACTCATCTAGTAATTGTGGTAAATCAAGAGATTCCTCTCGTATTCTCAACGAAATTGCAAGTTGAGCAGAGGGTAAAACTGCAAATACAAGACACATGGTTCTGGGCGGCGTTTTCATCAAGAAATATCCACCTATTAAGTTGTCAAGGATTCCACCAGCAGCCGCTGCCATGAATGCATAAGACTGGAGGCCAGTCATATTTTTCTCTTGGGCATACTCTGCAACAAGAGCATCCTGTGCTACTTCTGTAATGGATGCTCCAAGATCACTCAGAAGAACGCATGCCATAAGGTTAAGAAGAGCTCGAGCTGCAACAGGTGTCAGTGTCATTGGCCCCCACGACAGAACCTGTAGAACAACTGACAAGTTTGAACTCCATCAGATTCTCCCATGAGAAGTTGTTCCAAGCAATTAGTTCTAACCAAAGCCAACAGGCTTCACTTTCACATAGCAAATATACACTTTTTTTTTTCTTTTTCTACCTTTCCCAAACCCAAATTTAGTTCATTCTATTTTCTAGTCGATGCATTGTTTACCCCCTTAAACAGTGTTGTTAAGCTTAAGCCAGTCTTTCACAGGAATTACAGCATAAAACTAGTAGGATTAATGGAACTCATATAGAAAAATTTATTATAGGAACCAAAAATCTTTTCTTATATTAAGAATATAACTTTACTTTGGATTGTCAATCAAACGAATATGCAAATGCAGTAGACAAATAGAATCTTGTTGGAGCGAAATTTCCTGCACGAAGAAATACCTCAACAGATTCGTTGACTGTAATGTTCACATTCGCCGAATCCCTTGTAAGAGGCATCCACGAACGGTCTTTCTCCGAAGCTTCGTCTAGGCGGGGTACCTGCAAGAGATACTCTGACGCTCAAGTCAGTCAATTGAATTTCTATTCTCTAGTCTGCCCGTCACAGGTTGTCTTACACAACATCATCTCTTTGGATGATTGGTATTGGCCCATGAGTCGAAACTGGATTTTATCCTCCCACAATGGCCCCTTTTCCCCTTTTTTACGTATGTAAAATAGGGGCAAACTGAGTTTTTCGATCGCATGAGGCCATGAAATTATATTCTCTAAGCCAAGCTAAAACTTTAAGCACCTCTTGTTAAGGTCAAATTTGTGGAAGCCACTTTTTCTAAAGCCAAATTTACTAAAGATAAATTTACCAAAACCTCCATTTCGTTTGCCAAACTTACGAATGTTCTACTCGCTTTCTTTGCATAATTTGCGAAAGTACTCTTCGTATACCTTGTGAAAGCTAACTGATACTATTCGCATAACTTGCCTTCGCATAATTTACACAGTTTGCATAACTTGCGGATGACACTCTTCGCATAATTTGCACCCTAAAGCCAACTGACAATGACTTAAGAACGACACTCTTCACATAACTTGCTGACACTCTTCGCATAATTTACGAATGCTAACTAACATCTTCGCATAATTTATGAATGCTAACTAACATATTTGCATAATTTACGAAAGTCGACTGATATTCTTCCCATAACTTGCGAAAGCCAACTGATTCTTCGCCTAATTTATGAACGTCAGCTGACATCTTCACATAATTTACGAACGTGGACTGACATCTTCGCATAGTTTACGAACGTGGATGGACACCTTCGCATAGTTTACGAAAGTTTAACGAAAGTTGACAGAGAAAGTTGTCTGACACTTATATAAGGATAGGATCATAGGACAGATTTTGCCAAACATTTTTACCTTCCTTTTAAGCCGCTAGATTACATAACATCTAAGGGTCTTCAATGAATCATTCAATGACTTGGATGCTTACGTGGATTATAATTAACATTGAAAAAGAATAAAAACTAGAAAATTAATTAAAATTTGAAAAGAGGAACGCAACCTTGCGCACAAAGGCCTCCATTGATTTGTGCAAAATACCTTAAAGTCTTTTGAGTCTTCGTTCTCATCTTTGGGTAAAAACCTCAAAAACCTCTTTGATTCTATTTCAAATCCACACTTAGATTTAATTGTATAAAAAAAAAAAAAAAATTTGAGGGAGGTAGTTAGAGTTGTTGATTTAGGGTTTAGTTTTGTAAATTTATGGAAAGAGCAAGGAACGAATGCTTGAAGCAGATTGATACTTGATTTGCTTTTATATCGGAATTTTGTATCAATCAATTGAAGGAACAATACTAAGTTTGATAGCGTGAGTGATAGAAATTTAAGGTGTTGGGGTTGGACGAAGCAATTCGATGGTCGTGCTTCAACATTTTCATCCAAGAAGGCCATTTTCGCTTCTTCCTTATGTTTGCAAGATTATTCCCTCAGTTTTTATTCTTTTCTTAGTTTTAACTTTTATTAATTTCTTAATTATAAATTTATACCTCATTTAATGTTTAAAATCCTCTACATAACTCTTAATCAAGACCGTTAAATGTTACGAGATCTAAAGGTTGTAAAGGAGTGTCAAAATCTTTGTCTGCACACCTAGTCTGCACACCCAATTTGCACGCCTAGTCTACACACATTGTATCTCTACACACTTTTTCCAATTGTGGGACGATAAAATCCAGTTTCAACTCATGGGCCAATACCAATCATCCAAAGAGATGATTGTGTAAGACAAGCTGTGACGGGCAAACTAAAGAGGAAAGCCCACAAGAAACATGTTGACTCCTTACTCGCACATGGGAAAGGAAATGTGTTAGACGTTAAACAAAGAGTTTGGAAAAGGGAGAAGAAGGTAGATAACCACCTCCACTACGGAGGACCACTAAGGAAGAGGGAGAAAGGGGCATGTCGTGGTACTTGTTCTTCAAGCATTGTAGTCCTATAAATATGGAGAAGAGTCAAAGAGCAAGGAACGCAATCAAAACCTCAAACTAGAGAACATAAATACAATTGACTAACTTGAGCGTTGAAGTATCTCTTGCAGGTATGCCCTCCAAGACGAAGCTTCGAAGAAAGATCGTTCGTGGACGCCTCTTACGAGGGATTTGGTGAACGTGAGTATTACGGTCAACAAATCTGTGGAGGTATTTCTTCGTGTAGGAAATTTCGCTCCAACAATTGGCGTCATATGTGGGAACCGAAAAAAAATCAAGTTACAAATATGATTAGATCCACACAAGAAGTTCTGAATCCTTCCGGAGACGTAAGGAATCAATCAAGGAACACGAGGTTTCAATCCCAAAATAGTGAAACCAGTCTCGCCATGGAACAATTTAGAAAGCTAACGAAGGAATTGCATGAAACAAAAATGATAGCAGAAGAGGCTTTGAAGAAGGCTAAGGTGAGAAACGCATGGAAGATGTGACTGGCACTAAGACAGTGTGCAAAAGAAGAAGAAGATAAGAAGGGCATCTCCAATAATGCATCATCCAACAACCGCGTTGAGGCAACGAAAAATCGAGGGAAGATGATCACAAGGAAAAACGACCAAAGAGGATAAAAGATGTCGATCTGCGAAAGCAAATTGAAAAAATTGTGAAAGGATACAAGCCACAGACCTCGACAAAACTTGCCGTAGAAGCAGCCAGAAGGATCTGCAAATCGCTGTTCACTGAGGACATTTTGAAAGCTAAGAAACCTGCCAAGTTTACCTAACCAAAGTTCAAGCTGTTTGAAGGCACGACTGACCCCGTCAAGCACATTTACCACTTCCAACAGCAGATGGCGCTTGAAGGAGACGGCGAGGCCTTCCTATGCAACTTGTTCCTCTCAAGTCTTTCGGGATCATCTTTAACATGGTTCAGACAACTGAAACCGAAGTCTATCGGAAGTTTCACGGAGCTTTGTGAAGCATTTATATCTCAAAACATCTGCATTCGGAAGCCAAGAAAAGATGCTACAATCTTGTTCAACACCAAACAAAATGTTGGCAAAAGCCTTAAAAGCTACATGACTAGGTTCATGGAAGAAATGTCCACCCTAGAAGAATGTGATTCTCACACTGTGTCTTTGGCAATCCGAGAGGGGGTGTTGCCTGGAATGAAGATGCGTAAGTCATTAATCGAAACTTCGCCCCTTGACATGAGGGAGGTGATGGCCCAAGCTGATGGAATCATCAGACTAAAGGAAGAAGAACTTATTCAATCAAAGTAGACCACCACCACTATTTTTGCATCCCTAACAAGCACTACCATGCCTATCTTGAAACCCACGGCTCAATCGAGGCAAGAAGAAAGATTTTCACATGATTCGAAAGATGGGTTTGGTGAAAGATCCATACCTGATCACCCACACACCAAGCTGACGATGAGCTTGGCCAAAATTTTCCATGACAACAAGGGAAAGGGAATCTTTCGTGCACCAGCACCAATTCGAGCGCTGCTAGAGAAGCGAGACAGGAACAAGATGTATGCTCATCACGACGACTTTGGTCATACTATTAACAATTATCAATGCCTGAGGAACCCAGTGGAAGCTATGTTGAAGAAGGGGATGTTGTCACATACTCACAGTACCGCGTAGAATCGAGAGACGAACATAAGAAGGACTAAGGACTTAAAGCAATAACAAGAAACATTGAAGCAGATGAGAGGCTATTGGATATCAATGTTATACATGGTGGACCCCAACCCCTTGAAGGACGTGGGGCGCGCACTCGGTTGTAAAGACAAGAAGCCGAGAAGTCTAGATGAGTGCATAACATAACATCAGCCCCTGAAGCGTCCAAAGCATTAAAGAATCTGGAGTCATCTCCTTTGGCCAAAAAGACCGTGAAGGGATTCAATTCCCTCACAATGACGCATTGGTCGTGACCCTACGCGTTGCTAATTCAAGAGTGAAAATGATAATGATTGACGGGGGGAGCAGCACTGATGTTCTATTTTGGAGCACCTTTAGGAGGATGAAATTGGACGAGAAAGAGCTAAGGCCAAATACAACTCCCATTTATGCGTTCGAAGGAACTAAAGCCCGACCATTGAAGATGACAATTTGACAATGAAAGCGAAAGAAGAAAGCTTGTTTCGGAGCACATGTTCCAAAGTTGGAGAAGCGCACGTTATGACAAAATTTAACTGAGCATGAAATTATGAAACATGTTGAAACCAAGGTAATTGACACATAAATATGTATACATGTGTGTGCATAGATATATATATATATATATATGTATATATATATATATATATATATATATGTATATATATATATATATATGTATGTATGGAAAAAGTGTGTGCACAGATATGCATGTCGGTGTGTAGAGATATGCACACATGTATGTGTGTGTGTGTGCGCGTGTGTTAAGTGTCGGTGTGCCTATATACATATACATACATACATATATATATAGATGCAGGTGTGCAGACTAGGTGTGCAGACTAATATTATGAATTATGTGTGTGTGTTGGAAACATATATGGTGTATAAATATACATGTATGCACACGGGGATAGAGATTTATATAATATATATGTGTCAGACAACTTTCTCAGTCCACTTTTGTCAATCAATTTTCGTAAACTATACTAAGATGTCAGTCCATGTTCGTAAACTATGCGAAGATGTTAGTCCACGCTCATAAATTATGTCAGTCCACGTTCGTAAATTATACGAAGAGTCAGTTGGCTTTCGCAAGTTCTGTGAGTGTCAGTTGACTTTCGTAAATTATGCAATGAGTGTTAATCGACTTTCGTAAATTATGCGAAGATGCCAGTTGGCATTCGTAAATTATGCGAAGAGTACCAGCAAGTTATGCGAAGAGTGTCGTTCATTAGTCATTGTCAGTTGGCTTTAGAGTGCAAATTATGCGAAGAGTGTCATTCATAAGTTATGCGAACCATGTAAATTATGCGAAGGCAAGTTATGCGAATAGTGTCGGTTGACTTTTGCAAGGTATGCAAAGAATGCTTTCGCAAATTACACAAAGAAAGCCAGTAGAACATTCATAAGTTAGGCAAACGAAATGGAGGTTTTGGTAAATTTACCTTTAATAAATTTGGCCTTAGCAAGAGGAGCTTAAAGTTTTAGCTTGGTTTAGAAAATATAATTTCATGACCTCATGCGATCGAAAAATTTAGTTTTCCCCTATTTTACATACATTAAAAAAAAATAAAAAAAATAAAAAAAAACAGGGAAAAGGGGGCAATGTGGGAGGATAAAATTCAGTTTCGACTCATGGACCAATACCAATCATCCAAAGAGATGATGTTGTGTAAGCAAAGTCATGACAGGCAGACTTAAGAGGAAAGCCCACAAGAAACATGCTGACTCCTTACTCGCTTCTCACTGGTGCATGAGAAGGGAAACGTGTTAGACGTTGCATGAAGAGTTCGGAAAAGGGAGAAGGAGGTAGATAACTACCTCCACTACAGAGGACCACTAAGGAAGAGGGAGAGAGGGACATGTCGTGGTACTTGTTCTCCAAGCGTCATAGTCTTGTAAATATGGAAAGGAGTCAGAGCAAGGTAAGCAATCAAAACCCCAAACTAGAGATCGAAAATTCAATTGACTGACTTGAGCATCGGAGTATCTCTTGCAAGTACCCCCGCCTAGACAAAGCTTCGAAGAAAGACCGTTCGTGGACACCTCTTACGAGGGATTTAGCAAATGTGAGGATTACAGTCAACAAATCTATGAAGAAATTTCACTCCAACAAATCTACACCATAACCAAACCAAGCAAAGGAAAGAACAAAAAGTACGATACCAATATAAACCACCAAAACGAAGCCTTCATCTATTCGGATATGAATTAAAATGCATAAATAATGTAACTTTACATCTCCAATGCATCTTCAAATTTAACATACAAACACAATAAAACTAGGAAATACAACCAAATCAGACAGAAAACCACGAAGGAGATAAGGCAAGAAAATTGTAACTGACCTCCAATGGAAATATAAGGAACTCTGAGCACCAGAAATATAAAGAGCATCAGAGAGGACTCCATACAAGGACTTGGTCACCATGGGAAGGTTAGCAGAATGCTGCACGAGCTGCCAATGTGGAGGGATGCATTTGGAGATTGTGAGCCATGTGGAAGTTCAGAGTCAGCCATGGAAAGCACCTGAAACCCTGCATCCAGTACCCAAATCCACACAGAAACAACATTTGCTGCCTACCCAGTTGGGGAAATCGAAACCCACTCCTTTCCTGATGGATCGTCGTCGTCCGGCTGCTGCTTCTCCTGGTTTTTAAGTAAATAACTTGGGTTGCTGGGTTTGGGGAGATGGGGTCTCTGAGCTGGGTTTTGGGTTGGATGGGTCCTGCTGGGTTTTGGCGGTGAAAACAAAGGATGCGTTTGGAGGGGAAAGGTGGTTGCTTTTTTTGTGGGGGTTTTTGAGGAGATTGAAAGTGATGATATCCATGGATTTTCACAAGAAAATGATGAAGAAATCATGGTAATTACAAATTAATATTAATTGGGCACTTGGAAAATAAAAAAGAAATGGAATGAAAGTTCCTATGATCGTATGGAGTTTTGATTGACACAACGAGGAGGGAAGGGAAGAGTGTGGTTATCTACGTTGGAGAAATTGTCTTGTGATCAGAACACGGATGATATATTACGTGTTTTTATATAAAAAATTTGTATTTTTCAAGTTATTAACTTTTGAACACACATATCTTACTATTTATATAATGACACGTAATGTACCTTATATTTCGATCACACTGAAAAAAAAATATATATATATATATGTAAGCTGATAGAAGAAAATATTATTTTGTTAATGGAGAGATCTAGAAGACTGTACTATGTATCACTAGTAATTTTTCTAAGCTTGCTTTGAACAATCGAGAGAAAGAGATTGAAGAGTATATGGTCTAGCACCTCAATAGATGCTAACATATATACCCTTGTTTTTAGAGGTTGGTTTGTCTTATATTGCTTGGCCATACTTTTAAGAAAATTAATGAAAATGGTTTGGAAATTTTGAGTTTTAACGATGATGACAAAATAAAAGGTAAAATAAATAGTACTATAATTGACTTTTTAGTGTAAAAATGTGATTTTTCGTTAAAGTGAACAATACCGGAAGCTTTTCGTTAAAGTTCTCATACTTTTATGTTGTTTTTGCTAGGTTTGGAGGATAAAGTTACGAAAAAATCTAATCAGTTGAATCGTAATGTGCTATTATACGTTATTATTGAATGATTCCAATTCACATAAGTACAATTTTCAATACCTACAATTTTATTGGTTAAAGTTGTCTTGTTGGTTTAGAAAAAACTAGCCTTTCTGCACACGCTTAAGCGCATGCGAAACGTTTTTTTTACATGACAGGTGCTACGTGCGCCTAAAGATTTAATTTTTTAGCTATGTTTGATTAATGAGCAAACGGAAATGAAGTTAGAGCACTTCCAATGTGTAAAGGCTTCCCTTGACAATAGGCCATTCAATCCCCTCAAATGAATAGTAACTGTCTTTAATGAATGGTAATTACCTTTTACATCTCTACTCCTAACAGTAAACTGAATAGTCATGGTAATAAGCAATAAAATATTAGTATTTTTTATTTTCTAAAATAATAAAAAATAATTTTGTTTTTAATTTCGGACAAGATTTTTAAATAATCTCGTCACGTCACGTGTTATGATCCAAAAGTACAATTTTTGTGGATAGATTTCGATAAGATTTTTAACCAATTTCGTTGCGCAACATATCCTTCCATGTTTAGAATCGTTGAAAATATTGAAATGCGGTGTAAGGCGAGAAAAAGTGGTAAGGTATTTATAAAAAAAAAATTTAATTTAAAAAAATTGAAATTTTTTTCTAATTTTTAATTTTTGTATTAACTTAATTAATCTGAATCATTGGATTACAAAAAAATTTGAAATCCAACACTCTAGATTGTGACACGTGGCTCACTGTAGCATTTCTATTTTTTTTAATTTTTAAAGCAGAAAAACCTGGACCGTTGATCTGGAAATCAAACGGTCCAGATTCAACGGCTACTGAGTGGGCTGCCATGCGGGTCCCACTGCCTGAAATATTGTCAATAATGCGCCTCCCCCCCCCCCCCCCCACACGCGCTTGTTATGCACACACCTGACACAAATTTTTTTATAACATGGCTAAGTTCTCCCACGGGCTCCCCCTCAGCCCAATTGCCCAAATGGACTAGCGCCACTTTAGTAGGAGATTGGATTGCAAATGGAGCCGGTCCACAGGGCAAAAGATGACGCTGGAAGTGCTCTTAATGTTACGTTGAAGAACATGGGATAAAGATTTTGAAGGTGCCAAAACTAAATAATGTTAAGTTTTGACACATTGACCCAAAATGGGGAAAAAATGACATTCATAAGACAAATCACAAATTTAGAAGGAAGGGGATCTTTATGTGACATCAAGTACTAAATTTTTAAAAAATTACATCATAACTTAGATGGAAACAAAATATTTGTATGTACAACATTTCTTGCAATCTCATGTTGTGTTTGTGATCCTTATATAATGAAGCATATAGTGTAAATAGGTAAACGTATTGCTCCTACGATGCCTTTGGTTTGACTTTTGCAAATGCAAAACGTTTGTACGTCTCAATTGGACTTCGTCATGCCGACCTATACGATTAATTAGACTACAACAAAGATGCAAAATGTACATAAACTTTATTAATATATAGTACACTATATGAACTTAAAACATCAGTACATCAACTAATTGATCAGGAAAACCAAATGGCGACATAAAGCAAAAGAACAAAAATAAAAATAAAAATTTAGCTTACATCCATTATATATAGTTGAACCATAAATCATAAGGCAAAGGGAAAATACCCTTCTCTCTCTCTCTCTCTCTCTCTCTCTCTCTCTCTCTCTTCGTTTTTAAAAGGCCATCGGTTGCATTGCCTTCCTGAGGGCCTAATGGATGACCATTCTTGTCATCCCTTTCTATTTCATCTCTGGCAGGGAAAAGTAGCCTATTCTGTTTTTGACGCAGCAGCAACAGTGCCTCACTTCGACAAATATTTGAAACTCAAAGCTACAAATATTTTGGACAGAATAAATTTAGTTATAAAAAGCATATAAATTCAACAACAAAAGTGAAATCAAATCAAATGAATGAAGGCATGCATATTTGAACTGTAATTACAAACTGTTACAGATTACACACACACACACACACACAAAAAGAAAAATGAAAAAAAAAAAAAAAAAAAAAAACTTTAAAGGAAATCCAAGTTGATAACTGAACAGTTTGGGAAATAGAGGCTAATATAACACATACAGAAAAAGTTCAAATTAAAATTGACGATATATGGAGAAAACCCTAATATAAAATCAAAGTTTGCAAATTCGTTATCCTGCCATGAGAAGATCAATTTAAGCAACTAAGAATAAAAACATAATGAAAAGAAGTGCAATAGAGAGAGAGAAACAATTTTAGTTCTTTGATAAGGAGAAGTAAGGAAATGAACTAAAACTGCACAAAAAAAAAAAAAAAAAAAAAAAAAAAAAACACCGAAAAATAAGTTGAATACCTGAGATGATCATGGTTAATGAGAAGCAGCAGCTGCAATTGCCATGCGAGATGGAGAGATGAGCAGCGAGTGGAGTACGTTGGGTTGTTTCGGTCCTTCTCAAGTCTCAATAGGTTTTTCTCAGATATCCCACAAATAAATTAGGGTTGAGGAAGTTAAATACATAAGATTAAGATTATCGAAGAACCCTATTTTATTTTCCATGGAGAACATGGTGAAGTTTTGTGGGAGGAACGAAGAACGTGGTTGAAGTTTTGTTGGAGGAACGAAGAGCGTGTCGTCGTGGGAGAAGCGGTTCTTGGTTTTTTCTATTTAGTTTTTACTTTTTCCGTTCAATTTTTAGTGTAAAAATGTAAAAATTTTGTATTCGTTTTACAAAATTGCCCCTGCAATATGTTATGTATTATTTTCGATTAGTTTTAAATTTTTTTGTTTTAGGGACTTTTTGGTCTACTAGTTTTTTTGGTGAAGCCTTAGACACCAAAATTGGCTTCTAGCATTCTATTAGTAGAGATTTACAATAAAGCAAATCCAAATTCATAACAAGAAAAGGCATGTGCATCTGTTATGCTTTGGTGTACTGTGTATTGAATTTTTTTCCGTTAAATATTTTGCACGGTGTGATATTCACATTCTTTTTTATTTTTTACATATTTACTTAATTTGCAACCATTAGATCGACTAAATTAAAATATCAAATGACATAAATTAGCAAGGCGCATGTGAGAAGTAAAAAGAATGTGTCAATAGCACATCTCTATTAATTATTATTATATATATTGACCAATAATCTAACGATCAAATAAAATCCCTTGAATTCCATGTCATCCTAATGTGAAGAGGAAGTGGAGTAGGGCTAGTGTCATAGTGAAATCAAGCACCCTTGTGGCCCTCCTATGGCGGGTTTGAGGCTCTGCCAACCCCTTTTTCACTCCCATGAGAACCTCACCTAACTATTGACAAACAAAAATATGGAGAGGAAGTGACAAGACTTGAATAAATAACGAGTAGTGCTATCCATATAGTTATTTTTAACCTCTCTCACACCCCTGTTAATTTTTGTCAATTGATCTTCTGCAGTTCATTTGATCCGACAATCAAAAATCAAAATGAGTACGTGAGATGTCACATCTCGGCCCGGGCCCCCACCATATCCCGAGTTCGACTCCACCGTAGCATGATAATGTCCGCTTTGGGCCCCGACCATGCCCTTATGGTTTTGTTTCTGGGAACTCACACGAGAACTTCTCAGTGGGTCACCCATCCTGAGATTGCTCTCGCGCGAACTCGCTTTACTTCAGAGTTCCGATGAACTCCGAAGCCAGTGAGCTCCCAAAAGGCCTCGTGCTAAGTAGAAATGGGAATATACATATAAGGCTTACAGGATTCACCCCCTAGGCGATGTGGGATGTTACATGAGAGGCAAAAACGGGTGTGAGGTGTCAAGGCTTACAGGATCAATCCTTTGTTGAAGGAATGAAGACTCAAGAACATCTAGCGGCTCATTAAGGTTAGTTGAGAGCATCTCCAAATGAAATGTCAAAAATAATGTCAAAATTTTATTTGATGGCTAATGTGGCAAATTGAATACAAGTGCTAAATGCTCTTCTTTTCCAATAAATGTGTCAAATATGTATTTTATTATTTTATTGGACCCAAAGTTACATTAACTATTAAAAAATAATCAAAATTAATTTTAGTTTTTATTTTATTGGTTGTTAATGGGACTCATGAATTAAAAAATTAAATTAAAAATATTTGACTCCTTCTTTGTTTGTTGTAAAAAAAGACAGTTAAAAAGTAAAAAGTCAAATGACTCAACTACCACATCATATTTGGCATATCCATTAGGGAGAAATTGATTGAAACATGGGTGTTACACCATGTGTTTTCATATAAATGGTGTGAAATTTTATTTTTTAAGTTATTAACTTTTTAACACACGTATCCTTGTATAGTAACATATAGTGTACCATCCCATGTACCGGTTACACTAAAAAATCTCTTCATTGAGGAACACCTAAACATCTTTTAATCCTATCTGACATATTTGATATCTCCTTTGCATTTGGTGATGGTCTGAGGTGTCAAGGCATCACTCAGCAAACATGAGCATGTATAATTTCAATGACAATAATTACTCAGGAAAGTAAGAGATCATAGGTTTGCAAATAGATTCCTACAATCATGTTTTTTCAATTGTTAGATCTTTGATCAAAAACCAGGAAAAAAAAAAAAAAAAAAAAAAAACTGTACGATACTCTGGAGCACCATACAATATTTGCAAATTCCGTAGCAAGCACTCAAATTCCACCCCACTCAATCATAGGCCCCGCGAATTCTTCCCCAAAAATACATATGTGACAAAGGACTGGATTCTAATCTTGTACAAAATACCACACTGCAAAGACATGTGAAAGAGCACCCATCAACCTGCTCTCCTTGACCTATTTCTGCAAACCTTTCGGCTATCCTCGTCAATTCTGCAGGCATTACCATATACTTGTTCAAATCTGCACTATCCCATCCCCTAGACGACATGTTTTTCTTGTGCTTTCATTTGAATTCGGAGAGAACATGAAAGTTTCTATGACAATCTTAATATGCATTCTCAATCTCAACAAACCAATGACCTGATGCAGTTTGCAGACCTATCTTTAACTCGTAGACATGCCAAGAACTAGACTTATCATTTTCCAACTCAAGATGCATTTCCCCTTTTCTCCTTATCATTGTACAATCAGCAACATCTAACGCTAAGGTTGCTGTGCAGTTATTACTCGCGAGTTAGCAGAGACATGAGCATATGCAATTTCAATCACAATACCAAGCACTCAGATTCTACAGGACACTCAAACCATAGGGCACCACATATCCTTCCCCCAAAATTGTATATGACAAAGGACTAATATGTATGAAGACATATCTCCATTGCTTTTTTTCATAAGTGGCTAATGACCACTTGAAACCTTTTTTTCCACCACATTTTGATAAAATATGAGCATAAAAGCCCAAATACACAACAAAAAATTCCAATTGACAACTTCAACTCACAGAAAACAAGCAAGAACTTGTTTTCCTCGCGATTTCATTCAACTTGCGACGATACAATTCAATTGAAGTGTGGAGGTTATATGCTTATGAGCTTAACAAAAAAGCACCTATGATGATCTTAGTAAGCATGCAGAATTCTAAACAATCCAATGACCAGAAGCGGTTGAAGGATTGGGAGATGCAAAATGACTGAAATCAGCAGGAAAATGTTACTGACATGCGAAATGTCATGACATCAGAAGAATAAGGATCATGTATTCATTCACACGAGAATTAGGAAATTTTTTTCATTTGCTTCCAAACGAGAATTGCAACAAAGTACATTCCATATATTTTTTCGCCTTTGCAATTAATGCATTATTCCACCTCTTCTACTTCATCACAGTGAAAAGGAGAAGAAAAAGGAAAAACAAGGGTTCACCCAATTGATTGGTAATCCAGCTAAACCAGATGATTTGTTAAACTGACACCAATCAAGGCACTGAGCACTTCATCCAAAAAGAATCTATGAAAAGGGTACGATCTAAGACGAAGATTTTAAACAACCTAAGAATGAGGTCAGGGTGACTGAGTTGAGTATCGAAAAGAATTTAACCTATGTGTATGAAAAATCTGAACCCAAGAATGAAGAGTGCTCAGTTTATCCAGTGGGTTGGATAACTGGGATGGATATCTACATGAGCTTGTAGTAGCAGTCGCCTCCACTGAGAAGGAACTGATAGGCTTTGTCACAGTGACACCTGAAGTGAATTACCAAGCAGTCATCCTTCTTCTCCACACTCACAGACTCTGCAAATTCTTTCCCCCCGTCATCCTGTAATTCTTTATGCATCAAAATTAATTGACATTTTAATCAGAAAAATACCAAATCATACTTGCTTTGACTGGTTAATTAGAAAATACATGAAACACGGAAAAGAAATCAAATTGTTTAGCTTTTAGTGTTAGATTATTCAGACCCAAGACAATAGAATGGCCATATTTTCTTTCTGATCTTGTTTGTTCGAAGAAAATCAAAATACCAAATCTTACTATCTATGATTGATTAGTTAAAAAATCATATCAGTTTCAGACCCAATACCTCAGCAGTAGCAGTAGCATTGTCATGAAAATCTTGATCAGTAGCATCAACAGTTTGCACTTGTTCTTCTTCTTCTTCTTCTGCGGCAGCTTGCTCCTCGTGATCTTCATCTTCTTCCATTAAGTCTTCTTCCCGCATCAGTTGCTGGCACCACAGGCTCATCTCTCTCAAGCGGCCCTTCATCCTCTGCAGCCTCTGCAATCATTTTCCCCAAAAACCGATTTCAAAAACAATCAAAACAGAAGAAAGGAATCAAACTTTCGAAGATTAAGGGAAAAATCAACAATTTCCGCAAAACCCTATTTCATCAACAATCCAAAAACAGATAAAGAATTCAGCTTTTCGCAGATTAAAGCATAAAATCAAAAGTTCATTTCATCAGCAATCCAAAGCGAGAGAAAGAAATGAGCTTTTATAAAGATTAAAGAATAAATTAATTAAAGAATATGTCGTTACCTTAGAATTGGGGGTGTCAATGTCGGTGGAGAAGTGGATATCTTGGGAGGAGGTGGAGGAGCGGGAGGAGGTCTTGGCCGGAGAGGGGTTGAGATCCGAGACGGAGCGCCGGAGAGTCTGGGGTGGAGGAAGAGGAGGCAGGACCGCTGCCGGGGAATGGGACGGAGTCTTGGGGAAGTGGAGTCGGTCAGGAGAGTAGGACGGAGTCATGTTGCACAAAGAACTGCCACAGCGAGAAGCAGAGAGAGAATGCTCAAATGCATCGTTGGGGTTGGTCGCAGACGGAGGGTTGTAGGGGTCGGAGATGCAGCGGCGGAGAAGAGGGAGGGAGATCATGCGGTAGCCAGAAGATGATGCAGGCAGAGAAGAGTCTTGTTCTGGGTGGTTGGATGGAACCTGGTGGTGGTGGTTCATGGTGGCCGGCGGAGGAGTTGGGTTTTGGGATTTGAGGGATTCTTTGGTTTCTTGGAAGCTGTTTGGAATTTTGGAGAGTTTTGATTGGGAAAACGGAGGGAGTGTGGTTGGTTTTTGTAAACAGGGAGAAGGAATTTGCAACGGATTAACAACCGCAACACTTATCGAGACGTCAGAGTCAATCAGTCAACAGGTAATCCGTTACGTTTTGGCGCCAGATTCAACCAAGGGTTTTAGCAACCAGACCGTCTCATTTTACCGAATAATTAGCTAGCTGAAAGGGCTCAAGCTGCAAGCCCGTCTAGCTCAGTTGGTAGAGCGCAAGGCTCTTAACCTTGTGGTCGTGGGTTCGAGCCCCACGGTGGGCGATCTATTGTTTTCTTCTTTCTTTTTTATTTTTTTTATCTGTACTCACCTTTTTTTTTTTTTCTTTACACACCCCAGTTGTTTTTATCTGTTGATTTTCTTTACTTTGTTAGAAATAAGCATTCGATGTCTGTTTGTCTTTGCTTTTCACCATTAGCAAGAACTTTTTTCAGCTGCAAATCATGAGGAATTTGGACAACTGCTTCAAATACATTTGCTTTTTGACCATTAGCAAGAACTTGTTTCGACTGCAGATCATAAGGAATTCGGACAACTACTTCAAATACAGTGTCAGTAAGTACTGCTTGTGGAACCTCGACCGGATAATATTTTCAGACGAATTGGCTTTAAAATCCATTGCACTAACGACTACATACTGTGGGCATTTGATCAATCTCACCCAAAGTATTTTCCAAGTCTGATGCTGGTACTGAGCTTTTACCAGGCCAGCAAGTAGAGTACAATTATAATATAGAAAACTAGATTTAATCCCAAAAACGGTTAGATTTTAAGTCTGATACAAGTTGACTAATGAATCTTCTCTCCCGCCAAACAACGGTTTTCTACAAATTCGTTCCTCTTCATCTTTCGGTTGCAGTTTCTTTGTGTGTATTCCTCTCCAGAAGCAAAGAACAAATTATTGAACAAGCACAGCGACAAATACCGTGAAATGTGAAGATTGTCCACAATCGGTTTGAGGATCAGGGTGACAGGTCAAAATGTGCTTCCAATAGCGTGTGAACTTCCCTTAGGGAAGTCACCTTGAAATCTGGTTTGAATTCGACATTGGCATATTCTGGAGAGTCATACCTTCCATTTTCATCGAGCAAGCACGCAACAGCTCCTGCTCGCTTCCCACAAGCCACCTGCAACATCAGGCAATTGTTTGTAAGCATCTCCAACATCTTAGGGAAGCAAGTTTTGACATAAACTCAGAACTGTAGCACAAAGCAGAAATCCAGCTTCCTTAATTATCTAATCATCATTCTTCTTTTGGAACATCAATAAGTCTACCTAAGGTCCATATGTTGCTTGGTCATCCTATCAAATACAAGGAACTGGTCACAGAACAAAATACTTCAAAAAGAACTAACAAAAACCCAAACGCTCACATCATCTTTGAGGGAGTCTCCAACCATCATTACTTCACTTGGTTTAACTTCCCAAGCTGAACATATATGCAGTAGTGGAGATGGATCCGGTTTGTAAGGTCGAAATTCCCTGCTCAACGCTGGAGAAAATGACAACTGCAGTAATGACACAGAAAATAAGATATCAGAGTCCACTACAAAGTAGAAAGAACGATAAGAAATATGAGCCCCAAACGTACATTACATAAAGTTAGGGGTTCTCCTCAAGTGATAACTCATATATTTCATACATTTAGACCATCCCTTTCTAGTCTCTTTGTCATGTTTTGGAGTTAAACTGGTTGCATTTTACCCTATTTAGTGTTAGTGTGCAGTTAATTGTATGTCAGGATCCATTTGAAGTAAAACAATATGGCATTTTTGGAGTTTTAGAGAGAATCAAACGTGGAGAGGTGAGGAATGGTGCTGATTTGAAGTCCAAGTAAGCTTTTCATGAGCGCATAGGAGTTGACTAACTTCAGCTAGTAGCCAGATCAGAGTAAGGCTCATCCAAGAAACTGTAATTTGTTCTTAAGACAAGAGAAACAGTAATACGGAACAGAAATAGAAGAATAGCTTTATGCTATAAGAAATTTTTTTTATACCAACTTGTGTACTTCAATATACTTACACTGAACCGATCACGAAACAAATCTACTGCAGCATTGACATTACGTGTGATTAATCCCCTCCTGTAAATAATCCAAATAAAAACAATAAGAATATCGCCATCATTCCTGTCTTCATTGGTCGAAAAACTTATGACATGAAGTAGGTAAGAAAAAATCAAAATCTTGCAAGCAAAATAAGATTATGAACTTCAGTAACATGCATATATGCATAAAAGATAAGCCACACTTGAAGGCCCCTGAAGGAGACATGCATATAAGCATGCCGCCATTAGTTATACAGACAACAAAAAATGAACGACTATCAGAGAAGATAAAGGCTTAAGTTGAGCATGACCTTATATTCTTAGAATCTAGAAAACCACAAAGTTCTGCTGCACCTGCACCGCAATTAATCCAGATTTTAATGAACATCAGTTATCGGATCTGTCAAGTGATGACGGGAAAAAGAACAAAGCACTCTGAAATCTGATTAAGTTCGTGTGAATAGCAAAGTATAAATTAAATTCCCACATTAATAGTACATTAAGCACCCTAAATCTCACTTCGGAGAAAAAGCAAAGGGTGGGAAGCAAATAGCATCCTCTTGCTTTACGAATATCGCTTTTAGTTTTCAATTAAACAACTTTCAATATTCAAAGAAAATGTGTTACATTGTTCGAACAATAACAAGTTTTCACATTTCTTGTTATGTTACATCTTCAAGTAGATAATATGACACAATCATTACTCATTAATCATATATCACCCGAAAACTAGCACGAGATAACGAATTAAGAACGCAACATAATCCCAGTAGCATTTAACGAAAATCATAGACTAAAATCCTAATCATCATTCGTTTTATATATCTCACTTGTAAACAGTAAAATTTTACGTACTTTGGGAAAAGAAATTAAATGGCAGCTATGCAATTAGCACAATAAAGTAAAGTAATTGAAGATAGTGTGTGCTACTGCTACATTACAATATTCCTAATCCAACATTTTCCCGGGAACCAAACAGAATATCCAAAACCAAAGTTGGAAAATTTTCTCACCGGGCATGATCTGAAGGCGATCGCTCCCCTGGCGCTCAAACTCGGCGATAATATCATACGCCTTCCGCTGCTTCTCGGGGCTCCAATTCTCAATGTGGTGCAATATATCGATCCCGGAAGGGTTCTCAGCCTTGATTCTGACGTACTCATCTTCGCCGAGCACGGCTCTGTACATTGCGGCGAAATCGATGACGGGGACCGTTAGGGTTCCGTCCATGTCGAAGACGACGCCTCGGAGGCGCGCCCTGGGTGGTTGGGCGGTGGTAGTGCCCATTGTGGCCATGGGTCTTTTGGGGATTTTGAGTTTTGGGTGCAGGAAGAGGAGTGTTCTGGGTAGTAGTAGTAGCGGCATGGGGCAGGATTTGAGTGTATTGGGTATTTGAAAGGGAGGTATTTGGGTTTAAATTGAGAAATTTAAATTTCTGGGTGTGTAATTGAGTGGCTTGGAGAGCCTCTTGGGTTGTGGGCAGCGTTTGGTTGGTGAGAAAATGGAGGTCAATATAGTGATTTTACATTTCTTTGGGCACCCGTTTGACAATTTCTGATGACCTTGGGTCCGTGACTTGGGCCAATTTAAAGGACTGAAAAGGATGTAAAATTTTTTTTTTATTTGGTCAACACTGATGTAAAACATTTTAGTATATCGTAAATTGAGTTTGTAAAATTTTGTTTATAAAATTGTTGTGAGTAATCAGGATTCAAGACTGACAAATCGTGAACAAATCTGTGTCCCTCCAACTACTCAGCCAAAAACATAAGGTCAACTAGTTCTTTTTTTTTGTTTTTTTTAATTTTTTTTTTGGGTAAGTGGCCGTGGAGAAAAATGTTAGCCTTGCACCACGTCGTGGATTCAAATTTCGTCGGTTTCTAATCTAACAAATCTATTGTTTGACAAAAGAAAAACAAGTTTTTTCTTTTCTTTTAGTGAGAGTCAACTAGTTTTTTATGAGGCCAAACTCAAACCATAATTTAATCAAACTTGATCATTGTGAAGTTTAATCACCATATTATACTTAGGTAACTAAGCTTGAGTTATGTTTTCGCGGATTTTAAATTTTGAAAATTTTACACTAATATCATTTGTTCAAAAGCAAAAAAAAAGAAACTTGATCATTGTGAAGTTTAATCACCATATTATGCTTAGGTAGCTAAGCTTGAGTTGTGTTTTTGTGGATTTTAAATTCTGAAAATTTTGAAAAAAACTTTACGAAAGGATAGGAGATTGGATTAATCTTTGGCATTGTTTGTTTCTTTGACATCCACCCTTTTTTTTTTTTTTTTAATAAAAGAAAACTTCATTAAAGAGAGAAACCGCGAATGCAAAACTCCCATATTGTCTAAATCAAAGGCTGCTCTGGCCAAAAAAGGATACAAAAATCCGTCACAAATGAATATGTTGGATGAGAAAACCCTGACGAGCAAAAACAAAACATCTATCACAAAGTTTGTCTCTCTAAAAATATGCTTCCACCAAATGTCGGTAAAGTTAAATGCCAACCATAAGAAATCTTCAATTATAGAAATGAGATTTTACCAAAACTCGCAATAGCCTTGGGCCGCCTAAATAATAAGACGAGAGTCACGTTCCACCATGATTTTCTTGAATCCCTTACGCTTTTGCATAAACCGGACCCTCTTTTAAAGCCCTCGCCTCCACTTCATTAATTGTAGTCCCATCAAGATTAAACTTTTTGAGAACAATTAGTGATGTAAAACTTTTTTTTATTTGGTCAACGTTGATGTAAAACATTCTAGTATATCGTAAATTGAGTCTGTAAAATTTTGTTTATAAAATAGTTGTGAGTAATCAGGATTCAAGACTGACAAATCGTGAACAAATTTGTGTCCCTTGAACTACTCAACCAAAAATATAAGGTCAACTAGTTTTTTTTTGTAAGTGACCCTCTACCATATTGATGGAGAAAAATGTTGCCTTTGCATCACGTCGTGGATTCGAACTTCGTCGGTTCTTAATCTAACAAATCTATTGTTTGACAAAAAAAAAAAAAGTTTTTTCTTTTCTTTTGGTGAGAGTCAACTAGATTTTTATGAGACCAAACTTAGACCATAATTTAATTCAATTAGTTAATTGTGTGTGTTCTTGACCTTTAATTATATATATACTTTATGTTTTGTCACAAACATTCATCAAAACTTCTTTTTGTTAGTTTAATGACTTATTACAAGACAAAGTTGTCCTTCATTGGTTTTCATTTTTCAATTAGTTTAATGCGGTTTAGTTTATGAACGGTTGACATTTAATTTATATACAGAGATATTAAGTACATACATATACTAAAAGAAGGAAAAATCGAACCTAGAACTTCAAATACAAGCATCTTGTAAGAAGTTGACGTTTGGCATTACGATTAACTAGCCATGAGCGATTGACCAGCCGTAAACCCCCGCGAGCTGATTCTAAATATTGATTAATTGGGGTTATGCAAGGTTGACAATCAAATATCATATCTTGTGTAATCCTATGACATAACTATGATCTCACTCAACATATTTTCTTTTCTCCAACTTCCATTGAGAGCAACTCCACCGTTGCCTTGGGGATAGGTAACTCAATCTACTCCCCCGTTCCCCCACTTCCCACAGCGCTGCTTCCCCAAAACACTCCAGCCCACTTGGGCAATTGGGCTCAAGGCGAGCTCGATGGAGAAGTCAGACAATAATCTACTAGTCCAACGCCTAGGCTATGTGATGCAAGCCTGACGTTAGACACAGAGGATAATGGAATGGACTAAAAAATGGCAAAAGTGGATTAAAATAAGGACTAGATGATACTAGAATGAAATATATAAAAAATGGCAATAGTGGATTAAAAATTGTAAAAGTGAATAAAAAATAACAAAATATTTTAGTCCAGACTTTAGTCAGGATACTGCACCAAATACTTCACTAATCTTATCTTGCTTAGTCCAAGCGAAGCAGTCCAACTTAGTCCATAAAGTTAGTTCAGTCCAAGATAGTCTGGTGCAAAAGTTAGTTCAGTCCAAGATAGTCTGGTGCAACAAACACACCTTTATTGTCTAAGTGCATCTCCATCACTAAATTGAATATTCCAGACAATTTGTATTAAAATATTAGTATTTTTATTTTATTTTATAAAATAATAAAAGATAACTTTATTTTAATTTTGGATAATAATAATAAAAGATTAGTTGAAAGTATTGAAAATATCGAAAAGTAATGTCAAGTGGAAGAACGTGGTATTTATAGAATAAAATTATAATTTTTGAAATAATTTAAATTTCCTCTGGTCTTCTTCTTCAATGATACAACTACAAGCACTTCATCCACCATCCTCTCTCTCTCTCTCTCTCTCTTTCTCTCCCAAAAGCTCAAATCACCTTTTTGTGAAAAACCTAGATCAAAATTCTTCATTTTGCAGCCAGATTTAGAGAAATGCCAAGGACCTTGTTTCGGAGTTGGTGCTGAGGTTGATTTGGACAATGTTGATTTGGGCAACTTGGTTGATCTTGGTTTGAACTGGGTTTTTGCAATTAATTCGTGCATTTTGGATGCTGAAATCAAAGCTTCTGGGGACAACCTACAGGAATTTATAAGGTAAGAACTGACGTTTATTTGGAAATTCACAATCTACTATGAAAAATTTACCTAATAATATATATTTTAGTATGCAACTTAATGGATTAATGAGAAATTAAATAATAAAAAAAATGATAAATAATAATTTGATACCTTGTGGCACTTTAAGTCCATTCCTTCTTGTCAAAGCATCATTTAGTACTCTTAAATCATGAGCCGATCCTTCCCACCACTAAGGACATACATGAATTCCAAATCAAAGTTACAAGCAGCTAATACATTTTGTGATATAACACCCTTACGATTACGACAATTGCTTACATCACATTTGTACATTGATGATGGGATATGTGTGCCATCAATAACTCCAATACAATCCTAAAAGAGTGTTAAGTTTATCATTTGGAATAAATTAGAATGATGCAAAAAAAAAAAAAAAAAAAAAAAAAAAAGCAACGCACTATACGTACCTTCAAGTAAGGGTAAAATCTCGTATTTTCCCTAATTCTAGATGGCACTGCTAATCCATGTTTGCCCATCATCTCTGGTGTTATTGTGTTCAAGGCCTTCAAAACTTTGTTAAAATTTCTACTGACAGTCCAATGTGTACACACACCACAATTAATCTACACACACACACCATAATTAAACCCTAACCATCAAATGATTAACCTATATACACACAGCACCAATTATCAAATCATAATTTCATAGCTAACTAATCAGTGACAATAAAAATTATACCACAGAAACTCAAACACGCTAAATTCCAATTGGTTTACTTGTTATTGTTGAAATT
The DNA here is from genome assembly GCF_963583255.1 of Pyrus communis. Lineage (NCBI taxonomy): Eukaryota > Viridiplantae > Streptophyta > Magnoliopsida > Rosales > Rosaceae > Pyrus > Pyrus communis. Next base: position 16,287,511 of record NC_084806.1, read on the forward strand.
TATTACCCAGAAAATGAAAATCAAAAGAGAAGGTCAAATTGCACTTAAACAATTCAGAGACACTAATCTCAGATACTTATAACTTGGTAAAACATAAAAATAGAGCATGTTCAACTAGCTCCACGAAAGTGCTAATAATGAATTTAAAAATGTTCTGAAACAAACTAGGAGTGTAAGCATCTTTCAAATCATGAACGCACAGTGAAATCAAACATGGTCAAGTTATGCACAAGGGGCCATTAGAAGCTAAAACATTTTAGTGACACAACTGGCCATTAGAAGCCTGACATTCTTATTCCTATGCTGAAGCAAGCTATGCACAAATAGCTTATCTCAAGGGCTCCAACTTCTTCGATGCTTCAACCAAAGAAGCCAATTCTAACTACGGCAAAGCACTCGTACTTTTCTGCGGATGGAAGCATACAAATAACAAAATCAGCACAACCCCCAATGATAATATGAAATCATTAAGATCACCGGATTAAGAGATCTCTTCTACCATGGTCATCGAATCAAGTGATTCAGATTCTTAAAATTTTAATATGAAATCACTAAGATATGTCTGTGGAGGGAGATTTTAAACTGGTAATTGAAGTGTGATTGAAGGGAGATTCAAAATACCATGGAGAATTCGATCTATTGTTAGGGGGATTAGAATCACATCTTTCGGAATACAAAATCTTACCGATAATAATAATAACATTTTTAAAAAACATAAAATTTAATACGGAAATTAGATTCTATCTAAACAGACGGGGGCGTGGACGAAGTATTCGGTTCGACTACTTTTCTAAGCTGAATCACGTTAGGCTTCTCCGAGTCCTCATCGTCGTGGTACACGTAAGCAAACCCGCCGTGCCGGGTCAGATCCATACCCGCCATTTCGTCCTCAGCCGAGATCCTCAACAGCTTCAGCTTGTGCAGCACAAAGAACAAGGGCCCCATCGTAGCGCTCACCCACCCAATAATCACCACTATCTGGATCAAGTGGGCCCCCAGCAGCTTCCCTCCGCCCCCCATAAACAACCCGTAAGGCCGCCCCTCTTGTCCCGGATACACCTCGTTCACGTACTTCTCCGTCGCAAACAGCGCCGTAAAAATAATCCCCCACGCGCCGCACCCACCGTGAAGCTGCGCCGCCTCCAGCGGGTCGTCGTATTTCAACTTCTCCGCCAATTTGTTGCACGAGATCAAAACGATAGCGGCGACGAATCCGCATACTATCGCCGCCCACGGTTCGACAACAGAGCATCCCGCCGTTATCGCCGCGAATCCGCCCAGAAGACCGTTACAAACGTCCGTTACGTTCCAGTGACCGGATAGGATTCTTTTTCCGAAGAGAGTGGTGAGAGCGGCGGTGCATCCGGCGAGAGTTGTGGTGACGGCGGTCCGACCCACGGCTGACCACATCCCGTAATAGGATCCGGATGACCCGTAGGGACTCAGGATCTTGGTAAACGAACCCGGGTTGAACCCGTACCATCCGAACCAGAGTAAAAACGTGCCGAGAACAACGAGAGAAGCGCTATGTCCGCGGAGAGCGACGGCGCGGCCGGAGTGGTCGAACCGACCCATTCGGGGGCCTTCGATGAAAGCTCCCCAGAGACCGGCGATGCCTCCGACCATATGGACCACACCCGACCCGGCAAAATCGATGACTCCGGTTCCGAATAAGAGGTTTTCGGTATTTCCGGCGCTAGCCCAGCCGTCGACTGACCAGAACCAGTGCGAGACGACCGGGTAGACGAAGCCGGTTAGGAAGGATGAGTAGATGAGGTAGGCGACGAACTGAGTCCTCTCGGCAATGGATCCGCTCGTGATTCCGGCGGCGGCGATGGCAAAGGCCCACTGGTAGAGGAAGTGGCTGTAGTGTTGGTGTTTTTCAAATAAAGAATCTAACCCAATTAAATACAAGGAACTACAATTAACATCACAATCAAATACAGCATTGACTCTATAGAAACAATCTGTAAAACTTACTTGATGAATTCATAGTAAATGGTTCTTGAATTAGCCTTCTCCTCTCTGGCAATTGGTGTTCAGTTTCAATAGGGAAAACTTCTTAATGAACATAATCGTGAGAGGAGAGACCAAATCCATATATCTATCCAACTGTTGACAGTTTCCTCCTATTAAGGAAAACTGTCATCCCATTATGTGAGTGGCGTAAACCACTCCCTCAGAGTTCTATTCCCAATCAATTTTGATATAAATAATTATATTATTTATCTCCTAATACATGTATAATTCTATTTCTTATTTAATATAATACAGATAAAATGATGTGGCAAACTCACACACATGGTAAAATCTTACATTCTCCCACATGAGTGCAGCCTCATCATTTCCGAAATAGTATTACATCCAATAAGGCAATAGTGATCACGGAATCATACTCATGTATACCAGAATTTTCAATAACTCTCCACATCAATACAATTACAGGACTATAGAAAACTTGACACAACCATTCTTGTACCAGCACTCTACAATCACTTAGTAATCATATCAAGTGTCATCATTGTAATTAGGGAATCGATGTGTGAAAACTTTGGTACCAATAAAGCTCCCACATTTTGGTCCTTTTAATGTCATAGACATTCCAAAATTTCTTAATAGTTTTGCAAAACACAATCAACAATACTAGGTCCAAGTGAAAATTACTCCATAAGAAATTACCAACATAATGTAATTTGCTTACAAGAAATAAAACTCATCTATAACACAGATAAGTCCACTGTCTAGTTAACAACATGAAGAGTTGAAACAAAAAAAAGAAAACAGTACCTTTCTCCCACATTCAAACTAGATCAAGAGATGCATGTAGGCCCATCTTTGGCACCAATCTCTGGAAGGTTGTAACGTTCACTGCCTTCGTCAAAGGGTCTGCAATCATATTATGAGTACTAATGTGCTCTATGTCAATGACCTTATCTCTGACCTTGTCTTGAACCACCAAATACTTGATGTCAATAAGCCTTGAAGCTTCAGAACGCTTGTTGTTCTTAGCAAAGAAAACAGTTGAGCTATTGTCACAATATAGCTTCAATGGTCGTTCTATGTTTTTGACAATTTTCATATCCAATATCATATTCCTAAGCCAGTTAGAATGTCTAACAGCTTCAAAGCATCCAATATACTCAGACTCCATGGTTGATACTGCTCGAGTCTTTTGTTTCTGGCTCTTCCATGAAACAGCACCATTTGCCAAGAGAAAAATGTATCCACTTGTTGACATACGATCGTCAATATCTCCACCCAAATCAGCATCACTATAACACACTAAATCAAGGGAATCTACATGATTATATATCAGCATGTAAGACTTGGTTTTCTGCAGATACCTCAAAATCTTTTTGGCTGAATTCCAATGAGAGACACCTGGATTTTGTTGAAATCTTCCCAACACACTTACTGCAAAGGCCAAATCTGGTCGAGTACATACCTGAGCATACATGACACTTCCAACCAATGAGGCATAAGGCTTATCCTTCATGGTTTCGATTTCATAATCTGTTTTGGGACACTGATCAACCGAAAATTTGTCTCCCTTGCCAATAGGAACATCACCACCAGAACATGCTTCCATATTGAATCTCCTTAGAACTTTGTTTATATAGTTTTGTTGAGACAATCCCAATACTCTTTTCGCTCTATTTCTGACTATTTCGATGCCCAAAACATAATTAGCCTCTCCCAAATCTTTCATATCAAAATTGTTGGCTAACATGCTTTTTGTCTCTTGCAATAACTGAAAATCTGAGCTAGCAAGCAATATGTCATCCACATAAAGAACAAGAAAAATGAAATTGGATTTCACCATCTTCATGTAGATACAATTATCAATTTTATTTTCAACAAAACCAGAAGAAGAAACCACGTTATCAAATTTGAGATACCACTGTCTCGAAGCCTGCTTGAGACCGTAAATAGATTTGTTCAGTTTACATACCAGATTTTCTTTCCCCCTTTCAACAAATCCAGGTGGTTGAACCATATAAATATCTTCATCCAAGCTGCCATTGAGAAAAGCAGTTTTCACGTCCATTTGATGCAAGTGAAGATCAAAATGAGCTGTAAGAGCCATAATTATTCTTAAAGAATCTTTTGTAGAAACTGGTGAAAAAGTCTCATTATAATCCAAACCCTCTTTCTGAGTAAACCCCTTGGCTACAAGTCTGGCCTTGTGCCTCTCAATTCTTCCTTGTGAGTCACGTTTGGTCTTAAAAACCCATTTACATCCTATAGGCTTAATTGTAGGATTAGGAATTTCTAAGGACCACACCTTGTTTTTCTGCATAGATGCCAATTCATCTTCCATAGCCGTAAGCCAAAAGGCAGCTTTATCACTTTGCATAGCTTGTTGAAAAGAAGTAGGATCATCATCATCTCCCAAATCATATTCGACTTCCTGTAAGTAAACCAAATAGTCATCAGAAATTGCTGACTTCCTTGGTCTTTGAGACTTTCTCAGAACTGGTGCAGTTACTATGTTTTCTTCTTGTGGCTGTAATGGTTGCATATCAGCAATCTGAGGTGGAACTACATTGATTTCAGGTTGTTGAGTGGATGTAACCTGATTCTCAAAAGCTACACTTTGCATGGAAATGGGCAGAGATATGGTATTGCTGGAAGATGGCCCTTGTGTTTCATCAATTTCCTCAAAAACATATGAATTCTTGGATTGACAGTGGAGTGTATTGAAATCCTCAATGAACTTTGCATTATTTGTCTCAGAAATTCGAGTATGAGAATGAGGACAATAGAATTTAAATCCCTTTGACTTCTCTGAATAACCCACAAAATAACAACTGGTCGTTCTTGGATCAAGCTTCCTTTCATTAGGATTATAAAGTCGTGCTTCTGCTCTACAACCCCAAGTGTGAAAATGAGCTAAGCTTGGTTTCCTGCTTGTCCAGATTTCAAATGGAGTAGAGTGAACAGATTTGCTAGGAACACGATTAAGAATATAGTTGGCAGTCTTTATAGCTTCTCCCCATAAGAATTCTGGCAATTGAGAATGAGATAGCATGCTTCTTACCATGTCTTTCAACGTTCTATTTCTCCTCTCAGCTACTCCATTTTGATGTGGGGTTCCCGGAGTTGTATATTGTGCCACTATCCCTTGTTGTTGGAGAAACAAGGCAAAAGGTCCCTTTTGTTGCCCACTTTCTGTGTACCTGCCAAAAAATTCCCCTCCTCTATCTGACCTAACAACTTTAATAGACTTTTCTAATTGTTTTTCAACTTCTAGTTTAAAGACTTTAAAACAATTGAAAACTTGAGACTTTTCAGAAATTAAATAAAGATAAGTGAACCGTGAAAAATCATCAATAAATAGAACAAAATAGAGATTACCACAGATAGTCTTTGCTGGAAATGGGCCACAAACATCTGTGTGTATTATTTCTAATAAGTTACTGCTTCTAGTTGAACCTAGCTTCTTAGTATTTGTGGTTTTGCCTTTAAAACAATCAATGCATGACTCTAAATCAGTAAAATCCAATTCTGGCAGCATACTAGATTTCATTAAACGTTTCATTCTATCCTTGGAGATATGCCCCAATCTCCTATGCCAAAGCATAGATGACTTATCATTAGAGAGCACTCTCTTAGGAGCAGAATTTTCAATATTGAAACATTCTTGAACATAAGTACATTGAAGCTGCCATAAATCCCCATTTGGAAAAGCATAACCAAGTAAATTATCAAATTGGTTCTTATGAAAAAGTCTGATGCTTTCATTATCTCCGATAAAAGAAAAACCATCCATTACAAACTTAGAAACTGAAAATAAATTCCTTCTCATAGAAGGTACATATAAGACATTGTTCAAAGTTAAAATAAAACCAGAAGACAACTCTAATTTGATACTTCCAACAGACTCGACATCTACTTTTGTCCCATTTCCAACAAACACTCTGTAGGCCTCTCTACTTGGTTCCCTCTGGCTTTTGAATCCCTGCAATGAATTAGTGATATGGACAGTGCAACCAGTATCAAACCACCATGAATTTTGAGGTACAAAAACTAAATTTGATTCAACAGTAACAAAAACATCAACAATTTTGATACCTTTCTTAATCAACCAAGCCTTAAAACCAGCACAATCTCTTCTAAGATGTTCAGTTGACTGACAAAAATGACATTTTTTGACACAAGCTTTACTCACTTTCAGATTAGAGGAAGGAACATTTTTAGCAAAGACACCAAAGTTTTGAGCACCCTTTTTAGTTCCAGAAGAAGAACCTGCTTTGAATTTTACAGATTTGATTGGAAAGTTCCCAGCATTTCCAAATTTGTTGAATGCAGCAGCCTTCTTCCCTTTTCCCATATTCACAAGGTTGACAGCTTCTTCCTTGCCTTTCTTGAGCCTTTCTTCCTCTTGACAACAGATTGCAATCAGTTCATTAACACTCCAGGATTCCTTTTGTGTGTTGTAGTTGATTTTGACCTGTTCATATTCAGCTGATAAAGAACCAAGTGCCATGTGCACTAGAAATTGCTCAGAAATCGGCACATCCAAGTTGTTCAGCTTGTTGGCAATATTGACAAGCTTGAGTAGGTGTTCTCTGATGCTCCCAATCCCATCAAACTTGGCAGAAGTGAGAGAGGATAAATAAGACCCTGCCTCCACTTTATCTGACCTCTTGTATTTTTCCTCAATAGCTGTCAAATAATCCTTAGCCAAATCACATGAAGGTATGCCTCCTCTAATATGTTCCTCCATAGCACTTTGCATAATAAGCAGGGACATTTCATTTGCTCTTTCCCATTTTTCAAATGCATCTTTCTGTTCTTTTGTACTCTCGGTAGTCAAGGCATGTGGCTTAGGCTGCTTGAAAGCAATCGCAAACTCCAAAAGTCCCAGATTCATGTCAATTTGCTGCTTCCATGTTTTGAAGTTGTTCCCATTTAATTTCTCAATATTGATGAGATTCAGAATATTGAGACCTGAAAGTTGTTCAGAATTTCGTAAGTGTTTGAATTTCATAATATCTATGACAAGAAAGTTGAACAAGCTTTCTCCATATTCAACTATAGAAACTGGTTACACCTTTGGGCAAGAAACCATTCTATATATTTAGATGAACATTCAAACATTTGCATAGCCAAGAATAAAGCACCAGAAATTATGTCAATCCACACCTTTAGGCAAGAAGAACAATACATAATCCAAGTTTTCCATTGCTCACTATACATTAGCTTATGACTAATCCCAGCAAAAACAACCCCTTTGGAGGCTAATTTTACTTGTTACAGTTCATAAACCATAATCTGGTTAAACGAAACTTGATTTCTTAAGAGCAAAATTTCAAATAAACCACTTTGGTAGCAAATTGAACATCTTAATAAAACCAACCCAGAATTCATATTTTGTCGATCCAAGATATTGACAAAAAACAAAAAAAAAATTTACAGAAGGCCATCAGACAAATCAATTCAACTAAATTTGATTTCCAATGAATTCTAATATGATTCAGACAAGGTTCACAACTATAACCATAATCGAAAACGAACTCAAAATAAACGATTACAGTAATAATTTTAAACAAAATGTAAACTTTATCTGATTTAATTAGACAAGATTATAGAATTTTGATGAAATAATGATCGAAATGGCAGAAAACTAAATTAAGGTCCATACCTTTAATATAAGACGAAAAGTAGAGTTGATAACATTGAGATCAATCTCAAATATCAAGATCAGAAAAGAAAAAAAAAATTGAACAGCCGCCATATAAGAATTGAAGAGAAGAAGTTCATTGTTATACCCCGAACAGCGGAAGAAAAGTGAAGTTTTATACCCAAAAGACAAACGGCACCGTTTCAGCTTTATATTCTTTAAGTCAAAATAATTGAGTTCATGATTTAAGTGGTGGCTCTGATACCACATGTTGGTGTTTTTCAAATAAAGAATCTAACCCAATTAAATACAAGGAACTACAATTAACATCACAATCAAATACAGCATTGACTCTATAGAAACAATCTGTAAAACTTACTTGATGAATTCATAGTAAATGGTTCTTGAATTAGCCTTCTCCTCTCTGGCAATTGGTGTTCAGTTTCAATAGGGAAAACTTCTTAATGAACATAATCGTGAGAGGAGAGACCAAATCCATATATCTATCCAACTGTTGACAGTTTCCTCCTATTAAGGAAAACTGTCATCCCATTATGTGAGTGGCGTAAACCACTCCCTCAGAGTTCTATTCCCAATCAATTTTGATATAAATAATTATATTATTTATCTCCTAATACATGTATAATTCTATTTCTTATTTAATATAATACAGATAAAATGATGTGGCAAACTCACACACATGGTAAAATCTTACATGTAGTCGAAACCGGTGGCGGAGGGGACTTTGCTGAGGCCGAAGAAGTGGTGGCCGATGAAGCCGTTGGAGGGGCCGCCGAAGGCGAACGCGAAGCCGAAGAGGTAGTAGAAGAGGCCGCCGGCGGCAGCGTCGAGGACGTTGGTGAGCATGATGTTCATGGTGTTCTTTGCGCGGACGGAGCCAGCACAGAGCATGGCGAACCCGAGCTGCATTGAGAAGACAAGGTAAGCGGAGAAGAGGAGGTAGGTGGTGTCGACGGCGTAGGCGGTGTCGGAGAGCTTGGTGGAGACGCCGGCGATTTGGTCGCAGATGAAGTGAGCTGCGCCGGTGGAGTTGGGCCCCAGGAGGTCGGCCAGCTGGGTGGCCGAGCAGTCTAGTGTTGCCCACGTCGCCATTGGAGCAGTAAGCGAGAGAAGGAAGGGAGAGAGAGGCGAAGTTGGAGTAGTCTGCTCCCTGTAGAAGTGTAGTTGGCGTCGGATATTTGTTGTACGGTATAAATATTTTTGGGGGGGGGGGGGGGGGGGGGGGGGGGTGGGCGGGGGCGGAGGGGGAGGAGAGAGACTGTGTTTTGACTTGGAGGTTGCACTTTTCTTGGAGCAGTGTGGGGTGACGTCTAAGACTCTAACTCGTGCGGTGGTCATACATGATTTGATGACTTTTTGGACTCCGATCCCCTGCAGCTGATTTGGTTTTGGAAAGATTGGAATATACGGTCAGGATTCAGATACATGAATCTCTCTTCTGGGTTTTACTGAATTAATTAGTAGCTGAGCTTAATTTGATAAGCTAAAGTACAAAAAACTACCTCAATTATTAGGATCACGACAGTTTCATACCTCATTTTTTAAAATTGACAATGTTATATCGCATCTTACGAATTTGTAACAATGTCATACCTCTATCAATTTTTTTTGTTAGTTTTTCTGTTAAATGCTGACGTGACAAGAAACGGGGACCACTTTCTATTAAAAAATTAATAAAATATTATTAAAAACTAAAACAAATATTTAATATTTTTTAAATATTAAAATAATAAATAAAAGTAAAATTAAAAAAAAAAGGGTAAAATACAAAAAACTACCTCAACTATTGGGATCACGACAGTTTCATACCTCATCTTTTAAAATTGACAATGTTATACCGCATCTTACGAATTTGTGACAATGTCATACCTCCGTCAATTTTTCTGTTAGTTTTTTTGTTAAGTGCTAACGTGGCTTGATTCGGGACCTACTTTCTATTAAAAAATTATTAAAAACTAAAAAACAATTATTTAATATTTTTTAAATATTAAAATAATAATAAAAAGCAGAAAAAAAAACCCTCATTTCGTCCCTCCCGTCCCCCCTCCTCCCTCCTCTCTCCTCTCCCCATCTTCATCTTCTTACCCCACCTGCAAATCCCAACAAAAAAAAAAAATATATATCCAATTTGTCTTCCTCCCACACCCACACTCTCCCTCCTGCAACCCAGAAAAAAAAAAAACAAAAAAACCCAGATCCCGTCGGCGGGAAGATGGGTGAGCAGAGAAGGTGGAGGATGGGTGCGGAAGAGGATGTGGAGAATAGATGAAAGTGGTGGATTTGGGGTTTGATGGGTTTTCAATTTTTTTTTTCCCTTCTTTTTTTCCTCTTCTTCTTCCTCCTTCTTCTTCCTCCACAGGGGAGTTGATGGTTTTTCAAAAAAAAAAAAAAAAAAATTTCCTTCCTCCTTATTTTCCTTCTCCTTCTTCTTCTTCTACTTCTTCTTCTTCCTCCTTCTCCTTCTTCTTCTCCTTCTTCTTCTCCTTCTTCTTCTTCCTCTTCTTCTTCTTCCTCCTTCTCCTTCTTCTTCTTCTTCCTCCTTCTCCTTCTTCTTCTCCTTCTTCTTCTTCCGCAGGGGGGGTGTTGATGGGTTTTCAATTTTTTTTTAATTTTTTCTTCCTCTTCTTCTTCTTCTTCCTCCTCCTTTTCTTCCTCTTCTTCTTCTTCCTCCTTCTCCTTCTCCCTTCTTCTTCTTCCGCGTCGACAGGGGGTGGAATTTTTTTTTTTTTTTTCCTTCCTCCTTTTTTTCCTCTTCTTCTTCTTCTTCCTCCTCCTCCTCCTCCTCCTTCTCCTTCTTGTTCTTCCGCAGGGGGGTTGTTGGGTTTTCAAAATTTTTTTATTTTTTTTATTTTTGGGTTTGCAGGTGGGGGGAAGAAAATGAAGATGGGGAGAAGAGAGAGGAGGGGGGAGGGGGAGGGGAGGGACGAACGGATGGTTTTTTTTTCTTTTTTTTCCTCTGCTTTTTATTATTATTTTAATATTTAAAAAATATTAAATATTTGTTTTGTAGTTTTTAATAATTTTTTAATAGAAAGTATGTCCCTAATAATTTTTTAATTGACGGAGGTATGACATTGTCACAAATTCGTAAGATGCGGTATGACATTGTCAATTTTAAAAGATGAGATATGAAACTGTCGTGACCCCAATAGTTGAGGTAGTTTTTTGTACTTTACCCTTTTTTTTTAATTTTACTTTTTTTTATTATTTTAATATTTAAAAAATAGTAAATATTTTTAAAAAATAGTAAATATTTTTTTTAGTTTTTAATAATATTTTATTAATTTTTTAATAGAAAGTGGTCTTCGTCTCTTGCCACGTCAGCATTTAACAGAAAAACTAACAGAAAAATTGACGGAGGTATGACATTGTCACAATTTCGTAAGATGCGGTATGACATTGTCAATTTTAAAAGATGAGGTATGAAACTGTCATGACCCCAATAGTTGAGGTAGTTTTTTGTACTTTACCCTTTTTTTTTTTTTTGGAGGTAATAATTACTTTATGGCGGTTAACTTTTTGTTGTTAATTTAGAAAAGAGTAATGCTATTTTTATCATAATTTTATATTATATTTTTTTACTATCTTAGGTGGCAGATGAGTTAGACAAGCTACATCATTTAATTTCAATCTTTTTATTAATTAAAATACTTAAATAATCTTAGGTGGAAGAATAAAATTTCTCATATACCACAATCATCAATTAATTAACAATATTTTTATTAATTATTGATTAAATGTTAATTAATGTAGATGATGTGGCTATCCAACTCATTTGCCACCTAAGATGGTAAAGAAATGTAGTATAAAATTATGGTAAGAATAACATTATTGTTTAGAAAATGTAAAGCATACGAAGTTAATTGAGACCCGTGTTTTGGTTCTATCGGTTTTCCACATACTAATCGTATTTTATCAATAGAAAATAAAAAGCATATAAGCTTGATCAACATAATTAATTATTTAGGAGTAGGACGAGATATGCAACGGAATTACTTATGGGTTGGTTTAAGTGACTAGAGAAGATGAAAAATGAGTTTTCAAGTGCGATACATTCAGAGATATCAGCGTTATAAGTGAAAGCGAAGAAACAAACAATCTCAAAATAAAAATACAACAGATTAATGTAGTTCATCGTAAAAGCATGTATAATGATGAGGTCAATAATCTCAAGTTGCTTCTATTGATAACATGTGAAAATGTATCATCATTCTGAACATAAGTTAATCATGAAATGATATTTTACAAACATTTCATATATTATCTAATCTAGTTTAATCTAGGGATAAAAATATTATTTAAAGTCATCTCATTAAATGTTATATGTTAAAGCCGTCTCATTAAATGTTGTACACTTAAATAATAAGTCCAATGAATATGTAACTAAGAGAATATAATCTTAAAAAGTTAAATTCATGAGGCATTTCTCATTCATACACATATCTTAAACGTTCCTAATCATTTATTGACTCTCACCGAACAAACGGAGATGAAAAATGAGTGTCTTAACTCTCATCACCCAAATCTCACAAATTACAACCCTAAACCAAACAAGTAGAGAATCCAAACAAATAGAGTATTCTCTCCCAAATTGATCTCTAACTCTCAAACTCACAAATTGTCAAATGAATGAGCCATGAATTTGCCATACTCATGACTCCAAACCCTAAACTAATGGAGAGACACACAAAATTAACTAATGGCGAGGCACACAAAATAAACTATGGCGAGGCACACAAAATAAACTAACCCAGTTGGATCAATGACTCAAAGATGGCATGATTAAGCAAATAATTGCTTGCTTAAGTGAGGCATGGTGTGAAAGCTAGAAGTTTATTAGTTTAGCATGAGAGAGAGAGAGAGAGAGAGAGAGAGAGAGAGAGAGAGTTTGCATGGATACATGATATTCTTAGTTGGGTAATCTGGACTTCCTAGGGTAATAACAATGCTTCTAATGGTTGGGATGCTAAGAGGGAGGTTATGGAAAACACTAAGGTTGCAGAGGTGATGCTTCCTGAGTTTTGAGGTTGCTTACACTTAGGGAGAGACTTCCCTAGCTTGGTGCATTACAATCCTTAATTCTGTCAAACGTTCTATCTCTCTCTGGCCTCCTTATCTAAGGTCCCTAACCTCCCTTTTGTAGGTGAATGATTCTTTTCCAGGCTTCCTAAGGAATCTCTAGTTGTGGCTAAGTCATCCACCTTCTTTCTTCTAGCGCAGCTACAACCTTCCCTTTTAGTGTAAAATAGATGAGTGTTGCTTATCAAGGCACTACTTTCCCGGTTCAGCTTCCACATACGTTACTTATGGTAACTCATCTCTTGGCTTTCTTTCGCCATTCTTTTGTGTGAGTTAGGAAGGAAAAATCAACCTCTCTTCATTAAATGCATGCTTCGTTGGGCTTTCATGTGACTTACTTAGGGTTTGGTGCCTTCCTAACTAGATTGGTTGGCTTGCTAGGGAAAGAAGGAAAGGTTTGCACGCTCTCAAACCTACCCACGTGGACTTCAAAGCTTATGGGCTTGAATCTTTCAGCCTGCAAGCAGTCCAAAGTCTTCCATAATATTGACTCTGTGTAGGTCCGATAAACTTCCGTAACCATCACACTACAATTCACTTGACAAGCTCCAAACATAATGATTAGCAGGACAAAACTAGGCGTAACGAATATGCATGGGTCGCATGAGCGTGTGGTAATTTATCAAGGTTCTAAAAGACGCTAGGCGCTGGTCGGGCAGCGGGCTGGGGCCTAGCGCCTAGGCGGACTTAATTAAATAAATTATATTTCGTGTAAATAAGTGTTTGTTTATATTTAAAATATATATGATTTCATCATAAACTACAAAATGGAATGAAATATATATTATGAACTATTGGAACATAATGAAAACATGAACAAGTATATAATGTGTGTTCTTTTAAGTATTCAACAAGTATCTTACAATTTATTGAAAAAATAAAATGCAAAATGAAAGTTATCTATTTTCTATCTAAGTGAGTCGCAACCTAGGCAGGAGTTTAGGCGGGTCTGGGCGGGCTAGGCGGGTGCCTTATATGTCTAGACGTCATTTTTTAATTTTCAAACGTTTAAGCATTAATCGGGACGGTGACCAACCGTCTAGGGCCGCGCCTAGGCAGCCCTAGGCGGGGATTTTTAGAAGAGGGGAATTTATACAAATGCACGCTTAAAATAGAGGGTTTGGTACTGAGTGAATTGTCAGGGCGCCATATTTTGTTCCACATTTACTTTTTGAAATTATTTTCCTTTAGTTCCTTGTTTGGAATATGAGTTTCGCGAAAGGATAAGGCTTGTGCCCCGAGATTTATTTGTCGCTCACTTATAATTAACGAATCTTTATCTTCATAATCCAAACAGTTTATTTTATTTATCATGGTCTGAAGAGAATTAGAATCAGATAAAGTTGTAAATCGGGTCCAGACTCTCCATTCATGGATGTCCTCGCTAGCTCTGCAACTGCTTCTTCTTCATGCCCTCATTTACTAATTTCAAACTTCTACAAGAACCACTGTAGCTCCGCCTCCATGGCCGCCGCTCGTCCACCTCAGGTACTCCTCATTGATTCCTATCTAATTCATGCCTCATTTTAGCTTTCTTTCACCGGGCATAACCCACAATTACGAATTTAGAGAACAACATAGTTGCCAAATTACGTTCTAATCATAAAATTCTAAAGCTTTTCGCTTTTCCTCTGTTGGGTCAATCAAATTGTGGTGAATGCTGAAAACTTTGTACTCAAAGATTGCACTTTGTTGCAATTATTATTATTTGTGTAACACAAAAATAGAGTTGTAATTCTTTATTTGTAGAAGGAAATATATAAAAATGATAACTGGAGGACACGTGTTGACACCATAAAGAACTGTATCTCATTTTACTTTTGATAAGCCATCCTTTAAGTGTTGGTGATGCTCACCATCACATTGATTGCCGTTGGATGAATTTAAATTGCTTCGCACGTGCAGTAAGAAGATGGCTTGCTTTGCCATTACAACTTTGTATGTGTAAGCTACTGATTTTTGTTTGCATACTCTAACTCATTTTACCAAGAAAGATGTCTGATTCTCTGATCGTTTCTATAATTGTTTTTACGACATTATGGTTGTTATTATATCCATTCCGGTGGTTTAGTAATATCTTGTAACTTTCTCAGAGTCTTAATGTCGGAATTTGATCCTAAAGAGGCCTTCTGGCTCCTGAAAGATACTGCTCTATAATGTATGCCGGGCGTTATGTAGTTGTAATGGGAACACCCAAAGTTATTGTTTTCAATTGGAATCCTTGCAGTTGCTGCAGTGGAAGTATCTGCCAGTAAGGATCGTAGAAGCTCGAGCAAACTCTCCCTTAATGTGTATAATGACTATGTCGCTTAAGAGACCAATAAATTATGGTAACAGCAATGGGTACTTTTAACAGTTTCTTGAATCCATCAGTGTTGAGTTCAACCAGAGTTTTATTTGTCAGTGTGGTTTGTTTTCAGCAAATTATTGTAAGATCAAGAAAAAACTTCGATTGAAGAAATATGCTGGCAGTCTCCATGAAGTGATAAAATGTTCAGAAAAAATCAGACGACATATTTTTGTTTTTGTTGCTGGGCTGATGGTTGTCATGTCAGCTTCCCTTTCTGTTAGCAGTACTCCATCCTGTAAGTTTACTTTATACGGTAATATAGTAATGACAACCCAAAATTGTGCAGTGGTAAGAGGATTTACTCTAATTTGTTGTCCTTTATTAACTTTCCCAGGGTCTCTCACAGAAGAGAATCTTCTCTTCTTAGAGGCATGGAAGATGATTGACCGTGCATATGTTGACAAAAGTTTCAATGGACAAAGTTGGTTTCGGTACAGAGAAAATGCACTGCGCAATGAACCAATGAATGCACGAGAAGAGACATGTATGAATTCCTTCCTGCAGTCGGTGATATTGTATTGTGTGAAAATTACCTTACTAAAAGTAGCTCGAAATATTCCAAGGCTGTCCTTTTGAAAGTACACCTCTACAATGGTTCGCTGGACTTAGAAATATTTTTTGTACTATAAACTTTTGTATATGATACCCTATTTAACTCGATAGTTGGTTCTTCCGCCTTAATTGCAGAAACTGTTTGAGACTTTGAGATATCTAAAGTCCACAGTCACCTTAGTTTACTACTTATAATTTCTTTTTATGCCAAAGTCTCCCTTCACTTGATAAACCATTATTTTACTCAGCTATTTTGGTTTTGTATAAAAATGAGCAAGAGCTTCATGCCAGCTGGATCTCCTCATTTAATACTATACATATCTTTCCAGTTTCCAGTTTCTGCCTTTCTAAATCCTAGCGTTGTATGTTCATTTAGATATGGCAATTAGGAAGATGCTTGCCACATTGGAGGATCCTTTCACTCGGTTTCTGGAGCCTGAAAGGTTAAAGAGTCTACGGGTACAATGATTTTTCTTCTTATACTGTTAGTGTAGTTCATTTTAGCAGTTTAGCCTGAATAAGAATATGATGCACCATTAGACACTACATCAAACTCACTCTCAAATCACTTATTATATTAAGAAACATTTCTTCAGTTGAATTTGAATATAGTTATTGTTCCTGAAATCTGTTCATATCTTCTTCAAAGGCAGTCTGGAACTCGAGGTGCTCTTACAGGCATAGGGCTGTCAATTGGCTACCCTACACAACTTGATGGATCAGCTGCTGGTCTTGTTGTTATTTCAGCTTCCGCAGGAGGTCCGGCAAACAGGGCTGGCATCTTGTCTGGGGATGTTATTCTGGCGATTGATGATACAAGTACAGAAACAATGGGCATATATGATGCAGCAGAGCGGCTACAGTGAGTTTCATACACTTACTTCCATGTAACTTGTCATTGTTTTTTCATCTAAATGTTTATCCTCTAATACTGTAATGAGGAAATGCAATAATAATATAACTTACAATATTATGTATTTCTTAGCTGGAATTTTCATTGAAATTCTGTTCGTAAGATTAATCTAACATGGACATACACATAGACAAATTGCAGCTTTCTAGTCGAGTCCTTTCTGATATCTAAATGACTATAGTAGTAACTATCCATTAGTGCTAGGATATTCTAGGGATTGTTCACAAAATTTCTAGTTGGAAGCCATATCATTTAAAAACCTGGAGTAGCTCTCTATCTTGGGCCCTTTGAATTTGTGAGTGGGCTGGTGAATTGTAACAGGTGTTTCAGAATCATGATTCGTTTTTTCCCAGTAAAATTTTATTTATTTTCATTTATACCGTTTTTCCTAATTGTTACAGGGGATCTGAAGGAAGTTCAGTGAAACTAACCATTCGGAGTGGACCTGAAATAAAGCACCTGGATCTAATGTAGGTTCAGTTCTTCATTCATTCCTGCAGAAATACCGTAATATCAGTCTAAGGAATTATTCATTCTATTCCCAAAAGTGTTTGAAGATTATTGATTTGATAATATGTTGGTTTTAACTTTGTCATGGCATGCATTTGATAATTAGTTGGAATTAGTTTCATCATGTCATTTTAAGAATGCTTTTGGTCTAAGTTCTCATTTTATTTAGTGGCTCGCAATTGAGCTCCGTGTTTAACCACAGTCATCCCATTCGCTAAGACATTGAGCTACTGTTAAGTTGGGGATAGCACTTAGGACTGGGGTTAATGGTGATTTTACTTTTACTCAATTCAGAGTCCTTTATCCATTTTAAAATTATTTAAATGTCTTCTTGGTATATTCTAGGCGGGAGAAAGTTTCACTGAATCCTGTGAAGTCAAGACTATGTGCGGTGCCTGCTTCGGGAAAGGATTCCCCTAGGATTGGATATATCAAATTACCAACGTTCAATCAAAATGCATCTGGTAAGAAAAACTAGTAGTTGCAGAACTGATATAAGTTTTATGTATGATGGTATGGTGTTTTGATCTTCTCAAGCCCACTCTCACTGAGAAATGAATTCAGTTCTCTTGTGCTTCATTGTGAAGAAAACATTGCTCATTTTGTTTAAAACTTCATTTACTCAATGCTTCATAATCTTGTTAAGTACTTCATTCGTTTGAACTTGTTTGGATATGTACATAGTGTGTGTGTGTGTATATATATATATATATATATAGAGAGAGAGAGAGAGAGAGAGAGAGAGAGAGCGCTCATATTTTGACTGTCAATTTCCGCAATTTGGTCTAAGAACTTTGCATCCCATGTAGGTGCTGTCAAGGAAGCAATTAATACCTTAAGGAGTAATAATGTTAATGCCTTTGTATTGGATCTTCGAGACAATAGGTAATCATTATATCTCAACGTGGGTCTAGGTTATCATTAGCCTTCAACACGGCTCATGTAAATTTTGCCCTTTTGGAAGGCTTTCTGAAAGCTTAATATTCGCTTAATTTTGGTGCAGTGGTGGTCTTTTCCCAGAAGGAATTGAGATTGCTAAGATTTGGTAAGTTGCCGCGGACAATTGTGGGAAACTAAACTGTTTATAATTATTGCTTTTCACTTACCGAGTCGATTTGGAGTTATTTTTAAGACGGGGAATAGCAAAGTTTTTGCTGCATATTTAATTATGGAACTGAGATAACCAATGTTTGCACTTAGTCATAGCCATACGATACAGATTTTGATACTCTGACCTTATTCCTATATATCATGTCCCAAATATCAAATTTATATATATCAGCACGCATTTTTTATACACATGAAAGTTTTGGACTCATATTACATGTACGAAAATACTAGCCAGCAATCCTTTACAACGCACCGTATTGATTGCAATGCATACATGTATTTGGGCTTAAAAGGGATTCATGCGATCTGCTGAAAGTGTGGGAGGCATGCTTCTTTCATGTGTCTCTTAATTCAACCCAGCAAGGTTTAAGAAGACAATCCCTCGAAAGCCACTGGATTACTAGATCGCAATCATGCTGCTTGAGTGGTCTTTTCATTCATATTCAAAACCGTTATGTTTGATCCTTTTATGCAGCACAAATTCTTACAATTCAACTTTGTAACAAAAGTAAAAAAACATTGTTTGTCTTTCAAGTATTAAGCTTGCACTTCCTTATATCAGATCCAAATTTTGTAAATTCATGATTAGATGTTTTTTTCCAGGTTGGACAAAGGTGTGATTGTATATATTTGTGATAGTCGTGGTGTTCGAGATATATATGACACCGATGGAAGCAAAGCAGTAGCGACTTCAGAACCCCTAGTTGTGCTGGTACATGTTTATTTAGTAATACGATTAAGTAGATTTGGTCAGTGATATTCCTCAATGCTCGGGCAAACATTTGCATATGCTATTATTAATGGTGCAGGGTTGTCATCATTTAGATTATCTGTTGTCAAGCTCCGGTCTGTCTCGCTGTGCTGTTTAATGCTGGAATCAGTTTTTCGTTTCTGATATTTTGTCTTATTAAAAAGGAACCTTTCTATAGTGTGTTCCTGTGCGTTCCTATGAAACATTATGTTTGAAGAATTGCTTGGTGATATTTGGTGTGTGTATCAACTGAGATTTCTTCAGGTGAACAAGGGAACTGCTAGCGCAAGCGAAATCTTAGCTGGGGCATTGAAAGACAATAAACGTGCTGTGTTATTTGGAGAACCCACATTTGGGAAAGGGTAATCTCTTTTGCTCCTACACAGCTCCCATGAATAAAATCGTGTATTCCTGACATAAGTCATCCATCCGACTACGCAGCAAGATTCAGTCCGTTTTTGAGCTGTCCGATGGCTCTGGCTTGGTTATTACAGTCGCTCGTTATGAGACACCTGCGCACACAGACATTGATAAGGTCTGATGCGGTCTCTTGTTCTCCCCATATACTGTATTCGTGTTGCTCTCGGTTAACTTTGTTCCCATTACTTATAGGTCGGTGTGATTCCAGACCATCCCCTGCCTACCTCATTCCCCAAAGACGAGGAGGCTTTTTGTAGCTGCCTCCAGGACCCTGCATCTGCTTGCAACAAGGTCGAGCTATTTGCACGATGACCGCAGTTTTTGTGTACATTCGCATTGTTTACAGTACAGGAAATCACAATTTTTTACAGATGCAGTTTAACATTCTTTCAAGGTTTCATTTGAATTTGTAAACAAATAGCAATATTTGATTAATGGTATTCGATTCAAGAAATTTACGATGTGAATATTTCAGTATTCAACCAAATTCCATAAGACAAATACCAAATTCCACCGTATGGAATGAAATGTCAAGTGTACTGTGAAATTGTATTTGGAATATATACTATATATGATGGCGTACAAAATAATAATTTCTTGAAGAACGCCAGCATCCGAGTCAGGTGTATACAAAAAATGGCTAAATTATGCCATCAGAATATCATTGATCTAAGATTCAACCGATTCCTTCATCTTAGACTCAGCTGATTTATTGTGGATCCCTGAAGGCCGTGTAACAGCAGACGGAAAAATCTTGTAGTAGTTGATCCGAATACTTTCAGGCAAACCAATCGGAATACTACAGGTTTGAGACTAGTGGTTTACATTCTCTATTCACCAAAACATCTTTGTCCATGTACCCAAAAATGGGAAAACAGCAATCAACAATCTTAACAGGAGAGGTGTGTCACTATTACTTTCTCTCCGACTCAACTTACCCTTCCCCATCGGCTTTCTTCGAGATTGCCTCCGTGCAGATTCCATTCTTTCAAGATCATCCCATCCGCCTAAAGTCGATGCATCTCGACCACTACTATCATCTGAAGCATCATTTCCAACTACCCAGGATTGATAACCCATTCTTTTGTCACTAGTTTCCTGCTCTTCATCATATTTTTCTTTTTCTTTGGTTCTAGCATTACCTACAGTGCTGGCAAAAGGTTTCCTTCTCCTCTTGGTCCTGGACTTGCGTTTCGGCCTACTTTGTGTCCCTCCCCATACCTTCTCAAATACCAGTGAAAATGCTGACTGAACAAGGGGGAGTGCTAACGCCATTAGGAAAGCTTTCGGACCCGTAGACAGCAGCAAAGATATGATAATAGCTGGAAATGCCCAACCATACGATTTGAACACCTGCACCAACCAAAAAAGCGAATACATTGGACATTTTACACCCATAAGAACAGATTCTAAAATAGGAATAAACCAGTAAAAGTATACTAAGAAAAATTAGACCCCTCTGGATGTCAAATTTTGACTCAGGCGATTTTTCATCTTCAGCCTCGGGATTATGGTGTTCATATTTTGGTCCCTTTTTATTTTGGTAATCACTTTATCAAAATGCTTATATATTCAGGAACTCAATGGTATCAGATATCTAATTGACCATTTACGTCATGTGATCAACAAATGGGAAGCAGAGGAACCGAGCTTAACTAGTTGCAGAAGAGCATGTACAGGACAAAACCAGTGTCATTTTTGGTCTGGATGTCGTTAATGTAAGGGATCCACCGTGCTCAACCAGACGGCATAATTGTTTGTCTTGGGAGCAAGGCATTGTTCATTATAACAGTTATACAAAGCACAAACTATTCGAGCAGTTTTCTCATTGTTTCTTTTGAAACCAAGTACCAAGTGTCAATCTGACCATCCAGAACAACCCCAAGCAAATATATTGATTCCCTCCAATTACTGCAGCTGTTCATTTCTATGAAAGCACATTAAGGTATTCATTTTTTACGCTTCGATGTTACGCTTTGCTCACTCAGACTAAGGCTCTCCAGTGATTGTCTCATACCTTAAGGTGCCTTCCCATAGCTGCAATAATGGCTCATCACGATACCTTTCATAACTTTCATTAGATGTTTCTCAGGAAGTGCCACATTGTGCTTAACATCAGTTCTCATCCAATTTTTTTTTTTTTTTTTTTTTTTTTTGTATTAACACATTGACCTCAAACTTATTAGGAGACTTACACGTGCAGAAAATGTTAGGATAAAGGGCCCAATTCAGCTGTAGAAAGCACTTAGGGACTAGGCTAACATAATAGGATGTGAGAGAAGTTTCAGAACAGAAAGGAAAAGAAATCTGCTATGTAGTCGAAGACCGAGGTGATGAAATATTACTCTATAGCACTTTCCTACTTAAATGTCAACAGGTTGTTGAAATGTTACATCTATAACTTGATCTTAAGCAAATTATGTTTGAAGATGGAACTGGTTAACTTCAAAACTCTTGATACAACACAAATCGAGAAGCCAATAGTAGACAAAGACACACACAATATCGATTTCACTGTCTTCACATTGGTTTCTGATTCTATCTTTTGCATATGAACCTTATAAGGAGGGAATTCAGCACTTACATGAATGCAAGTAAAGCTATCTATCATGATCCTTATTCAATTAATCAAACTATTGATGCATTCTGTTTCTTAATAATTTTTGTTCCTGGACGAGTCAAACATGTTTACAGTAGGCTCTCCAAGTAGACTAGGGAGTAGTCAAATTAGCTAGAGCAGCGTGCTCTCCTCTACACGGAAGTTTGAATCCCCTCCCCCACAATTTAGACTAGAGTCATTAGACTGATTAGAATATTGCTCCAATATTGATGCGTTCTAATACTAAAGCATGGGTGAGAAGAACTAAAGTAATCTCCCCAATTAGAGCTGGGCATAGCTAAGTCGGTTAGAACAATGTGTTTTTTTTTTACTGCATTTTAAGTTTAAATCCCTTCTCCGCAGTTTAGATTAGACTAATTAAAATATCGCTTGAATAAAAAATTAAGCTCTCCAAACTTGAAGCACTCCCAAATCCAAACTTCACATAAATAACCAAAAATGAAGTGAAGGTTACTACCTTAAAAATCCAGACGCTATCAATGGCATCCTCCAAGATTCCACCCGAGCCTTCCTCCTCCATCTCCGACGACTCGTCCGACCACCACCGCCTTTTCTTCTTCCCTTCCCTTCTACTGTACTCGTAATCTTCTTCGTCTTCTTCATCGTCGTCGTCATTTTCTCCGTTGCCTTTGTCTCTGAAATTGAAACCGAATCTTTGGGAACGAATGGTTTCGGCATTGGAGTCCCAGCGACGGTAGCTAGGAGCGTAGGAGCGACTTAAATGGGAGGAAGGAAGTGGGTTTTGACAGATAAAGTGAAAGGAATATTTGTGTCGCCATGGATGAGGCTGTGCTGTAAGGAGGACACTGCTCTCCATGCGTAGTGTGAGCTTCCATCTGCCACGTTCTCGTTATCTTTTCTCCGATTAAAACTCTTTCACTTAATACTACTTTATAATATTATTTATTTTTATTTGTGAGTACGAGATTTTAAATTCGATTTTTATTAAAGATGAATTTGAACTATAGTGTTATTAATCCATTGTGAGACGCCTAAACACTCTCCAACTTTATTACAAAAAAATAAAGGTTAAATACATTAGTATATTCTCAAACTCACGAGTTTTATTTAACCTTGGAGAAACCAAATAATATTTTGATAATCAACTCGTCTTTCACTTTATTTTCAACTACAAAACTATTTATGTGGCTCAAGTGTGACCCATTGTTGTTGAGATGTGTGCTGTCATGCGGCTAAAATGTTTGAAAATAATATTTTTGAATTTAAAATTCTTTTTTTCAAAATAGAAAAGTAAAACTTTTAACAATTTTGTTTTCAGTCATGGCAAACATCTCAGCAACAATGGTACTTATTTGTGCCACGTAAATTGTTTAGTAGATTTATTCACAAATTTTGACAATAGTTGACAAGTATGAAACGGTTCAATTTTAGTGGATTAAGTGGCAAAAGTTGAATTTCAAAAAATTTAGTGATACGCGAGTTGAATTTCAAAAATATACAAAAGTAAATAAGCAAAAAATAAATTCTTTTGTAGTTTGAAATTTTAATGAAAGGAGAAACTTACTAATTCTTGGTCTAGTAGCTGTGCTAGCTTCTCAATGAGTCACTGTTAAAAGATGTCTCAAAGCCTGAAATTTTCCGTCTAACAAAAACGTATGAATACTAATTAGTTTAGTAGGTGTTGATCTCTCCATTCGTTTTTGTATGTAGGGGTAGACGTACAATTACTAGTACGCCTATTGTGATTCCCATTACAAGAGTCAAAATAGGAACAAGAACTTAGAGAATTTCATAAACTTATTTTAAAAATTCTAATCTAGAAAAAGAATCAATATTTTGTACTTCCTGTGTATCAATTATCATTTCAACGATTAACTTCTTGCAAACAACTTCTTGGTGACGGTACATGTAAATATCTCTGGTTGCGAAAATGACGAAAGTACTTTGTCATAAGCCAACTTAACAAATTTGGAATGAAATAGACGAAACATGGTCAAACACGATGAAATGTGAATTTCAAAGAAGTTAAGTTGTGACAAAATAACACTCGTGTTTTCTTTTGGGGCAAACGGGTCATTAAACCTTCAATTTTTGGAGGGTAAATAGGCTTGGAAAGTTTAAGTTAATGTTATGATACGTTTTACCAATTCCATTCCCTATATATTCCATGACTGTAGGCTTTTGACTCTCATGGTTGGCCTGTACTTTTTACCCTCCTCCCTCTTTTGTTTTCATATTCCTTCGGCTTTAGCCTCAAGAGATCAAGAGAGAAAGAAGAACAATTTTGACAAGAGAGGACGCTCCATCAAGGATATATAATTCCATGCATATTTCGCAGGTTTGATACCTTTTATTACTAATTGTTTTCTAATGAACACATTGTGTTTTGGTCACTTGTATTTTTTTGATATATTAGGGTTAAAGATGGTTGTTTAGCATATCATCATAATCACATGCTTTGCTATTCACCTTCCATTCCAAAGTTTTTTTTCTTGGTTTGTGTTTCAATCCGTTTTGAAGTAAAATTTTCATTCTATGTGATTGTGACAATACGTGACTTGTTAACACGATCAATTCACTCAAATTACAAATTGTGGTGGCTGACAAATCTTTATGCTTAAGAGAGGATTTAGTGTTTCCATTCTTAAGAGATAATCCATCATTTATGGTCACTATGGCCGAATATTTTCGAGATGTAATTAGTCACGTATCATAATTTCAATGGATCAATAAATCATATATTGTCTAGTTATTCTTGCATGATTTTTGTTTAATTTTTATCATTGGGAGTGGTAGGATACAGAATTGGGGGACCTCTTCAAACAATGAAAAAAAAGATATCACTTAGCTGGTCTTGCACATGATTTTAGGGTTTTTTTTTTTAAATTTTTTAAATTTTTAAATTTTTAAAATTTGAATTTATTTTAAAGGATAAGTACGAATAACTACTCTACCTTTTAGGGTGATTTTAGGTTTCAAGCTTTTAAAAAATTCCAACTAACTACATAATGCTTTGAAAGTTGGACATACGTTAGGTCACTAGTTTTAAATGATGAAGTCACTAGCTCGTCATTTATGGAGTCTTAAATCTCCAAATCAACACCTTTGAACCCAAATTTTTTTTGCTAAAATGAGTTGATTGGGGAACTCATAGCTCCAATAGATGACTGAGAGTTAAAATTCATTTCAATATTTTTGCACGTCGTTACTTAATGATCTAACAAATATACGATCATCAAAACATTAGGCAGTTTTTTTGTAATATTTTGAAAAGTTGAGACCCATTTAGAGCCTATATTAGTTAATCCCATATTCAGAGGAAACTAATATTAACTGAAAGAAATAAACACAAATGGGATTCCAGCAAGGCTTGTCATATTTTTTATACATCGATATTTTACGCTAAAGAGAGAGGGAATTCGGCTAAACCACACAATGGACAACTTAATTTGGTATCAAATTTGTCATCCACGAGATTCGAACTTAAGACCTCTCACTTCCAAGTGAAAAGAAATTCCACCAGATTGTAGTACTGAATGACTATTATATTAACACCTCACATATTATTCAATATTATGTGGGGTGCTTGTGGAAGACAATTCAACCGGTTAAACCCAATGACTGTAAATAACCGCCCGGATGGGCAGATTTGAAGATGAAAATTTGGCTATTTTTCGATTATTGGGAGAAACAATGAATATGATTCGGTTACGGTTTCATATATGATTATAGGGTTCCACTATTCATATCCGTCTCCAAATCCTCCTCTTGTAATATAACACAACTTAGGATTAATTACCTAAAGTCCCCGAACCTTTTAGTGTCATTCCAAATTGGTCTTAACCTTCTTAAACATTCCAAACAAGTATCCAACCTATTAAAAATGTCACATATGTTAAGCCCTAGTTAATATTTCAAACATAGATTATATTCAAAACCCACCAATTGGCTATATCATGGTCAACATTAATATTAGTTGGCTCAAAATCTAAATTTCAAACATAGATTATATAATGTAGAACCCCATGATCAATTAAGTATTGATTGAATTAAAAATGAACCCAAATTGAAATTACATTAGGAGGGCAATCTCCTAACAAATAAGAGGGTTAAGAATTCAGTTAGGGTTTCAAGAAGTTATTTCTTCCCATTTGATTCCTTCATTTACCGATTCTTGGCTCGTAAAGCTTCTAGTTCTTCTCTGTGGGTGGTGACAATGGTGGTGGCCGCATCATGATAGTCCATACCATTTCATCAACCTCCATAACATTTTTCTCGATGTTGGTGGCTTGAGTTGTAGGATGGAATTGGTGGTGGAGTTGGTGGTTTTGTGTTGGGTTTGGAGGTGATGGCATGATGAAGTGGTTTTGTATTGAAATTATTTGATAATTTGGGTCATCTTTCTCCGGTAATGATTGCTTATTTGCTTTTGTCATCCCTCTTTTTTTTCATCAGACTAATTTGCCTAATTTGCTGCCATATTTAGCTTATCATGAACACCTCTATAAAGTATTGTTATGTTTTTGATGATATAAATGTAGATATTTAAGGATGGAATTAGAAACTATTAAATTATAAAGTGTTAATTGAACAAATAATTTTTTTTCATTGACGAAGATGTATATAATTGTTAACCATTGGAGAATCAGTTACTCCGTGGGTATGATTATAGATAATTTCTGATGGTTAATTTGCGATTATGGATATGATTAATTTCGTGGTTATAGGGATGGATATGACATTTCGGTTCCTAAACCTAGCTGGTTGCCAGTAAAAAAGCATTCCAGCAAAATCTTAAATTGATTAGAAAAAGTAAAGTCCTAAAATACTGAGTTAGTGGTCACTTAATACTATTGTCTAGTGGTATAAAAGTCTTATATTCGATTCTCACCAAAGATGACCATTGTTAGTGACACACCCCGACCGAGATCAGGGAGTGCTGGCCGTCACACGAATGTGACGTAGCCATGTGCGCGTGCGGAAGCTATTAAGATAGTAATATAAAAGTACGAATAATTAAAAACTAACTAGCATACAAAGTACTAGTGTATGTGAGACACAATTCAGAGCAAGTCTACAACAGTCCAGAAGGAAAAATGCGACATATATACACCCAAAGGTGACCCTACAATGGTGAGTGTCTGTCAGAAATGCCGGGACGCCCTCTGGGATAAACCACCGAACTTGCTAGACCACTAGAACCTGGAGGGGCGCAAAAACAAAAGCGTGAGTGGGCAAAAACAAAGCTCTTTGAAAACTCTTTAACAAAATACATTCTAACCCCTCGCCGTAAAACCTGTATACTTCCCAGAAAATGAACATATATACGTATGTATAGATATGTCAATCATGCTCCATGATATGCCATTCATGCTCGAGAATATGCCACAACAGAATCTCATAATAAATGTAAATGCTCAAGCGTAATCACATCAATAACATATAATCTGGCAGCCGGAAGTCACCTAACGTGACCTGTACGGCTGCAGATAGAGCTCCAATCTCAACTCAATATCTGAATCTGCACACGAGTCGGAACCACCTAACGTGGTCTGTACGACAGGACTGGGTGTAATATATACGCTCTAGTGCTACGATCACGTGAAGACTGTGCGAATAATCGCGGGTCACCTACGAGTCGGAACCACCTAATGTGGTCTGCACGACAAGGCTTGCACCTAACTTGGATCCAAGGCGAGCGTGTGGT
Source organism: Pyrus communis (assembly GCF_963583255.1). Lineage (NCBI taxonomy): Eukaryota > Viridiplantae > Streptophyta > Magnoliopsida > Rosales > Rosaceae > Pyrus > Pyrus communis. Next base: position 16,315,132 of record NC_084806.1, read on the forward strand.
GCGGGTGAACATCACGTGAAGGACTATGCCCTGGCCCTGGGCGGGAGCACTAACACCGGGGTGCAGATTATGAGCTCTCTAAGCATTTCAAACTACTATTGCATAACAACATGAATACCGCTTACCTGGCACTTACCTGTGCGTCCACAGCACCAAATACACATATAGATATATATGTATGCCACTACTAATACATGCGATGATGCGTAAATAACATTCATATGATGCATGGCATAAAACAAATAACCTTTTCTATTAAATTTCTGGGAATTAATATGTATATAGGTATATACGGAAAACAAAAGCCCACTCACTGATAATTAGAAGGGTCGTAGGCCCCCTGCCTCGAGTGTGTACGCTCGTTCTCGGAATACGAATCACCTATACGCGAAAAAGCTACGAAAACGTTAATTTAAAAGCACCTAAGCAACTTCTCGTAATAACTTCTCATACATTGCTCAAATTGGACAAATGAATATACCAACGTGCTCTACACAACCTCAGGATCACACCCATATTTTTAAAATAATTTTTGGACCACGCACGCGCCCCCACGTGCCGTCCTAGGCACGGACCTACGCGCCCCCACGCGCGGCCACGTGCCATGCACACTGACGGTGTCAACTGACGCCGTCAGGAATATTCCGTTAAACTGACGGAATATTCCGTTAACCTTAACTGACGCCGTCAACTGCCGTTAGGAATATTCCGTTATACTTAACGGAATATTCCCCTTTCTTCTCCGGCGAGCCTCCGGCGCCGGCGACGGCGCCGGAAAACTAGGAAATTTTCAAACTTAGTTTTCTCCTTCGTTTTTCAACCATTTTTCACGATCTTTATACCAAAATGAAGCTTAGGACTAGTAGAATCACGATAGGCTAGTTTTAAGGCCTAAAAATCACACGATCATACCTGCAACAACGATCCAAGTTCAGCCAACTTTGAACAGGACGATCCCGACGTCCAAACTCGACCAACGAAACACTCCCAAGCTCCTGGGAACCTCACAAACACAACTACAAGCTTAGAATCTCCTAAAACAAGCTAGAATAGGTTTGCATGAACAGTGCTCAAATCGGCCATGGTGATATCGACGTGAAAATGGTAGTTTCCTTACCTGAAAATGGTACCCCTGAACTCCTCTCAGCCTCACGAGCACGAGGGTGGTCTTGGTTTCTCGATTGGTGAAGATTTGAGTATGTTTGTGTGTATGTCCATATGTAGAAGAAGAAGAAGAAGAAGAAGAAGAGAGGAACTCGGGGAGAGAGAGAGACAGAGTGACAGAAAGTGAGGGAAAGAGGGAGGGAATCCCGGGGGAGTGAGGGTGATGTGTGAGTGTGTGTGGTCCTACAACTCCACACTACACAAAACTACACGTAAAATAACGAACTAGGGGGTAAAATTGTAATTTCAAATGTACGTTCCGATATTTCCGGGACGAGATGTTACAGTTAGCTCATTATAAAACTTAGCCCATTCCCCCATTCCCCCATTCCTCTTTTATTTATTTATTTGTTAAACGACAGATTTGTTAAATTAGATATTAGATTAGGAAGCCGACAGAGTTTGAACCTATACCGTGGTGTAAGGGCTATACTCATTTTTACCATTATGGTAGATGACCACTTACACCTTGCCACCTCTCTTAGACCATCTCCAATGGTTGGGTTAAAAGCTAAATTTTTTAGCCCGAAAAATTTAGCTTTTAGCCCAGAAACAGTTTTTTTGCTCCAACCGTTCTAGCCTAAAATTTTAGCCGGGATTATTAAAGAATGAACTTAGGCTATTTTTTTTTGTTAAATTAATTTTTAAAAAAAAAATAGATATGTCAACTATCGTAAATTAATTTTATGAACATTTTAATCTAAAAAAAATTTAAATTCCGATAAATATTGGGTGGAGTTCACTCCGATTTCTAGGCTAAATTTTGGGGGAATTTTGGCATTGGTTTAACATTTAGCCCAAAATTTCCCCTTGGGTTGGAGTGGGTTTGGGGGGAAATTTTGAGGGGTAATTTGACTTTTAACCCACCATTGGAGTTGGTCTTAGGTAGATAATATGGTTGGTTATAAAAAAAAAAAAAAAAAAAAAAAAAATACTGAGTCGGTGATAATTTCTACAAAAACAGAATTAAAGAAAGGACATGTCGTCGTCAAGAGCAAGACAAAATAAAAAAGCGAGCACTCCGGCAGAAAGCCAAAACGTGAGACGTTCCATAGCCATAGCTTCCGCAAGGCAGAGGCAATTTGAAGTGATGAGGCCAACGGCGATGGACTTCTTCAGCGACATGGACGATCAGGGCTCCACCATGGCCATGGACGTTGACGACGTCGACCCAATCGAGGCGTTCGGCGAGGGCATCAGCGAGAGCAAGCTGGCCGGCGCCGATTTCTTCAACTCCTTCCAAGACGATTTCGACGACACCGACATCAACTGAACCAGCGAGCGAGATCGTCTTCTTCTCCTTCGTAGCCATGCAATTATTGATCTGATTTGCTCTATTTTCTAGGGTTTGGAATTTGAAGATTAGGGTTTAGAATTTGATTAGGCGAAAAAGGGATTTCCAGCATTAATGGTTGGATGGTTATTGTGAAAAATTGGATATATACAGATATCGATTGTAGTGTGTGTTTTTGCAATCTGTGATTGTTCTGTGAATGATTGATGAGTTTTCTTCTATTTCAATCTCTCTGTGATTTGCTGATAAATGAGTCTAAATCCGATTATGTTAATCGGTTGCTTATATCTGTTAATGCGAATTCTCTGTTTAGATTTTGTTAGTTTTCTTCGCATTATTGGGGCTTTTGCAAATGGTGTATGCTGTTTAGTATTTACCTTTATTTGTGTTGCTTGGAAGTGTGAGGAAAAGGAAAAGAGAAGTAGTTGTGTAGGTTTCCATCGAATTGATGGGAACGATTTAGCGATACATAGCATTTGGAACGTTATGTTTCCATGCTAATTCTTGCTTTGTATGAAGTAGTCGCGTGGAATTATGGTTTTACTCTGCAGCTTTGTTACATGTGCCTTGTCCATTTTGTCTATGGTAACTGGGTATCATCCGTTTAATCTCTTGCATATATGCATTTGATCCGGGTGGATGCTTTGGCATATTTGTTGGCTCTGTGTATGTTTATTCATGGTGGTTATGTCGTTTATCCTAATTTCCCCTCTCGTGCTCTTTTTCTTAGGTTATGTGCCCTATTTCAAATTCTAGGTGCTTATGAATTGAGGGTGAAACCAGTTGGGGTCTTGGTTATCGTTTTTGCCTTTTGAGGAGTATCTAGTTGGAAACTTGAGATGATGAGTTACGGTGTTGTCTGGGACAGAGACTTGAATTACAGTGGTCTGGAGTATGGTGATATTTGAAATGTGGATTAAGCGGATGGTGTTTCTTGCATTCTATAATATGAGCGATATTTGAAATGAATGACAAGTATATTGGAAAGTGGCGGGAGTGGGAGCTGGTTCCAAGAAAAGGGATTCAACAGCATCAACTCGAACCGCGTGGCTAAGAAAAGCAGACATCCATAACCGTAACAGGATCAGAGGCAACCACCATGGCCATGACTCAATTCCATGGGCATGTTTGAACCCGAATTTATCCGGAACCGGAGGAAGAAGCAGCAGCCATGGCAATGACAATGTACACAATGTTCGACCGCCTTGGACCTAGAACGACAGACTGCTCTGAATCGCACTATGTCTTTGCGGTGCTAAACTGCGCCTGCTTGATTGATTGAGGTTGGAGAAGAAAAAGCAAAAAAATGTATTGAAATCCAAAATTCCGACCTGCGGGATTACTATGGGTTCACCCGACTACAGTCCTCTGCTAAGGTTGGATTGATGAGAGCAGTTCCGCCCCCCAAGGCTATTCACTATTTGATCCACTTAGTGAACATTAATTACCTTTTGCATCTTCATCCCTACACTGAATAACCTTAGCAATAGACAATAAAATATTAATATTTTATTTATTTATAAAATAATATAAAATAATTTAATTTATAATATCGGATAAGATTTTTAATTGTTTAATCGTTTTCGTTGCGTCACGTGTTATTATCCGAAAAGACAATTATTGGTGATGGGACTTCGATAAGATTTTTATCCAATGCTGTCGTGCCACGTGTCTTTACCTTTTTAAAATCGTTGATGATAGATTTTCGATAAGATTTTTAACTAATTACGTCGTGTTATGTGTCACAATCTGTTTACAATATGTGAGGATATATTTCGATCATATTTTTAATGAATGACGGCATGCCACGTGACATTATCTACAACCTAATCCTTTCTGAATCCTCTATATAATTCACCATCCATTTTCAGAAATCTCATATCAATTTTCTGAAGATCTCTATCATTATTCATAGTTTATGCTTCATTTTTCATCAAAATCAAAATTTGTATCATTATTCATCGTTTATGCTTCCTTCTTACAATGCCTTCTTCTTCAAGGATGATGTGGGAAATCAATCAGCAAGAGGAAGAATTGTTTAACCAATCAGAAGGAATGTTCAATCTCCAGGTGGCCCAAAATGAGAGGGAAGAGGATGAGGAGCGTAGAAGGAGAGATGACAAAGCACATTCCTATCGAGTCATCCAAGCTGTGGCTCAGATCTCCAGGCCCAGCCGTTCTGCAAACCTTGATAGAAGCAGGCAATGACGAGGTATGGATCTCTTGAACGATTATTTTGTCCGTAACAGTGTATTCCTTGATACGTACTTTAGATGTCGTTTTAGAATGGAACGACATTTGTTCAACAAAATCATGATTGCTGTTTGCAACCATGATTCTTACTTTGTGCAAAAGAAGGATGCATTTGGTGTTATGTGTCTCCTTCTTGAGCAACAAATTACTGCTGCCTTGCGGATGCTTGCATATAGAGCATCTGCAGACCAAGTGGATGAGATAGCGAGGATGGGGAAATCAACCATTCTTAAGTCCCTGATGAGGTTTTGCAGAGTAATTGAATCTATGTACACCACATAGTACCTTTGAAAACCTACTGACATGGACTTGCAAAGGCTTTTGAAGAAGGGTGAGATGCGAGGTTTTCCTGGGACGATTGGAAGCATCGACTGTATGCATTGGACTTGGAAAAACTGTCCAAGTACATGGCAAGTTGCTTATGGGGACAGAAAAGGAGCAAAAAGTATCATTTTGGAGGCGGTTGCATATTTTGATACATGGATTTTGCACATATTTTTTGGGGTTTTGGGAGCTCAAAAAGACCTCAATTTCCTTACCCAATCCCTAGTGTTCAATGATGTCTTGCAAGGAAAGGCACCAAAAGTCATGTACTAGGTCAATGGACGTAAGTATGACGGGCCATACTACCTAGCAGACGACATTTACCCAAGGTAGTCAACGTTTGTCAAGTAATCATTCTTGAAAGCACTCACTTTTCTCTTTGAAGCCTTCTTAGCTTAAGGCCTAATTGGATAATGGGTCGATCCCGACGCTTGTTCAAAGGGGTGTTTCGGGCACTTCTTCAATGTCATCTTCATGAACATGTCCACAGGTTGAATGATCGGGTGTAGAGTGTAGAGGGGTGCTGTTCATGAAAACTTCTAGACGGATAGACACAACTCTGAATTTAGGACAATCTTTGACAATATTCCAACATTCCCACCAGTTGAATGATTTGTTTTTGCTTTTGGTTTTGACATTATACCAAGCTTGTGCTTGAAGTTCCTACACAATGCGGGAGAAGAAATAATTACAATGAAAGTAGGTAACAAATAAATAATACAAACAAATAATTATAATGAAAGTAGGTAACAAATAAATAATACAAACAAATAATTATAATCAAAGTAGCTAACAAATAAATAAGATAAAAAAATAAATAATATGTTGTTACCTGATCCGCTAAATTTTCCCCACTTTGAAGATTACTACTAGCTTGTGCCAATGCATCTTTCTACGTACTAAACGATTGGCTAAGTAATTTCCAACGACTGGACATTGATTCTTTGGTTTTTTTTCCACCCATTTTCTCAAGATAATTGGTATGAATAAGACTCCATATTTCTCGCAACTATATCTCATTACCTGTAAGCGAATCATAAGTAACTTCAACCCAGCTAGTACACAAAGCAACATCTTCAAGAAGTGTCCAATTCGTATGTGCATCATGAGTTATTTTGTTGGAAAAAAAATTGGATTGAACTTTGAGAGAAAGATAGGAATGTGGTTGAAAGTAGTTGAGAAAATATGAAATTGTGGTGTAAGTTAGAAGATAATGAGAATGTATTTATAGAAAAGTAAAATCAATTTTTTTTAAAATTTTTTCTAATTTTTATTTTCGGATTTTTATTAATTTTTTACATTTTGTTTTAAAATTTTTATTCACCTAATTAATTTCTGGCGTTGGATTAAAAAAAAATTTGAATTCCAATGCTCCAAATTGTGCCACATGGCACAACGGTAAGATTTCTGAATTTTAAACAGTTTTTTCTTTTTTAATTTATAAAGGTGAATAACATGGACCGTTGACCTCAGATCCAACGGTTGCAATTAAATAAGATTTTAAAATTATTATTACTGTTGGAAATCCAACGGTATAAAACAAATAACCGTTGAGATCCAACGGACGTCAAGGTGCCACGTGGCCTCCAACGGTCACTGACGCAGCTGTTCATGTGGGCCCCAACGACTGAAGCAAAACAGAAGAAAAAACGTGGCTGACGTTAGGGTGACGTTGGCCTTGCATCAAACCCACTCCGGGCTCTCGGGTTGGCAACTCTCCACAGGCCTCTCCCTCGGGCTTGCTCGGGCTCCCTCGCCAGCACACGCTGGGCTTGATTGCTCGGACTCTATGGCTTTGTTCCCTTGCCTGTCCCTCGAGCTCCAACACACGCTGGAGCTGCTATAACAAATTAGCCCAACATGAGAAATTACGTTATTTTTCATTAAATATGCTGGAGCTGCTATATAACAAATTAGCCCAACATGAGAAATTACCTTATTTTTCATTAATATTTATTACTCAACAGGATAATTAGCTACCTTTGTTAATATGTACATGCACTTCTAATTTTGGTGTAGCCTTGCCTCCCGTTACGATTATTCCACGTGATTTAAAACTTTACTATGATTAGTTATGCATATGGCTGACACATTTTATTGTTAGCTCAATCACACATTTTCTTATGGATAATGATATGAATATTCGCATGATTGTTCCTGAGGGGCTTATATTGATATGGTCAGATAGTTCTAGACCATGGAACACCCTTTCTATTTTATTGAAGCATTCATTTTACTGATTGAAACAATCTGTACTGATGTGGTATAATTATCTAAGAGGGAAATGATTAGTCAGGGATATGACGAACTATGCCTTTGCGGGTTTATGAAGAAGTTTAGTTTCAAATTTGCAATCATTGTAGTCTATGTTGATGACATAAATTTCACTGGAGCTCTTATAGAGCTTGACAATACTGTTCACACCCTAAATTAGAATTTGAGATGAAGGATCTTGGGAAAACTTGACATTGCCTTGGTCTTGAGATCGAGCATTGTTCTAACAGTATTTTGGTCCAATAGTTGAACTAGACCACTAAGGTGTTACACTGCTTTAATGAGGATAAAGTGCTAGCTTTGAGTACATCCACAGTCATTTGAACGCTTGATGCACAACAAGGCTCATTCCGTCCGAAGGAGGATGATGAAGAGGTTTTGTAACCCGAAGTTCAGTAGCTAGTGCATTTAGCACTTTGTTGTATTTAGCTCAATGTACAAGACCAGACATCTCCATGGTTGTGAATTCTTTAGCAAGATAGATACAGCCACACACTGATATGCAAACACTAAAAAGGTGTTAAAGAAATTCTACAATACCTTATAGGTGTTATGGATTTGAGTTTATTCTATCCCTACTTATTCTCGAGTGAAGTCGCCGCCTCCTTGGTCTTCGCTCTGAATCTTGCCTTGTCGGTTATGCTAATGATGAGTACTTATCAAACCCACTCATGGTAAGATCCGTAATAGGTTATGTCTTTACCATTCTTGGGACCACGAAATCTTAGAGGTCTACTAAGAAAACTCTAGTTGCTACGTCTTCGAACCATGTCGAGATACTCGCCCTCTATGAGGCCGCTCATGAATGTATATGGCTGAGAGTTGTGGTCGAGCATATTCAAAGTGCATGTGGATTGTCGTCTATCCTTGACGTCCCAACAACAATCTTAAGAGATAACTCTACACGTATAGACTAGATTCGAAAATGATACATCAAAAAAAACTATACCAAGCACATTGCGTTGAAGTTCTTCTTCTCTCATCAACAACAAGAGCATCAAGATCAAAATCAAGCGAATTTGTTCCGTAGACAATCTTGTTGATCTCTCACCAAGTCATAGCCGAGTCCTACTTTTAGAATCTTGTCCGAGGAATTGGAATGCGTAAACTGCCTGATTTACACCATTTGCAGTCTAATTAGGAAGTTTTGTTGAACTCAAGAGGAGTATTTAGTAGATACTAAGTTGAACCTAGTGTACACTTTTTTTCTTTGTTCATGAGCACTTTTCCCATTGAATTTTGCTAACCTGAGAAGGTTTTAATGAGACAGTTATACTGGGGTGGTCATACCCTGATGTGAGCGTTAATTGCCACTTGACTACCACAAGCATAGACTTTGCACTTCTCAACTTTTTCTTTGAGACTTTGGGATTTGTCCCATTGGGTTTGCTATCGTCAGGTTTTTGTTAGTTTATGTTTCCCTACATGCAATCTAACTTAAATTCATGTGTGTACTGCCTATGAGGATTGAAGACTTCAATAATCGTCCATAAGACCTAATGCTACTTCTTCTTAAGCTTTACATGCTCAAGGGGGAGTGTTGTAGCTAATATTATTTAGGAACATGATTGTGCAAATCTAGAAGTAGATTCCAATAGGATTTGGGAGATCAAATCCCTTTATGACTTATATTACTTGTAGGGCAACTAATTAAAGCTAATGTTCTAAAAATTGGCCTAGGCGGCGCCTAGGCGCTAGGTGGTGTAGGCACGCCGCGATTTAATACAAATCATTTTAAAAAATCAGTCTAGAGCTAGGTGGCCACCTAGGCGGCACCTAGATGGCTCTTAGGTAGTCCTAGGCAGTTTGGTTTATTTATTTATTAATTGTGGGTTTTTTCCTTTTTTAGTTTCATGGTGGTATATTTATAGAAATGGTGTACCTAATTTGCAAAGGATGGATTGACTACGAGTTCATCCAATTATGAAATGAATTGGAGCAGTTTTGAGGGGTACATACAAAGAAAAGAAATAAACTAGAAGAATTTAGTCTATCATCTAAGAATACTCCTCATTATTGTGGAGCCAAAAATAAAAAAGAAAATTATGGAGGTGACACGTGGGCTTTTGGGTTAAAAGGACAAAATTACCCTCGAGGTACACCGGGATTCCCATGCTCATGCAACGGACAATAATGGCTCAATCAAGGAAGAGTCAAAGATGATCAAAATGGTGTTTATTCAAATCCCTCTCATCACTTCTCATCAAATCCTTATTCTATAGGTAAGTCCCAATTTTTCTATTTAATTTAAGTTTAATTGCCATGTTCATTGCAAGATATTATTTCACATGATATCTTGCAATTATTCTCCAATTACACCATATATGGCCGGCCACTATTCTCCAAATAGGGCTGGCCACTCCCCTATAAATAGCTCTATTATCCCACTAAAAAGTTAAGCCATTTACTACCCCCACAAACTCCAAAACACATTCTTTTCAAAATTCTAACTTTGGCATAAGAGATTCTTCGGCAAAAGCCCCCTATTCATCGTGGGCGCTTGAGGCTTTTGGCCTTAATCTTAGGTGTTATTATTTTGCAGGTGCACTTTCGTTAAAGGAGAAGACGACGGAAATTTGCATCCACAAATTGGTGCTTTCATTGGGAGTTTGATTCATAAGCTCGAAGAAAACTCTCGTATTCAAAGTTTCTCATTTCTCATTCATTGGTAGATTTTTCGTACATTTTTATTCCTAGAATTTTTATAAAGTTCTTTGAATAAACGTAAAAGAAAAGTACAATGACTAGAAATTCAGAAACCACAACGAAAGAAACTTCCTATGTTCAAGGATTTGGACCAAACGATGGAGATCGAGGCATAGCCCCACCACGACGATCCACGAGGCTCAACACGACGACAATTAGAGCGGCACCACCCCCATGGGGCACTACCATGGCTATGCCAATGAGCAGCAGCCACCGTGGTAACTCACAGTGAAACTCAAGCCATGATGAAGACATCACTTTGCATTCGCAAGCCTAGGCCCGTGCCACATTGCAGTAGCAAGCCCAGGCTTGTGCCACAAAAGAGCCTAGTATGGCCCAGCACAAGTAGGCCCAAGTTGCAGCCACATGTGCCAAGGCAGTGGCGTAGGCCCAGAACGATGCGTAGGCCCAAGTTATGCCAAGGAGAGCCCAACACCCATGCGCTTCAGCGGCCTATCCTGCACCCATGGTCTGACCTGTGTCGATGACCCGACCCGTTCCTGCTGTCTAACCTGTGGTCTAGCCCATTCCCGTGGCCCTCATAGCAACCCAAATTGGTCTAAAGCCGGTTCAGCTATCTCAGCTTCAGATTTATGGATTGACGATTGAACCGGGGGTATTTTCACCTAATTTCTCTGCATATTTGACATATCCCAACTCAAACCTCGTGCTTGGAGTTCATTTCATTTCCACTACTGAAGAAGACACATACCATCCAAGCTTGTCCAACCTAAATGGTGAACAACACTTGTCTCGACAAGTCATAGAGTTAATAAACGCCCTCGTCTAGCAGACGACCTTGGTGAATCATGCAGCGCATCGAGATGCAGCATGCCCCAGACGTGGTGTCTCGAAGTAGGACAAGGGCAGACGACGAACCTCTCTAGTGGCGTCCTGGCAAGCAGCCACTCGACCGGTCACAAACTGAGCGTTTTGGCAGTGTACACTCCTGACTGGGCCTCTGAGATAGCGTATACTCTAGTCTTAGCATGCGGAGGAACGTGCACTCTCGGTTAGGCCCATGGACGAACATACATTCATGGTTGGGGCCATACTCCGATAATCAACATAAGTAACCTTCTAGGCGAAGTGTTTATTCATGGTTAGGCCCGTAAGGAGTAGTCACACATTCTGGCTCAAGTTCAACCGGCAGCGTGCGAGAAATTTGCTTGCCTGCTAGGAACGTACCATATGCACAGTAATCGCGTCATAGATGATCCGAACATATGGAAGAGTAGCCTAGACTAATAGGTCACGATTGGAGGCAGTCGAGAGCTCCCCTACCTCATCAAAGGCAAATTTAGGAAGAAGTAGAGAGGCTCATGACCGAACAATTGCATGATTTCCAATGCAATGAGGTCACTAACGAGGCACTTCGACGGGATATGACCAACATAAGCAGGTCACCCTTCATGGACGAGATCGAGCAGGTAGAGCCTTCGCGTAAGTTCATCATGCTGCATTTCACATCCTTCAGGGGAGATGAAGACTCAGAGAGGTACCTAAAGCATTATCGAAGCGCAATGATCCTCTACCAGAACAACGACGCTCTCATGTGCAAGATATTCACCACCACTTTACAAGGCAAGATGCAAGATTGGTTCTACACCTTGTCATCACAATCCATCCGGAGTTTCGATGAGTTTTCTTTGGTTTACCAAGGAGTATTCATCATACCGCTCGATCAAGAAGAAGTTCGACTATTTGTTCAACGTCAAGAAAAACCCAAAGGAGTCACTTCACGATTATGTGAAGAGGTTCAAAGCAGAGAAGGCAAAGATAGTCGGATACAATGACTCGATAACTAGTGCAGCCTTCCAAAAAGGACTCCCATCAGACCACCTATTGTTCGAAGAACTGATCATGAAAGAAGATCTAACTTTGGAATACTCTTTCGCTTTGGTAGAGAGGCATGAACTTTAGGATGAGGCTCGGCGAGTAGATAAGGCACCTAAGCAACCTTGAAGAGAATAGGCAGTAGCTCAAAAGAAGGAGAACATGAAGTAGTACAACAACAAAAGCAAGCAAGAGACCAAGCGTAGGGACTGATCCCTAACTAAAGGAGGCCCGACACCGAAGAACTATTCTAAGTTCTTGATCCTGATCCATTAAATCCTCCGTGACATCGAGAGTGAACCATGGTTCAAGCTGCCAAAGTAATCAAAGAGATATACCTCCAAGTTGGACCACACCAAGTACTGTGCATTCCGTCGAGGTAATGGTCACACAATTGACAACTGCTACACTTGGAAGAACTACCTAAAGAAGTTGGTGAAAAAAGGCAAGGTTGACAGATACTTGGACAAGCCAGCTACGCATCCTGGAAGAAATGCAGACGCTGATGAAAAGCCGTCGACCAAGACAATCTAGATCAATGGCATCTTCGTCGAATCTAAGCACTTGGGGGCCACCAACAACTCCAAGAAGAGGAAGATTTAGCAGGCTATATTAGTCTTTCAGGTCTGAGCAGTCAACATTTAACGACGCACTAGTGGTATCTGTCTAACCCACCCACGTGATAGTCGATAGAATAATGGTTGGTAATGGAAGTGTGGTCAACCTACTTTAGCTCTCAGTAATTTAGAAGATGAGCTTGGAAAGTATAATCATATGTCGAGTGAAGGTACTCACCGGATTCAACGGACACACCTCAACTGCCATCGACAACATTACACTTGACGTGAGAACACCTTACGTTGTCTCAAAGCAGATGTTCATGATAGTAAGCGACCCATCTCCTTACAATGGGATTCTAGGGTGACCTTGGCTAATAAATTTGGATGCCATAACCTTTGTCAAGTATAAAAAAATCCGATTTCGCACCTCGAGAAGATGAGTCGGAGAAATCAAGTCTGACCAGGCCATATCTCAGCGATGCACTGTGCAAGTACTGAAGGAGTAAAAGAAGAAGACCTTTACCTCCGTAGAGGCTATCGAGGTCCAAAGGGACAACGAAGCTACCAAATAGCAACTACAACAAATAGATCAAGAAGATGGTGTCTAAATCAACGCGTTAGCAGAAGAGACAGGACGGAAACCCAAAAAGGACGCCGAACACATCATTCTTGATCCCTAGCAGTCAGAAAAATTGCTAGAATCGCTCACGTCTGAGCCCGAAAGAAAATGAGGAACTTACTGCTTTCTTAAGGAAAATTATGACGTCTTCGTATGGTTACCTTTCGACATGCCCGGCATCGACCCCAAGGTAGCTTGCCATTAACTGCACATCGACCCTACTACTAAAGTAGTGATCCAAAAGAGAAAACATTTCATACCTGAACAAGTAGCAATCATCGAAGCAAAAATCGACAAGCCATTGGAGGCCAGATTCATAGAAGAGGTAGCATACTCAGCATGGCTTGCAAATGTCGTGCTAGTAATGAATAAAGAAAAGGGCAAATGGAAGGTTTGCGTGGACTACACCAACCTTAACAAAGCATGCCCAAAGGATCCTTATCTAGTTCCCCAAATTGATCTACTAGTAGTTTTAACTTCTGGGAACTGGCTGCTTAGTTTCTTGGATACATACTTCGGCTACAATTAAATAGCCATACACGAGCCTGACAAGGAGAAAATCGTGTTCATAATCGAGAGAGGCACCTACTACTATAAGGTCATGCCTTTTGGCTTCAAGAATGTGGGAGCCACTTACCAACGATTGGTAAACATGATGGTCAAAAAGCAAAATGGAGTAGCCATGGAGGTTTACATCGACGAAATCATGGTGAAGGGTAAGCAGCGATCAGACCACATCGGTAACTTGACAAAAACTTTCAACATCCTTAGAAAGTACAAGATGAAGCTCAATCCCGCCAAATGCACATTTGGAATATCTTTAGGCAGATTCTTAGGGTACCTAAGAACCCAACGAGGAATCGAAGCACATCTTAAGCAGATCCGAGCAATCCTAGAGATGAAGTCTCCAACTTCTTTGAAGGAGATCCAAAGCTTGGTTGGATGAGCAACCGCACTTAACCGCTTATTCTTGCGGTCCACCGATCGATGCTAGCCTTTTTTCAAAACAATCAAGAGGGCATAATGAGACACCTCCCTTACTATCCAAGTTGGAAGCAGCAGATGACTTATACATCTACTTGGCAATCTCAGAAGTAGCGATGAGCTTTGCCCTCATGCGAGAAGATCTGGGAGCCCAACTGCCAGTATTCTACACTTCTAGAGCTCTTTTCAATGCGGAAACTAGATATCTGAAGATCGAGAAATTAATTTTGGCGCTAGTTGTTACGGCTCAGAAGCTCAAACCATATTTTCAAGCTCATACAGTTATTGTTATGACTTAATATCCTCTTCGATCAATCCTACATGGTCCAGATGCTTCTCAACGAGTAATGAAATGGGTGTTGAAACTTGGCCAATACAGCTTAGTTTTTCAACCTCGTATGGCGATAAAGGTCTAAGCCTTGGCGGACTTCATAACAGAATTCATGCTTAGCCTAGGCGATGCAACAGAGCAACTTAACGACGCCCTAGAGTCAACCAAGCTCGCCTGCTTCACCCAATGGAGACTTCTGGCATTTGCATGTCGACGACGTATTCAACTACAAGGGCTCAGGAGCAGGCGTGGTCCTTGTCACCCCAAACGATTCGATGATCGAGTTGGCAATCACTCTAGGCTTCAAAGCATCTAACAATGAAGGAAAGTACAAAAGCCTTACTAGAGGTCTCCAACTGGAAAAAGACTTGGCGGTGAAAAAGCTTGCAATACATTCTGATTCCTAGCTAATCACTAGCCAGACTACTGGGGAGTACACGGCAAAACATTCGAAGATGACGCAATACCTAGAGAAGGTACAAAAGTAACTTAAGGCATTTCAGACTTACACCCTACTTAAGCTTCACAGGTAGACAACGCCCACACAGACACACTAGCCAACCTAGGCTCCGCCCTCTATTATCAACTTAAACGCCCTATTTTGGTGGAATATCTAGACAAGCCAAGCATTGAGGTGGAACCAGCAACTAAAGTGTCACCGGTTAGTACAACTCCAAATTGGCAAGATTCCATTATAGATTACCTAGTCAATGGCACACTCTATAACGATCTGTCCCAAAATTTTACAAATTTCAGAACGACAAGGGTAATTTTGTAATTTCACTTTGGTTGGGATTTTTATTTTAAATTTTTGTCTTTGGTGGATCTTGTTTGGTGTGCCAGTGGACCCACTTCTTTGTTTTTATCTCTTAGTTCCCTATCTTCTCTCATTTCTCTCCCCGTGAGGCTCTTTCTCTCTCTTTCTTAAACTCTCTCAGCTTGCTCTCGTCCCTCATTCTCTGCAAATGCAGAGATACTAAACCCAGTCACCACCCTCATCGGAACGGTGGGCACCACCTCCTACTGCCATGATTTCTTCTCTCTCTTTTTTCTTTTCTGTGAAGCACACAGACACTGAACATAGCACACCCACCACGTTGGTGAATGTCCACCTTTTTTCGACTAGGTAAGCTTTGTGATTTCCTTCATTTGTTTCAAGTTGATGTTTGAGTTTGATTGTTAAGTTGTTTACTGTTGTTGTGAAGGATTAGCATGATTCCAACTTGGGGACTTCTCCCTATATTTTGGTAGAAAACCCGTAAATTTTGCAGGCATTTTTTGGCCACTTGCCGGCCATGACTGGGCCAATTAATGTTATATCTCTATTCCTCTCCTCCATAGCTTCAAATCCATAGATGACATGCTGGTGTTAGTTGTGAAATGGAGCTAGTCGGACTTCAAGTTATTTCATGGCAGAAAACTACAAGTTTTGCAGGCATTTTTTGGCCACTTACCAACCTATGACCTGAAACTGGGTCGATTCGATCCGCAACCCAAAACCTGATCTGAACTAGGCCTAACCCATCAACTCAGACCCAACCTAACTACTCAGCCCAAACCCAACTAACAGACCTAACCTAGCGACCCAGCTCATTCACCTTGAACCCGGATTTGAACCAGATCCAACTCGTTGACCGTTGACCCAACCCGAATTCGATGGAATATTTTTTGGAATATTCTGAACCAGATCCGACTCGTTGACCGTTAACCCGACCCGGATTCGATGGAATATTCTGTTAGGGAATATTCTCTGGAATATTCTTGTGTTGACTTTTTGTTGACTTTTACGAAATTTGCCTGAAACCCTTTTTAGGGTAATTCGACACCCTGATTCCAAATCCGCACTTTGTTTTCCCAAATTTAATCATTTTAGTACAGTTTTATTAATTGTTCCCTTTATGTGCTTAGGTGCATTTGTTAGTGGCTATTCATTTTTCTTTAGTTTGAGCAGCTCTTCGATGACAGAGTACCTGTGAGTGGACCCCTTAAAAAATGCATGATTTAATAACTAGAAATGCATACATGAAAAACATGATTTTATGACTACGTTTTATGGAATGTTTATTGAATTATCGGATTCATGCTTTATGAAATTGTAGACATCAAAATTTCGGTGAAATGAATGTTGACCAATAATTAAAATTTCAACGCTCACGTGTCACATAAATTTTACATGTAGCGTGTGACTCAACGAAAAATCGAAATAAATTGGAAAAGTCATCAAATAGGACACGTGT
This sequence comes from Pyrus communis, assembly GCF_963583255.1. Lineage (NCBI taxonomy): Eukaryota > Viridiplantae > Streptophyta > Magnoliopsida > Rosales > Rosaceae > Pyrus > Pyrus communis. The sequence continues at coordinate 16,331,714 of NC_084806.1, forward strand.
CAATACCTGGCAGAAATGATTTATTTCATCTGATTATTTAAATCTTTTTGGAATTCTATAAATAGGAAGCCAAGGCATTCATTTTGGGGAAGCAAGAAAGAAGGGAATTTACATCACACCAAAACCTTGAAGCCTTGAAACTCTAAAGCTCTCAAGAAAATCCCGAAGGATCAAGAAAACACTCTTCGTTCTTCGTCAAATCCTCCTTCAAGGTCAAGCCCCAACGGCCCTTGAAGAACTTCCACCGACTCAAGATCAAGCCCCGACGGCCCCTTGAAGAAAGTGTTCATCATTCATCATCCGTTCATCCTAAGATCAAGCCCCAACGGCCCTTTGGATCAACAACCTCAACAAACTCATACACCCATTCTTCAAGATCAAGCCCAACGCCCCTTGAAGATCCATTCATCAACTGTTCATCCTTAGATTAAGCCCCGACGACCCTTTGGATCAACAACTCATCCACAAACCTACACCCTACGAAGATAGAATCAGAGGATCAAATTACAAAGAGATTGTAACCCCAAAATCATTACACAAAAATATTATTTTGTACACGTATTCTTGTTTCTTGTTTCAAGAATTTTTCGTGTTTACAAACTTGGCACGCCCAGTGGGACATCTCTACCTCTCATCTCTATCCTCCAATCATCGAAAAACGCAAATGGCATCAAGAAAGGATCAAGCTGTTCCTGCAATCAAAGCAAAGAACAAGAACATCATCGCCGCAAGTGGTGATATTTCGAGCATCATAACCCGAAGTAAGGCAAGAGGTCTTTTTGCCGCGGCTTCCGCCCTTGCATTGACTCTGTCAAAGGAACAAGAGCACCCGAGGTACGAGCCTGTGATCACCCTAGCCTCGTTAAGGGCATCAAGGGGGGAAAGCCCGAGGAAATACTCAGAGTCCCTACTCTCCGACGCTGATTCGAGCGGCAGTACAACCATGCAAGTCATGACCACTGGAGCAACTTCAATCGAGGAGCAGCTAGCTCAGATGAATGAAGCAATCGCAAAGCTCACACGGACTGTGGAAGAGAAGGACTTGCAGATTGCCGCACTTGTCAACCAACTAGATGCGCTGCCCGACGTGAAAGTCGACCCAAATGTTGGCCTATTAAAGAAAGAAGTCGACGAAGAAGAGGAGCCACCAGCGGAGAAAGTTGAAGAGAAGCCGAAGCTAGACCAAGCAACGACATTCATGGGATCTCTCTCTATCCAGCAGCTACAGGAGATTATCGCAAGCACTGTCAAGACACAGTACGAAGGAAGCTCGCATGACTCCGTACTGTACTCAAAGCCTTACTCCAAGAAGATTGATGCTTTGAAGATGCCAAGGGGTTATCAGCCCCCAAAATTCATGCAGTTCGATGGAAAAGGCAACCCGAAGCAACATGTCGCCCATTTCATTGAAACTTGCAACAATGCTGGGACAAAGGGAGATACCTCGTCAAACAGTTCGTGCGTTCGCTGAAAAGTAACGCTTTTGACTGGTACACTGACCTCGAACCTGAGTCTATCAACAGTTGGGACCAGCTAGAAAGGGAATTCCTCAACCGTTTCTACAGCACTCGTCGTACTGTAAGCATGCTAGAGCTGACCAGTACGAAACAGTGGAGAGATGAACCTGTCGTCGACTACATAAATAGATGGCGCTCCTTAAGTCTGGATTGCAAAGATCGGCTTTCTGAAACCTCTGCCATTGAGATGTGCGTTCAAGGCATGCACTGGGGGTTACATTACATCCTCCAAGGCATAAAACCAAGAACATTCGAAGAGCTAGCAACTCGTTCCCACGACATGGAGCTGAGTATCGCTAATCACGAGAAAAAGGAGCCGATTACTAACTTCGATAAGGATAAAGTATTCGCCCCAAATGTAGACAAGACCGGGAAGAAGCCCGCTAAGGAAGCTTTCACCGTCAACACTACCCCCATCAAGACCTCCTCAGCGCCTATCAAGATCTCCTCCAAGAAGAAAGCGAAGGAGATAAAGACAAGTGAGCCTTCTCGCACCCAAGACAGATACAAGAGCACCTTGAGAGAGTTGGAACAGAAAACGTACCCTTTTCCTGACTCTGACATGGCTGCCATGTTAGATGCCTTGCTGGAAAAAAAGGTGATTGAGCTACCCGAATGCAAGCATCCTGAAGAAATGAATCGCACAAACGATCCTAGGTACTGCAAGTACCATCTTATTGTGAGCCATCCTGTTGGCAAGTGCTTCGTTCTCAAAGAACTCATCATGAAGCTAGCACAACAAGGGCAAATTGAGCTCGACCTTGAGGACACGGCCGCAACGTATACCACTACAATTGCGTTTGGATCGTTTAATCCTGTGCCTCTCCAAACGACACCTGACCGTTCCCGTGAATGCTCAAGTTGCACGGCACCTCCTACACAACCATCACTGGAGAGAAGCGACCAAGATGCACATGCTGATGATGAAGAAGGATGGATATTGGTAACCTACAAAAAGACAAGGAAACCAAGACCACGAGTCATACAGCCAAATGTGGAACAAAGAAGAAATCACCACGGCCGCAACAATGCGAAGCCTAAAAGAAACATAAAGCATAATAAAACAATATATGCTAGGGAACCTATGGAGCAGGAGCCACGCATTCCCGTTTCCTTGCGTGAGTACTTCCCGAATGATTTTTTCCAACAGTGCACTACCGTGGCCTGTCACATGGTTGAAGTAGAAATAGAAGAGCCCTCAAAAGGCAAAGCTATCGCCACTGAGGTAGAGAAAACCCTCACACCTGAAGAAGGTCTGCCAACACACTTTAGCATCGAGGAAGCGCTACCATTGCCAAAAAAGATACGAAGAGCACTAGCAGCAGTCCTGGCAGGTCCCGGCGACCACGAAGTGCGAGAAAGTAACGACGAAGGCTCGAAGCTTCAGCCACATGAATGTGCCACATGTTGTGCCACCCATGACATAATTAACTTCACTGACGAAGACCTACTGTTGGGATCAAAGCCTCACAACCGTCCTCTCTTCGTCTCCGGGTACATAAAGGAATACAAAGTCAACCGCATGCTTGTGGATGGTGGGTCGGCCATAAACATCATGCCAAAATCAACAATGACCATAATCGGCATCAAGGTGAATGAACTATCCCTGAGCCGTCTGCTGATCCAGGGTTTTAACCAAGGAGGACAAAGGGCGATGGGCATGATCCGAGTAGAGATGACCCTTGGTGAGCTCAAATCAAGCACGATATTCCACGTGATTGATGCAAGAACTTCCTACAGCTTGCTCTTAGGAAGACCTTGGATCCACGCAAATGGGGTAGTGCCGTCCACCCTTCACCAATGCCTAAAATTTTACCGAGAAGGAGTGAAGGTGATTCAAGGTGACACCAAGCCATTCACCGAAGCTGAATCACACTTTGCAGATGCCAAGTTCTACATGGATGAAGAGATGGTACCCGAAGCCCTTCCGGAAGAGATCAAATCCACGGGCAGATCAGCACTTAAAAAGCAGGAGTGGCAAGCCATGCCTAAAAAGCAAAAAGAGCAGGCCGTGCCATCTTCAAGTAAAGACGATGACGAGTTTGCTAAACCTGCAACAACCAAAGGGAGTAGGATGCCGTCAGAAGAACCGAACGCACCCATATTTCGATATATCCCGATGTCAAGAAGAAAGAATGGTCAATCTCCATTCGAAACTGGAACAAGAAAAGCCGACACACAGTGGCATGCGGATAATGTGAAGTTGCTCAAGACAAATGCAGTTTTACCTTTGACACAGCTAGGGGGTGCTAAGGTCGCAAGACTACCACAAGGCTTCATAAAAGCTCTACCAAAGAAGGTGGAATCAAGCTTTCTTCCAACCAAGAGGACCGAGGAAGGTTTCGACCCTAACGCCTACAAACTCATGTCAAAGGCCGGGTACGACTTCGCTTCTTCTGCGGTGGCTGGAAAGAAGGTTTCAAACACTGTCAATGACGAAGAACGTAACCTCACCAAAACTCAAAAGAAGTTGAAGGAGCATGGTTACGGAGTTGACAACAACAAAGCCGGACTTGGTTTCACACCAAATGCACCTGTGATGATTTCAAACAAAGCGAAAAACACTAGCACTCAATACGTCAGCGTGAGTATTGAACAAGACCAAGAAGAGCCTAAACCCTCCCCTCGGACGTCGGTCTTCGATAGGATGAGCCATTCAAGCTCCAGAACTTCAGTGCTTAATCGCATTGGTGGTCAAGACCGAACCTCTGTCTTCAAGAGGCTTAACGCGCCGACATCCCAAAGCTCTGTTTTTGAAAGGTTGTTAAAGCTTAAAAAACAAAGCAACACAGTTATCTCTCCTCTGCGACGATCAGCTTCAGAAAGATTTGAAGATAATGAGAAGCCTTTTGGAAAGAGGAAGACAACACCAAAGGAAGAAAAGCTCGATGGGTTAGGAGAAAAAGACGACGTTCGAAGCTTGATTCCTTCAAGGATGAAGCGCCAAGCAATCCTAGAGGTCGACACAAAAGGACCACTGAAGGTAAGGAGGCGCATCATCGTCCACACTGGCAAATCTTCATGCCAACAAACCCAAGAGAACGACACTGAAGATGAAATCCCTAAGAAAGATGTCACTTCTGGCTCTTTCGACTCAAAGTCTTCACCTCGACTGTTGGGGGCATGCTCCAAGTCAAGTGAAATTGAAGGATGGACTCATGTCACTCCGAAGAAACTGCACGAGAAACATATGTCTTTTCCACAAGTGCACCAATCAGAAAGGAGGGAAAGTAGCTTTCGCCAACCTCCAGAACAATGTGAAAGTGTTGGAGATAATGAAATTTCGACACAAAGATCGTCCATCCCCATCACAATGTGCGACCTCTTCCCAGAAGACTTCTTCAATTACTCGGTCAAGGCTCCTTCCTATGAAGATTGCGAGGAACGCCTCTCCCAGAACACCAGACAATCCTTATGCCAACAAGCTCGAGAAGACAGCACTGAAGAGGAGATCTAAGATGTTTTCCACATCACGGTTCAAGAAGGTAAAGAAGACGAAATCCCCGAGGAAGATGTCACTGCTGCACCACCACAGCTCGAAGATGGGGGGCAAGCCACGGTCGATGATCTCAAGGAACTCAACTTAAGTACAAGCAAGGAACCAAAGCCTATCTTCGTAAGTGCATTATTAAGTACAGATGAGATAGAGGAGTATTATCAGCTGTTGTTAGAGTACAAAGACGTCTTTGCCTGGACCTACAAAGAAATGCCCGGCCTGGACCCTATCATCGTTGTTCATCATCTTGCGGTCAGGCCTGGAACACGACCGATAAAGCAAACTCAAAGACGCTATCGATCTGAGCTTATCCCACAAATCGAGGTCGAGATCGACAAGCTAATCGAAGCAGACTTTATTCGAGAAGTGCAATACCCCAGGTGGATTTCCAACATCGTCATTGTCCTTAAGAAATCAGGACAAATACGTGTTTGCGTAGACTTCTGGGACCTCAACGATGCTTGCCCAAAGGATGACTTCCCCTTGCCAATCATTGAAATCATGGTGGATGCAACCACTGGCCATGAGGCACTATCATTCATGGATGGCTCTTCTGCGTACAATCAAATTCGCATGGCCCTCGAAGACGAGGAACTAACAGCCTTTCGTACTCCAAAAGGTATCTACTGCTACAAGGTGATGCCCTTTGGTCTAAAGAACGCTGGAGCTACGTATCAACGCGCAATGCAGAAAATCTTCAATGACATGCTACACAAAAACGTAGAATGTTACGTAGATGATGTGGTGGTTAAGACGAAGAAAAAATCAGACCACTTGAAGGATCTGCGAATAGTGTTCGAAAGGCTGCGAAAATACAACCTCAAGATGAACCCGTTAAAGTGTGCGTTTGGCGTCACCTCTGGAAAATTCCTTGGCTTCATCGTCAAGCACCGTGGTATTGAAGTAGATCAATCAAAGATCAAGGCCATTCAAAGCATGCCCGAGCCAAGAAACCTGCACGAGATGAAAAGTCTACAAGGACGGCTAGCCTTCATCAGACGCTTCATCTCCAACCTCGCAGGGCGTTGTCAACCGTTTAGTCGCCTTATGAAGAAAGATGTTCCATTCGTATGGGACAAAGCATGCCATAATGCTTTTGAAAGCATAAAGAAATATTTGTCAAGTCCATCTGTCCTGGGGGCACCTGTGCCCGGGAAACCACTTATATTGTATATTGCTGCTCAGGAAAGTTCAATCGGAGCACTCTTGGCGCAAGAGAATGAATCCCAAAAAGAAGGAGCACTTTACTACCTCAGTCGAACTCTCACTGGCGCTGAGTTGAACTATTCTCCAATAGAAAAGATGTGCCTCGTTTTGGTGTTTGCCATTCAGAAACTCAGACATTACATGCATGCTTACACCATCCACTTGGTTGCTAAAGCCGACCCTGTCAAATACGTTATGACTAAGCCAGTCTTGACAGGGCGACTCGCTAAATGGGCTTTGCTTCTTAATCAATATGAGATCATCTACGTCCCAGCTAAAGCCGTCAAGGGACAAGCGCTAGCAGACTTCCTTGCCGATCATCCAATCCCGGCTGATTGGAAAATCTCAGACGACTTGCCTGACGAAGAGGTGTTCTACATCGATATTTTCCCGACATGGACGATGTTCTTCAATGGATCCGCACGAGCAGACGGAGCGGGGGCAGGAGTAGTATTTATGTCGCCACAAAGGAAAATACTATCTTACTCCTTCCAACTGAATGAGCTATGCTCCAACAATGTTGCTGAGTACCAAGCATTGATCATCGGGCTCCAAATGGCGATCAACATGGAAATCACAGCTCTTGAGGTATATGGCGATTCCAAGCTCATAATCAATCAACTCTTAACTGAATATGAGGTGAGGAAAGATGATCTCGTCCCATACTTCCGGCTAGCGACCCAACTGCTACAAAAGTTCGAAGCTGTGACACTAGAACATGTGCCAAGAAAGGAAAATCAAATGGCAGACGCTCTCGCCAATCTAGCCTCGAGTATGACACTAGGAAAAGATGAAGTTGCAGGCGTGCCAATTTGCCAAAGATGGGTGATTCCGCTCGTTAATGAAATGTCACTAGATGATACAAATGTCATCTCAGTACTTCCAGTCGATGCTGAAGAGTGGAGACAGCTGCTGATCGACTACTTAGAGCACGGAAAGCTTCCAGATGATCTTAGACACCGTTCCGAAATACGTTGACGAGCACCTCGCTTCCTTTACTACAAAGGAACACTCTACCGACGCTCTTTTGAAGGAGTGCTCCTGAGATGCCTAGGTGAGGAAGAAGTTAATCAAGCCATGGAAGAAGCACATTCAGGTGTGTGTGGGGCACATCAGTCTGGACCAAAGCTACATTTCCAGCTTAAAAGAATGGGTTACTACTGGCCGAGCATGGTGAAGGACTGCCTGGAACACGCCAAAAGGTGCCAAGCCTGCCAATTGCACGCCAACTTCATACATCAACCACCCGAACCATTACACCCTACAGTTGCTTCATGGCCGTTCGACGCATGGGGATTGGACGTTGTAGGACCAATTACGCCAAAGTCATCGGCAGGGGAACGGCGCCTAGTTGAACCAATGGCACCAGACGGATATGGGTCTCCCTTTGGTTTAGTGGTTTTGTTGCAACTTCTTCTCTTCGAGGACTTCTTGTACCTTGTGTCCTCCCAATACCAGAAGCGGATCCAGGAAGAAATCTTCACGCCTGATTTACCTCGAGCATCTTGGGAAAGCTTGTGATATGCCCAAAATAAGGAGCGACAACTCGCAGGCAATCCTCGGTTATTGCAGAGAGAAAGTTCCTCCGCACTAGGAACGACCTCGTCATAAAACGTACCTTGGATTGGCAATCCCCCTATCTTGTGGAGATCCCAAAGTGAAATTGACATCTCTCCTTGAGCTGTATGAAGCGTGTTAGTCGCTGAACACCAATGCTCGAAGAACGCCTGAAGGACAGAATGATGGAGATCATAACTAAACAAAGATGCGTACACGACATTGTAAAGGCCCATGCTAGTAAGCACATGTTTAGATCGGCCCAAGACATCTTCAAGCCACTCCCAATAAGACTCAGCAAAAACAGCTTCTCCGGTAGTCGACAAGACATCATTCCAAGCCATAGCTCCGCTGCGGATGTGATCTCCGAGAAGCTTAAACGAAGCCGGATGATTGTCACGAGCGTGGTGCGAAGGGTTCAAGATAAGAATCCCCAGTGTGCACGCCTTCTTCTCCGTATTTGATCGAACAAAGTCTGCCACCTTCCAAGATACTTCAGAAGACCACGACTTAATATGCATGGAGTTGTCTTTTGTAGGAAGAGCAAGCGCCTTAAGGCCAGTCAGTGGGGCGTAAATCTTCAGCGTTGTTCCCCTATCTTGCGAATCACTTTCCTTCGCAAGAATGGTGATGGTGTTGCTCTTAAAACATTTGAAAAATACCATGACCGCAACAAAGCAAAATCAGCCACAAAACTTGAGCAGCACACCAACAAAAGCAGCACACCAAAATCAACAAAGCATATGTACACCCGCAGTCCTGCCCGCTCTGCCACCAGCTACCACACCTTTGGAAACTTCATGAGGGCCCTAGCATCCTGCTTTGTCTTCCCAAAAAAAAAAAAAAAAAAAAAAAAAGGGAAAAGAATCGTATCATCACAACAAGGAAATCATCAGTGGGGTACACACGTTACATATTTCATACGCACAACTATGAGACAATCACCTATATATATATATGTATATATAAAAGTGCATGTCAAAATCAATATATATATATATATATATATGTACATATCAAAATCGTCTTCAGCTGGATTAAACCTTACAGAGCAAAGGCTGTGCAAAGAAACTTGCTAAATGATTACTTCCTCTCCTTCCCATCCACAACAACTGAACTCCCACAAATAGCACAGAGAGCTGCAAAGGTTGATGAAGTGGAGAGCAACTCGCCTTGGCAGTTCAAACCTATGCTCGCGACCACGCTTTCTGGTCTAGCACCCAGTTCAACGAGCAGCAGGCGCAGGTGCAGGCACAAGCTGATGATCAATCTGAGACCCAGAAAGCACCACCACGTTTAGGCAGTGGCTGTGCAATGGTTGCAGTTGCTGCTATCCAATATAACATATATATATATATATATATAATGATCTCCAAAGAGGCACATGAATGAGGGGCCATGCACAGCAGGGGGAATAAGAAACAAAATATTAAAAGCACTGATGGTGTGGTAGGAGTGATGGTGGCGTGCGGAAAGCAAATGTCAAAAAAAAAAAAAAAAAAAAAAAAAAAGAATGATGATGGCCATCATTTTGTGAGTAGTGGGGCACGCACCGAAGAAAATAATAATATATATCAATTATAAAAGCTTCAGCACCACCGAAAGTAAAGAAAAGAAAATAATAATAATAAAATAAAAATAAAAATAAAACAAAAGGGAAGCAATGATGATGTTGGGAAGTATTGATGAAGGTAAAGAATAATAATAATAATAAAAAAAAAAAAAAAGGTTATGGGATGGTGCACGGCATCATTTAAAATAAAATAAAAAAATAAAAAAAAGGGAGGGTAACATAATTATTGCAAAGAAGAAACTTGCAAAAGTTTGATTGAAAAAAAAAAAAAAGGAAAAAAAAAAAAAAGGGAGGGCGACATAATTATTGCAAAGAAGAAACTTGCAAAAGTTTGATTGAAAAAAAAAAAAAAAAGGAAAAAAAAAAAGAAGGGAGGGCGACATAATTTTTGCAAAGAAGAAACTTGCAAAAGTTTGATTGAAAAAAAAAAAAAAAAAAAAGCATGTCCATTGATCTCGGTGATATATATGTTTCATCTGTATTTAGCACAATACACTGAATAAAATAAAGCATGTCCATTGATCTCCCAGAAATTACAAGTGCATACAAAAAAAAAAAAAAAAAAAAAAAAAAAGAAAAAAAAAGAAAAAAAAAGAAAGATGGAGCTTTCACAAAGGTTGTTCACGTGAAGCCCCACTACTTGGCAAAACTCTAGGAGCGGGAGGCATCGAAGATAGATCGTTCGAGGCCTCAATACTTGGTGGAACGCTAGATGACGCAGGAAAAAGGTGCCTCTGGAAGAAAGCCGCAAACCTTTGACGGTCACTTTGAATTCGACCTTCAGATTCTTGCAGCTCATCAAGCTTCCTCTTCATGCTTGTCGAATAATTATTTGCAAGCACGTGCAAACCTCTATTCTCGCGCTTAAGCTGTTGGATCTCTTGTTTAAGATTTTCCACCTCCGCCATTAATGATTCAACTTGACGGGATCGAGCAAGTAGGCGTTGGCCCATGTTGGACACGGAGCCCGCACACTGAACACTGAGAGCTAGGGACTCTTGAACGGCCAACTCATCGGACCGTCCTGAAAGCAGCCTACTATCTCTAAGAGTGAGAAGGTTCCTAGCTACTATTGTAGCTGTTGTTGCATCCTTCATCACGGAGTCTTCACCTGTAAGAGGGCCACTAGAAGATAAGAAAGACGGGCGCCATACATTACCCTGACGCGGCGCATCCGTATCACTGCTGAGACTCAAATCTAAGCAAATGTTAGATGGGTTAGCCATTTTCAAAGGTGTTAAAAGAGAAGGGTTGGATGGAGTAAAATCTCAAAGGGTCGTTAAAACAAAATACACCGGAGATGATTTTCACGAATGGGCAATCTTCAAAGTGTGCATGTTGGAGGTGATCGATACCTCTATAAAAGGAGAGGCGACATAACCACCAATTCAAAAAAAATTGAAGAGACACCACTCTTCAAATCTTAAAAGCCGGATTTTCCTGCGTAAAATTCGGCAACGCTCTTCAGACACAATCTCGGCTTTTCAGATAACACGTGCAACTTTGTCAAAGATCTCTGACAAAGTTAAAAACGCGTGGAGGTCATTATCCCAACTACCACACAATTTTTGCCTCTATAAAAAAAGAAGGAGGAACAGGGTTGTTCATTCAGAAATCGAAGAGGCGCTTGCTCAGAAATCAAAGAGGCGTTTGTTCAGAAATCGAAGAGACGCTTGCTCAAAAATCGAAGAAGCGTTTGTTCAGAAATCGACGACACGCTTGCTCAAAAATCGAAGAGGCGTTTGTTCAGAAATCAAAGAAGTATCACCCTCCAAACCTCAAAAGTCGGGCCGCTCGTTCAAGGATCGAAGAGTCATCACTCTCTGAATTTCAAAAGCTGGGCTTTTCCAGATTTGTCATCACCCTTCATATGCAACCCCAACTTTACAGAAATCACGGGCAACTTTGTCAAAGATTTCTGACAAAGTTGAGAACGCGTGAATCTTACTGTTTCAATTACCCAACAGTTGTCGACAATGGTAAAGGAACAGTACCACCACTTGCTATTGGGAAATCCCTATATATGTCGACCTTCATCTTTTATGGCAAGGCAGACCTGTAAAAAAATGCCCAACTCTTCCTCACCTCTGAGGGCGCACTCCCAGCAAAGCCTCTCGAAATACTCAATTTTTTCTTCTTCCCCAAAGAAGATACCAGATGCCTGGAGTACAGATGAGGCAGGAGGAAACGGTAGATCGAAGCATGTGGAGACAAGCACAACAAATATATGTGCTGATTCATTCGCTGCTTCTTCAAAAGAAAAAAGATCTCATATCATCAAGGGCGAAAGCAAAGGTATCTCATATCATGCTTTTTCCCTGTCTTTTCCTTTGCCCTTGTTCTCACCTGCCAAGACAAGGACAGAGAAAGCAATATGTCGGAACCTCCACTCAAACTTGCGCTGCCACCAAGAAGTGATGGTCCATTCAAATGCAAGGTTTGCATTCCACTCCTGCATCAGAGGACAAATACTACAAGAGAAGATGCTAAACCTGCATAAGGAAATACCACTTCTGCAAAGGGAGCAAGTAAGGCAAGTGAAAATGATACATCGAAGCATGTGGAGACAAACACAACAAATATATGTGCTGATTCATTCGCTGCTTCTTCGAAAGCAAAGGTATCTCATATCATGCTTTTTCCCTGTCTTTTCCTTTGTCCTTGTTATTACTTGCATGGCAAAGAGAAAGAGAGCAATCAGCCGGCACTTGGAGTCAGTCTTCCGATCTGGAACCGACTACCTGGAACCTTTGCCTGGTTGCTTACCTAGCGTTGCTCTCGAGTAGTCATCTTCAACGGTTGATACACTTCCAGAGAAGGGACCACATCTGCTTGGAGAACAGCTAAGATGAGTGACAATGAAACATCAATCTTGTGGATCGTCAGCAAACGCAACAACTGCATATGTTGAGTCATCCTCTAACCCTCTTCAAATATGAATTGGAAAGATTGAACAAAGAAACAGATCATCACCTCCACCTCGTGCTTGCCTGCCATGTGTCTGAATCCAGAAACCGCTCATGGTCATATTTTCACTCAAGATCAAGCCTCAATGGCCCTTGAAGAAATCACAAGTCCGATTCAAAATTAAGTGTTCACCACCCTTGAATCAAATTCAACTCCAGATAAAAGGAGTAAGTTCAGACCTTCGGAGGAGACCAGAAGAATCCTCCAGCCCAGTTCAAGATTAAGCCTGTGGAAAATCAACGATTGGAGGAAACCAGAAAATCTTCCAGTCGAACTCAAGATTAAGCCTCGATGGCCCTTGAAGAAATTTCCAGCCCAATTCAAGATCAAGCCTCGACGGCCTTTGGGTTGACATCTACATTAAGGGACTTCAAAACGCATCTTCTACGCGTGACAAGCACATGTCTACGACGCGCCTTGAAGTGGGGGCGTTTGTAGACATCAAAATTTCGGTGAAATGAATGTTGACCAATAATTAAAATTTCAACGCTCACGTGTCACATAAATTTTACATGTAGCGTGTGACTCAACGAAAAATCGAAATAAATTGGAAAAGTCATCAAATAGGACACGTGTCAATACCTGGCAGAAATGATTTATTTCATCTGATTATTTAAATCCAAAAATAAAGTTTTGGAATTCTATAAATAGGAAGCCAAGGCATTCATTTTGGGGAAGAAAGAAAGAAGGGAATTTACATCACACCAAAACCTTGAAGCCTTGAAACTCTAAAGCTCTCAAGAAAATCCCGAAGGATCAAGAAAACACTCTTCGTTCTTCGTCAAATCCTCCTTCAAGGTCAAGCCCCAACGGCCCTTGAAGAACTTCCACCGACTCAAGATCAAGCCCCGACGGCCCCTTGAAGAAAGTGTTCATCATTCATCATCCGTTCATCCTAAGATCAAGCCCCAACGGCCTTTTGGATCAACAACCTCAACAAACTCATACACCCATTCTTCAAGATCAAGCCCAACGCCCCTTGAAGATCCATTCATCAACTGTTCATCCTTAGATCAAGCCCCGACGGCCCTTTGGATCAACAACTCATCCACAAACCTACACCCTACGAAGATAGAATCAGAGGATCAAATTACAAAGAGATTGTAACCCTAAAATCATTAAACACAAAAATATTATTTTGTACACGTATTTTTGTTTCTTGTTTCAAGAATTTTTCGTGTTTACAGAAATATCATGCTTTATTGAATTTACGTTATTTAGATATTTATGAATATGATTTATGATATGTTATTTAAGCTATTGTGCTCTAATGAGATATTTTGGAAAAGTTATGTTTATGATTTTTTGTGCTTACTTAGTGGAAGATATTTATATATGGCTTCGGCTGGATGATGTATTACCTTCGGGCAAAAGATATTTATATATGGCTTCGATCGAGTGATGTAGTGCCTTCGGGTGGAAGATATTTGATGTAGTGCCTTTGGGCAGAAGATATTTATATATGGCTTTGGCCAAGTGATGTAGTGCCTTCGGGTGAAAGATATTTATATATGGCTTCGGCCGGGTGATGTAGTGCCTTTAGGTGAAAGATATTTATATATGACCTTTGGGCGGGCGATGTAGTGCCTTCGGGTGATTGTGATATCATTATTAAGCACACTATATATGATATATGTTTTATGAAGGTTTTATGGCATGCTAGGATTTTCGAAAAACCTATTACTTATTATGTTATATGAGTTTTCATAAACTTGGGGTTAGTACATTTGAAGAATATCTATTCGAGTCATCTCGGTGTAGGACCCATTCGTTTGTTCGTACATTTTATGACATTCCTCCTATAGTGTTCTGGATTAGTTGTATGCCCTGAACTCGTTCCACAATTGCATATTCATTATAGTCAAATTTATAAGTTTTATTTATGTTCGTTCTTTCTTCATGGCTCTCATGCATGTTAATATGGCTTCGTCACCTTCGGGTGTCGGCTAGCACGTGACTACCATGGCGTTTAGAGGATTTCAGGGTTGGGCGTGTCAATTTGATATCAGAGCATACTTAGGATCTTCTATTACTGTAGCAGTGTGTCGGCCTTGACATCATTTGGATGTCACGGTTTCCAGATTATGTGCCGTTCGGCATAGTTGTGCAAACTTTTTTCTGTCTGAGTTGTCGCATTCTATTTGAAATACAAGAATTCGTGTCCGGATTGTACCTCATCGGTGACGAAATGTATTGATGGATGACTTTCAACATCGGATCGGTACTCTGTGACATGCATTCCTTAAGAATTGTGGGCAGAGTCAGCTTTACATTAAGTGATGTGAAATAGAAAATCTCAATAAGAGGAAGTCTAGTTAAGACCAGCTGAAGATTCGAAATGAGGATGTTACTCTGCGACATGTGTTCCCTAGGAATGGCGGGCATAGTCAGATCTACATAGGAGTGTTGTGATACAGAAAAATGTTAGTGGGTTAAGATTTAGGCCAGACCAGCTGGAGTGTTCTGAAACAGTGATGTTACTTTGTGACATACGTTTCGTAGGAATGGCGGGCAGAGTCATATCTATATGGAGATTGCTTGACACATCTAAAGTTCATGTTGGAGAAAGTGAAGAAGCATCAGTTATATCCACAGTTTAGCAAGTGTTAATTTGTGTAGACCTTCAGAGGATTTCTCGATGATTGTTTTACTGATAACCTTCTTGCTTACTCTAACAACAAGGTCAGTTCACTAAACATCGACACTCAGCTTTACACCAAATTCTTCGAACGTTGATTTCGTTTAGATTAGATACTTTTCTTGGGAGACTTTTTTGTAGCAGACGTTATTTTTATCAATTTCCAAAAGGGTTGCGACCGTTGGAAATTGAAAATCCTTATAAGGTGTTATGAAATACGAGATATCCTTGGTCTTGTCACTTTCCATTGGTAGTTCTTAACGATTCTTAGAGCATAGCCTTATTCCTTTTTTGCTAAATAGCTAGTCAATTTTGTTTGAAATGTTGAAGGTGAACGAAGTTTCTAACAACTGAAGTATTGTCTCACTTGATCATTATTCCTACACTTTTCGATGACATCAACAAATTTTAAATTCTATGGTGATGTGTTATTAAATGTTTGGCTGCACGTTGAAGCAGCATGACCTTGTGATGCATGTGCCTCTTAATTGCTGAAACAGTATGAAGTGAACCATCCTATCTACAACCTTGAGTTAACAGTTACAATCTTACTTGAAAACCTAATGACACCCTTTCTTGGTAGAAATCTATGTGGGACGAAGGTTGGGAATATAACTTTTTGGAGTTTGGAGCATCGTCTTACTCATGCTTCTGTCCTTATTTTGCTTGATGTTAGTGGTGAGTTTTACGGTTCTTGTTTTGCATCCTTGTCACATTTGGGGTTGTTTTCTAATGTAACATGGGAAGGTCATCGTCTATGCTCCCGAACATCTCGAACCTCACGGAATGAATTATCTTATTCATGACCTAGAGTTGGTAACAATTTCCCTTGTTGTAAAATCTGGTGACGTTTTCTCTATAGCGAGGAGTGTTGCATCATTTCTAACCAAGCAAGTTTTAGTGTATTTTCACATAAAAGGAATTGAGTTTGAGATAGAAGAAGTTGATGAAACTCATCGGTGATTTTGATTGCACTTTTGAGTATTATCTTGGTCAGGCAAATGTCATAGCTGATGCTCTTAGTCAGAAATCCCATGAACAACTTACCTCCATCTGAGTTATCCCTATCCCACTATTGTTTCTCTTCAAGGAATTGGCTTTACTTTGGTGTCCGATCCACGATAAGTATTGTTGGCTCACTTCTAAGTCAAACATGTATCGGTATATTTCGGGTAGGAAGCCTAAGAGTTTGATCAGTAATGTGCGAGTTTGAATGAGCAAGTGTCGGATGACATGAGACGTGATTTGAAAGTTCGAGGAGTTGGAACTCTATTGATAAGAAACAAATTTTTCTTGCCTAAGGGTAAGAAAGCTGTAAAAAAAAATTAAAAAAAATAAAAAAAGGAAGGAAAATTCTTGATGATGCTCACATTTCAACGTATGCCACGCATGTTGGCAGTACCAAATTGTACCACTGTTTTCGTCCATTTTATTACTAGTATTGTATGAATGGGATATTGTTGAATATGCGAGGAAATGTCAGATTTACTGGTAAGTATAAGCAGTGAGATGGAAGCTGTCAGGTTTATCTCAATTTGTTTTTATTCCGTTTGGAAGTGGGAAGAATTTCCATGGTTATCCTTTTTAGGTTGTCGAGGACCCACTTGGGATGTGAATGGAAATGAATGGTGACAACCACTGTTTTCGTCCATTTTATTACTAGTATTGTATGAATGGGATATTGATGAATATGCGAGGAAATGTCAGATTTATTGGTAAGTAGAAGCACTGAGATGAAAGCTGTCAGGCTTATCTTAATTTGTTTTTATTCCGTTTGGAAGTGGGAAGAATTTCCATGGTTATCCTTTTTAGGTTGTCGAGGACCCACTTGGGATGTGAATGGAAATGAATGAATGTCACCATAGATTTCCCGTACAAATCACCTTGTACATGTGGAGACCATGATGACGTTTCAGTATTTGTTTATCAACTTACTCAACATATTATCCACCAGTTTGTGACGACTATACTTTCGACCGCTTGGCATAATTCATCATTCTAGACTTCGCTAGACTGACATCTCGATTAACATCAATTTGGACTGTAATCCCAGATCCACCTCTTGGTATTGGAAGACATTCTAGTCAACTTTGGTTTCGTGCTTACCTTACGACACTTCGTTTTGTTTCTAAATCAGATAGATTGTTCAAGAAGACCACTCAGATTCGGAAGTTTTAACTGAGACCATCAGTCATTCAATCACCCATTATCACCCTATCGAGTGAATCATTAACACTGGTGATTGAACATCTCGAAGGTTATCGTTGTGACAAGTTGTTGTGAATATTCGAAAGGGGAAAAAGTCTGAGTTCTCGTTTATCAAATTACTTTAGACTACCAATTGAGTCAAGTCCGTGCTCAACCATCTCGACTTGCCACCACAAAATCAAGCTAGGTACTTACGCGTGTTCTTGCATCAAAGTTACGCATTCAATCCAGTTATCTTGTTCTTTAGATTTGATGAACTTGTTTTGACTCTTAAATTCTTGAGTGTTCTTTTAGCCTTTTTGGCATAGCCTTTTGCTAAATCTGGGAGAAATTTTCAATGAATTAGCTCGCTTAGGCTTTGTGAGTCACATTGTTCGGTTTTAAGGTATGCCGTCACTATTATACCTCATGGTAATTCGCGTTTCATTTCCAAGTTTGGTGAAGCTTTCTTGAAGGCCATGGTTACTAAGTTGTTGTCCAATATTGCATTTCATTCTCAGACTGTTAGACAATCTGAACGAGCTATCTAGACCTTGGAGGACGTGTTGTGTTCATTCATTTTGTGGCTTCAGTATGATTAGAATTTGCACTGATCTTCTCTTGGAATTGTTTACGACAACATTTATTATTTTTGGTTTGAGTATGGCACTATTTGAGACATGGTATGTGAGATTCTACAGGCAACACTGGTTAGATAGGAGAGTCTTACGAACTAGTATTCGAAAGATCAAAATTATGATATAGGAAATTGTGTGCTTTTGATGATGTCGCCTTGGAGTTGGATAAAATGGTAATCCTTGGGAAATTACTACTTGTTTATCGAAACAACAATGTGTTGTCGATATTGAGGGCTGCAGACTGTAATATCGATGACTTATTCGTTGGGTTCGTTAAGGGAGTGGGCATGTAGACTCGTCTGCGGTAGTAGTTACTGATTAATTATTGTTTGGGCTCAACCCGAAGACACACACACACACACACACACACCTATTTTCGGAGTATGTGACGTTACAAATGCTTAGGTGAGACCTATTTTCATTTTCGGTTTTAATTCTTAGTGCAAGTATTTTAACTTACATTATTATAGTTACATATCTGTATTTTTGACGTTACAAAGGTTTGGGTGAATCATTTCCAATTTCAGTTTTAAATTCAGTACAAGTTTATGGCTTCTATGTTTAAACATACCTATTTTGACATTATATTATTATGCATACATGTTTTTGGACCATACATTATTATATATTTTTGCTTTATATCTTTATATCATTCTGATACTACTATTATACTGATGGGGGGAAAAAGTATGAGTTTAGAGGATGAAATAGTGTAAACATGAAAATTCTGTAACAAATGAAACGAGAACACGTGTACAAAGTAGATTTGTATTAATGAATTTGTAGGTTACAAGCTCTGTTTACAATTTTCCTTTGATTCAGTCTTCAAATTTGATGTAGATGCGTAAGTTGTTGATCCAAGGGTCGCGATGACTTGATCTCAGACGAACGATTGAACGGTTGTTTCAAGTTTTGAGCTTGAAACAATGTATGGATAGTCTTCACCTCAGGTTTAGGGCTGCGGCAAAGGTAGAGTTGATGTAGGACTTTTTTGATTCAAGGGTCCTAGCGACTTGATCTTGAATCAAATGTCGTTATAAGTTTTGAGCTTGCAATAAAGTTTTGATGGAATGGGCACATGTGCTTGTTGATTCTTCAAGGGAATGCTTCAGATTTGGTCGAAAAAAAAGTTTCGGCTTTGGTTGTACGTTCTTTGAAGAGTGCTTGGTAGCACATTAGTCTTCAAAGATTTGGCAGAGGTTATCCTTTTGTAAGAATTTCGGCCCTTCAATGTAGAAATTGTCGACCTTTATGCTTGTTTGAGGACCTTGTATTTATAGACTTCTCAAAGCTTGCCTTTGGATGGATTTGGCTTTGATTTGTGTCTTGATTCGTCCATGGGAGAATTTAGGCATGTTTTGTGTCTTAATTTTGCTTGGCCGAAATCTACAGGGCTTTCTTGCCTATTTTGCAAGTAATCTTCAATTCTTGGTTGTTTTGTGAAGATGCTTTAGCTTTCTTTCCGATTTTGGGAGCAATTTGGGCCCCTTGTTGATTTCAAGGAGATTTCTTCCCCTTTGCCGCATTTTAGGAATGCTTTTGAGCTTTATTTGCTTGATTTGTGCCACATGTCATTGATGACTTGTCCATTTGTGATGAGTCATATGATACGTGGAGCTTTGTGATGCATCATTTGCATGCAACGAAATTTACATGTCTACAAATGCCCCCACTTCAAGGCGCATTGTAGGCATGTGCTTGTCACATGTAGGAAATGTTTTTTGAAGTCCTGCAATGTGAATGTTCAAACTCAAGGGTTGTCGAGACTTGATCTTGAATTAGTTTGCTTCTTCAAGGGCTGTAAAGGCGTATTTCTTGAACGAAACATTTCTTCAAGGGCTGTTGAGGCGTATTTCTTGGATGAAACATTTCTTCAGGGGCAGTTGAGGCTTGGTCTTGAATGAAATGGAAATTTTCTTCAAGGGCTGTAGAGGCTTAATCTCGAACGAAATGGAAATTTTCTTCAAGGGCTATAGAGGCTTGATCTTGAATGAAATGAAATTTAATTCAAGGGCCATAGAGACTTGATCTTGAATGATAATTTTGAAAATGGATAAATCGGCACATACTTATTGTGCGTATTGATTTTCCATAATTTTTGACGAAATACATTTGGTGTATTTTGAGGCTTGGATTTTTTCCCTGTGGGTATGGGAAAAATGCTTTTTCCTTCCTTAGGTCGGAACGTCCTTCAATTTTGGCAATGAGGGTGATTTCCTTCAAGGTTTTGGAAAGATATAATGCTTGTCCTTGGGTAAGTAGGATTTGCATATTTTTCTTCGCCCTTTCCATTTTTTTCAGCCAAGAGAGTGTTTTCCTTCTTGGTTTGGGAAACTTGAAGACTTGTCCTTGCTTTGGAGGGATTACGTTTTGTATTTTGGTAAGGAAAGGTACTTTTCTTTGATGTTTTGGAAATTTTGAAGCCCTTTCCTTATTTTTTTTGTTTCCTTTTCTTTTCTTTGCTGATTTTGTTGCAAAAACAACGTGCTTTTTTCCCTTTGTGGCCGAAATCACCTTGCCATTTTTTGCTTGGAATTTGCTCCCTTCTTTTGGTTGGAATGTACTCCATTCTTTTGATTTTCCTTTTGCTATTTGGCATGTATTCTCCCTATAGCATTAAGAAGAAATTGATCCTTATTTATTGGACTTTGCTTGCTGTTATGGGATTTTTTATTTATTTATTTTTTTGCTGCTGCTGCCGTGAGTTTTGGTGTTTGGAGCTTGTTGTAGTGCTTTACTTTTTACCACGTGGTGCTATGCAAAATACTGCAGCGAGGTTACGTTGTGTACTACCTTTTGGTCCCAGTTTCCCTTGGTGGTGATGTTGCTATGCAGTGCAAGAAACTACTTGCATAATCGCTGCGAGGTTGAGTAGTGCGATTGCGTAGCATTTTGGTTTTTTTTGCTACTGTAGCATGCTTTGAAGGATTGTCTTGTAGCTACCCTTTTTGCTGTGATGCTCAAGCTTTGTGGCTGATTTCTTTTCGTCGTTGTGACTTTGTCATTGTTATGCTTTAATGCTCACGAGGTTTGTCTCGCATGTCTTTTGCTTTAGTGAAGCAATTTTTTTTTCTTCTTGCTGCCCTACTCTTATGCTTATGTTGCCTTGTTTGTTTTGTTGCAGCCATGGTATTTTTCAAGTGCTTTAAGAGCAATACCATCATCATTCTTGTGAAGGAAGGTGATTTGCAAGATAGGGGAATGACGTTGAAACTTTTTGCGTCGTTGACTGGTCCTAAGGCGCTTGTTCTTCATGCGAAAGACAACTCGATGCATACCAAGATGTGGTCTTCTAAAGTATCTTGGGAGGTGACAGATTTTGGTTAACCAAATACAAGGAAAAAAGCGTGTACATCGAGGATTCTTATCTTGAATCCTTCGCACCATGTTCGTGACAATTCACTAGCTTCGTTTGAGCTTCTTGGTGATCGCACCTATAGCGGAGCTATGACTTGGAATGGCATATTGTCTACAACTGGAGAGGCCATCTTTGTTGAGTTTTACTGGGAGTCGCTTGAAGATGTCTTGAGTCGATCCAAAGATGTACTTACTAACATGGGCCTTTATCACACCGTATGCGTATCTTTGTTTAGTTATGATCGCCATCTTTCCTTCCTTCGTGCGTTATTTAAGCATTGGTGTTTAGCACACACTCACACGTCATAAAGGGAGATGTCGATTTCACTTTAGGATCTCCATAAGATAGGAGGCTTGCCGATCCAAGGTAAGTTTTACGACGAGGTTGTTCCTAGCGTGGAGGAATTTTCTCATTGCAATAACCAAGGATTGCCTGCTAGTTATCGCTATTTATTTCGGGTGTATCATAAGCTTTCCCAAGAGGCTTAAGGTAAGCCAGGCATGAACACTAAGCCAAAGGGAGACTCAGACCTGTTAGGTGCCATTAGTTCAGCTAGACGCCATGCCCCTGCCGAGTTGAAAGCGTTTGAGGATCTTGGCATAGCGTTAGAGCACGTGGAAGAATCTTACCTAGCCGTTTTCTTAGCTTGTTGGCTTTGTAAGTTTGTTTTCCCCAAAGACGACGTTAACTTTCTTCACCTTGGAGTCTTCAAAGTGGCTAGCTAGATGGTTGCAAGTGAATCTTTTAGCCTTGCTATTCCGATTTTAGCCAATATTTATGATGGCTTGAGTGTTGCTTCGAACTTAGTAAGCACCGAAGTTCTGCTGCAATACTTCCCTACCACCATGTGTACGGTTGGTTGGGTGAGTACTTTGGCACTCATTTTTCTTCGTCGACTTTAGACAAGTTGAGGCATTCTTCATCAACTTCGGCCAAGTTGGGGCCCTTGATGACAAAGTACTCTGGCGTACTTTCTGCAAAGAGCTTTAACGGTTTGCAGGCGTAGGCATTGTTTAAAAGTTGTGAAGATTTAAGAATGAACCATTTAGCAAGGATTGGCTCGGTGCGGCGAGGCCTCATAGTGGTCAAAGGTACTCTATGAAGACTTAGGGACTACAAGTGGCACCAATTCTTATTGTTTACACAATGGTGCACCAAGAGAGGGTTGTTCTACGGTTCCTATGCAGTTGGCATCTTTCGATTGTACGAGCGTAGCTCCTTTGCAAGTTGGACCTGTGGCCTTAGCTCTTCAACACTAGTGTTTTTCTTCTCAACATTCAGATGTTTTTGAAGAGGCGAGTAACGACATTGACTTGCATGAAGATGAGCTTGTTTTGCTGTAGCGTCAACAAGTTTTGAACAAGTAACTGCTTGAAGGTGCTCAGGATGACAGTGATGTCAATATTCATCATAAGAAGAAGAAAGTGTTTAGGCTTCCTCAATTTGATGGTCGTGTGTCACTTGAGAAAGATGCATGTATTTCTTTCTTGTGATTTCTTCTGCTTTCATTGGTTTAACTTTCTAACATGTTTCTTTGTTTTCTTTAGGTTGGGTCCTCTTATTCTTTTGATTTGGCAAACATGGGCGTTCATTCATTTACGGAGATGCTATTTGGAGGCAATCTACCTACAGACGAAGATATTGGAGATTCGTCTGGCACAAAGCTTGTTACAAATCCGCCAAGTTGCCCAAGCTTGCTGTGTGTAGGTGAAGGTATGCAAGAGCCCGTATGCGTCCAACAACTTTGCCAGCTAGCTCTAAGATCTCTCTTAGAGGGCCGAACCTTAATGGGACTGAGCAGCTTATCCATCACATCAACCTTCGTGCGGCCTTGGATATTAAGAGCCACATTGACAAGAGGATTTCAAAATGACCATTAGAGGACCTTGCAGTGCTCAAGGAAGACTTGTTGAAGCTTGTTTTTGTGATTAACAACCTCAACATTGATTTTTCACTCTCGAGAGAGTCAAGATTGCCAAGCTTATGGCTACCTCAACTGAGTATTATTTTTTGCATGCTGCTTTCTCGAAGAAGTTGAATCCAAAGGTTAGAGGTCATCAACTTGTGGCAATATACTTATCAATTAGCCAGGTTCGGTCTTCGCAGTAAGTCACTTCAAAAAATTATTAAGCCACATAGACTTCTTTGGCTTCTGTCCAAGTGCATCTAGAAGCGTTGTCGTGAGAACAAGAACAGGTGGAAGTCAAAGCATCACGATTTCAGAGTATTCTCTCGAAGCAAGAAGCTATACTTTCTCAGCATCAAGAGGAGATTTCATGCCTAGAGAAAGAGAAAGGCATGGCTATGAAGTTGCTCGTCTTGTCTCCCACTGATATGGAGACTTTGAAGACTTTGGAAGACTTGCTTGAAGATCGTCATTGTAGTTTTAAGGACATAGCTTTCAAGTAGTGTCTTTCGTTCTTTGTAATAAAGCTTTGGAGCTGACTTCTTCTTTTAAAGAAATAAAGTAATCACATTTTGAATTTGCTCCTTATTCTTCAAAATGTTGGCATTTTTTTGTTGGTGATGTGACTGTACTTAAAGTTTTGAAGTTTCAAGTTGCCTCCGTACCTTCGGTTGAGGAGGGATCAAGGCATGACGTAGTTCAAAGGAATGATGGATTGTGTTTTGACGGTTTTGGTGGTTATTTTGATTTTTGATTTTGCCATTCATAGTTTATGCTTTTACAGGCCAGGAGCGTTGAGTGTCGCATTTTAAGCTCGTGCGAACAAGGACCGTTGAGTGTCACCTTTTAAGTTCATGCGAACAAGAAGCATTGTTGCCGTGTGCAATTTAGGCTCGTGCAGGCGAGGAGCTTTGTGCCATGTGTAGTTTAGGCTTATACAAATGATGAGCATTGCTTATTTGGTTTAGGGGTAGTAACTGTTCAAGAATCTACCATTGATGGGGCCGATCTTTAAGCCGTCTTCCACCATGATTAAGTAGGCGCCGTTGGTGTAGACTTCTTGTATTATGTAAGGTTCATCCTACTTTGATGTGAACTTGCTTTCTGTCTTGTGAGTTGTGATGATGGGCCTTCGTAATGCCAAGACAAGATCTCCAGTTTGGAAAGACCCTAGGTGGACCTTCTTGTTGAATGCCTTGGATAACCGTGCTTGGTAGCATTCCAAGTGTTGTTGAGCTTCGAGCCTTCTTTTGTTGAGTGCTTCCAACTCTTGAAGTCGTAGGTTTGCATTTTCCTCTTTCGTCAAGCTTTCTTGTATAGCTATCCTTAGTGAGTGGATTTAACTTTCGAGCGGCAGGACAACTTCCAAGCCATATACGAGAGAATAAGGTGCAGATTGGGTAGGAGTTCTATGTGTCATCTTATATGCCTAAAGTGCTCCGCTTATTCTTTCGTGCCAGTCTTTCTTTGTTTGATCGATCACCTTCTTTAGGAGGTTGTACAACGTTTTGTTGAATGCTTCCGCAAGACTATTAGCTAGAGCATGATACATGGAAGACTTGTGCTGCTTGAATTTTATTTCTTGCAGAGCTCGTCCATGAGTCGGATGGAAAACTGTTTTTTGCTATCGATGATGATGCAGCGAGGCACACCATATCTGTAAACACAAAAATTCTATAACGAATGAAATGAGAACATGTGTACAAAGTAGATTTGAGTTGATGAATTTGTAAGGTTACAATCTCTATTTACAATTTTCCTCTGATTCAGTCTTCAAATTTGATGTAGATGCGTAGGTTGTTGATCCATGGGTCACGATGACTTGATCTCGGACGAACAATTGAACGATTAATTAAAGTTTTGAGCTTGAAACAATACGTGGATAGTCTTCACCTCAGGTTTAGGGCTCCAACAAAAGGAGTGTTGATGTAGAATTTCATTGATTCAAGGGTTTTGGCAACTTGATCTTGAATCGAACATCGTTACAAGTTTTGAGCTTGCAACAAAGTCTTGAAGGAATCGGCACAGGTGCTTGTTGATTCTTCATGGGAAAGCTTCGACTTTGGTTGTGCGTTCTTTGAAGAGTGTTTTGGCAACATATTAGTCCTCAAAGATTTGGTGCATAGGTTCCTTTGGATGTAGAATTGCCGACCTTGAATGTAGAACTTGTCGACCTTATGCTTATCTGAAGACCTTGTATTTGTAGACTTCTTAAAACTTCCCTTTGGATGGATTTGGCTTTGATTTGTGTCTTGATTCGTCCATGGGAGAATTTAGGCATGTTTTGTGTCTTAATTTCAACCACTTTCCCTTGCTTGGCCTAATTATAGGGCTTGTTACCTATTTTGTGAGCAATATTTAATTCTTGCTTGTTTTATGAAGATGCTTTAGCTTTCTTTCTGGTTTTGGGAGCAATTTGGGCCCTTTGCTGATTTCAAAGGATTTCTTCCCCCTATTGCCGAGTTTTGGGGAAGTTTGATTCTTCCTTTGCTTAATTTGTGCCACATGTCATTGATGACTTGTCCATTTGTGATGAGTCATATGCCACATGGAGCTTTATGATGCATCATTTGCATGCAATGAAATTTACATGTTTACAAATGCCCCCACTTCAAGGCGCGTTGTAGGCATGTGCTTGTCACATGTAAGAAACATGTTTTGAAGTCCTGCAATGTGAATGTTCTAACTCAAGGGTCATCGAGACATGATCTTGAATTAGTTTGCTTCTTCAAGGGCCGTAGAGGCGTATTTCTTGAATGAAACATTTCTTCAAGGGCTGTTGAGGCGTATTTCTTAAACAAAACATTTCTTCAGGAGACGTTAGGGCTTGGTCTTGAATGAAATGAGGATTTCCTTCAAGGGTCATAGAGGCCTGATCTTGAAAGCAATGAATTTTTCTTCATGGGCCGTAGAGGCTTGATCTTGAAAGAAATTTTGGAAATTGATAAATCGGCACATACTTATTGTGCATATTGATTTTCCATAATTTTGACAAAATACATTTGGTGTATTTGTTGAGACTTGGATGTTTTTTCCTTTTGGTAGTGGGAAAAAAATGCTTTTCCTTCTTTAAGTAGGAATCTCCTTCAATTTTGGTAATGAGGGTGACTTCCTTCGAAGTGTTGGAAAGCTTTGGTGATTTCCTTCAAGGTTTTAGAAATATTTAATGCTTGCCCTTGGGTAAGTAGAATTTGCATTTTTTTACTTTCCCCTTTCTCTTTTTTTCACGGCAAGGAGGGTATTTTTCTCCTTATTTTGGGAAACTTGAAGACTTGTCCTTGCCTTGGAGGGATTTCTTCTTTGAATTTCGGCAAGGGGGCAATTTCTTTTGATGTTTTGGAAATTTTGAAACCCTTTCCTTATTTATTTTTGTTTCCTTCTCCTTCCTTTGTTGATTTTGTTGCAAAAAAATAGCATTTTTTTTTCTTTCCCTTAGTGCCGTGTAGAGCATTGCCCTTTTTTGCTTGGAATTTGCTTCCTTCTTTTGGTTGGAATGTACTTCCTTCTTTTGATTTTCCTTTTGTTGTTTGGTATGTACTCTTCCTTATAGCATTAGGAAGCAATTGACCCTTATTTATAGGACAATTGGGTGTGTGTTTTTGCCACAACATACCCTTGCCATACATTGCCATTATGCCTGCTACTGTGTCGTGCCCTATTGCTGTTTGCTGCCATGTGTAATTGCTGCTTGGAGCTTGTTGCAGTGTGTTACTTTTTACCATGTGGTGCTGTGCAAAAGATTGCAGTGAGGTTACGCTGTGTAGTGCCTTTTGGTCATAGTTTTCCCTCAGTGGTGACGTTTGCCGTGCAGTGCAAGAAACTGCTTATGTAATCTCTGTGGGGTTGCATAGTGCAATTGCGTAGCATTTTGGTTTTCTTTGCTACTGTTGCGTGCTTTGAAGGATCGTTTTGTAGCTATTCTCTTTGCCTTGTTGCTCAAGCTTTTTGTGGTTGATTTCTTCTTGTTATTGTGACTTTGTCATCGTCATTCTTCAACACTCATGAAGTTTGTCTCGCATGTCTTTTGCTGTAGTGAAGTAATCTTTTTTGTTTTCTTCTTGCCGTCCCACCTTATACTTATGTTGTCTTTTTTTTTTTTTTTTTCATTGCAGCCATGGTATTTTTCAAGTGCTT
The DNA here is from genome assembly GCF_963583255.1 of Pyrus communis. Taxonomy (NCBI): domain Eukaryota; kingdom Viridiplantae; phylum Streptophyta; class Magnoliopsida; order Rosales; family Rosaceae; genus Pyrus; species Pyrus communis. The sequence goes on from NC_084806.1 coordinate 16,358,891, forward strand.
TAAGAGCAATACCATCATTATGCTTGTAAGGGAAGACGATTCGCAAGATAAAGGAACAATGTTGAAACTTTGTACGCTGTTGTTTGGCCTTAAGGTGCTTGTTCTTCTTGTAAAAGACAGCTCGATGCATATCAAGTCATGGTTTTTTGAAGTATCTTGGGAGGTGACAGAGTTTGGTAAACCAAATACAAAGAAGAAGAAGTGACAACTCACGAGCTTCATTTGAGATTCTTAGTGATCGCACCCGTAGCAGAGCTATGACTTGGAATGGCATCTTATCTACTGCTGGAGAGGCCGTCTTTGCTGAGTTTTATTGGGAGTGGCTTGAGGATGTCTTGAGCTGATCCAAAGATGTGTTTACCAACATGGGACTTTATCACGCTATGTATGCATCTTTGTTTAGTTATGATCACCATCATTCCGTCCTTCTTGCGTTCTTTGAGCATTGGTGCGAGAGTGAAATCAGTTGGAAATCGAAGCATTGTGACTTCAAAGTGTTCTCTCAGAATAGGAAGCTACACTTTCTTAGCATCAAGAGGAGATTTCGCGCATAGAACAAGAGAAAGGCGCGGCCATGGAGCTGCCCACCTTGTTTCCCACCAATATGGAGACTTTGAAGACTTTGGAAGGCTTGCTTGAAGACCGTTGTCATAGTTTTAGGGACATAGCTTTCAAGTAGTGTCTTCCATTCTTTGTATTTTAAGCCTTTTTTTTTTTTTTTTGTGCTCATTTTGTAATACGGCTTTGTAGCTGAATTCTTCCTTTAAAGAAAAGTATTCACATTCTTGAATTTGCTTTTTATTCTTCAAAGTGCTTGTGTTTTTATTGATGATGTGACTGTACTTGAAGTTTTGAAGTTTCAAGTTGCCTACATACCCTCGGTTGAGGAGGGATCAAGTCATGACGTACTTCAAAGGAGTGATGGATTGTTTTATTTTATTTTATTTTATTTTTTATTTTATGGTTTTAACAGTTTTGATGGTCATTTTGATTTTTTCCATAAACAGTTTATGCTTTTGCAGGCTCGAAGCGTTGGGTGTCTCCTTTTAAGCTCATGCGAATAAGGAGCATTAAATGTCGCTTTTTAGGCTCGTACGAACAAGGAACATTGTATGTCATCGTTTAAGCTCATGTGAACAAGGAGCATTATATGTCGCCTTTTAAGCTCGTGCGAACAAGGAGCATTGTGCCATATGCAGTTTAGGCTCATGTAGGCGAGGAGCTGGGGGTGTCGCCTTTTAAGCTTGTGCGAGCAAACAAAGAGCATTGAGTGTCACCTTTTAAGCTCATGCAAACAAGGAACGTTGAGTGTCGCCTTTCAAGCTCATACGAACAAAGAGCTTTAAGTGTCGCCTTTTAAGCTTGTGCGAGCAAGGATCATTGTTGCCATGTGCAATTTAGGCTCATGCAGGCAAGGAGCTTTGTGCTGTGTGCGGTTTAGGCTCATGTAGGTGAGAAGCATTGCTTGTTTAGTTTAGGGGTAGTAACGCTTCAAGAATCTGCCATTTATGGGACCGATCTTTAAGTCGTCTTTCACCATGATTAAGTAGAAGCCATCAGTGTAGACCTCTTGTATTATGTAAAGTCCATCCCACTTTGATGTGAACTTGCTTTTTGTTTTGTGAGTTGTAATGATGGGCCTTCGTAATGCCAAGACAAGATCTCTAGTTTGGAAAGACCTTGGGCAGACCTTCTTGTTGAATGCCTTGGATAGCCGTGCTTGGTAGCATTGCAAGTGTTGTCGAGCTTCGAGCCTGTTGGAAATGCACCCTAAACCCAATCATATGATGATACTTTACAGACATTTCACATGTTAAACTAATCAAGTTTAATATAAAGGGCAAAGATCATTGTTTTAAGCCGTTTCATATAAATGTTATATGCTTAAATCATAAGTCCAACGAATATGTAATTGGGAGAATGTGATCTAAAGAAGTTAGATTCAAGAGACCATTCACTTTCTTATACATATCCTAAACGTTCCTGATCATAGGATTGCCAATTGGGCATTGACAGTCTTTTAAGATCAGTACGTGCTATGTCTTCTCTTAGGGAGAGTGACTGGTCTTAAGTCATTGGTGTAACCGACACCAAGACAAGCATGTAGGTGCTTAATAGAGAATGGGTCCACTAAACATGATCAACGAGGAATTCTCATACTCATGTCACATGAGAACTCATGGTTGGGATAATGCAAAGTAGTCATTTGACCTGAGGCATTATAGTTGTCATGTGGTTAGGTCCTTGATCTTTGACTATGTCAAAGTCACTCCATCAGAGGGTGTCTATGACATAGTTGGGGTTAAGCCACTTAGCCACATAGGCAAGTGAATGCGCAACAAGGGATCTCTAGCCTTCAAACCGTTTAAGGGATAATACTCTATGATATGATTAAGAATCTTTGGACAGAGTATGAATGAGATTTAGGAAGTCATTCCAAATTACATTCAAAGTAATCATATAAGTAAAAGAATCACATTAGATAATAGACATGAATAAACTATCAAACCAAACAATGTGGTCAAGAGTATTGTATTAGAGAAATACCGTATTGCATTGTAATCCTAAAATGAATAGGTTCTCCACCTCTTATGATTAGCTTGGGTAGCCATGACATACTGCTAGGTGTCACTCATGGTTTGTGGAAGCCTTAAAGGTGAATAATCACTAAAGGGAGAATTGAAAGTAAGTTTCAATTCACAATCGATTTGAAGAGTTTTAATCACCTACTGCCTCGCTAAAAGGAACTAATGGATAATACACTGAGTAAGGTAGAGATTGAAGAAACATCGGAGATGAGTAAGGATAATTATCTATGGCTAGGATTAATTAATCAAACGAATATGTTCGTTATAAACCTCGGGTTAGTTTTGGGCCACAATGCCTAATGAGATTTGAATGTCAAGCCCATTAACTCAAGTTGTATGACAACTTGAAAAACATAAAGGGCTTGAAAGCCCAATGAACCCTTAATGGCCAGCCACATAGAGAGGGATAATGAACTTGCCTTAATTGCAAGTTTGCCACTCCATTGTGAGATGGGATCAAGGCAACTTTATAACCATTTCATCCTTAGGGTTTTCTAAGGGAAGAAAAGAGAACACAAAGCTCTCTCTTCTCTAATGAAGGCCGGCCACCCTAGAGGAACTTAGCTAGCAATCATCCTTCCTCTAGGTCACTTATCTCTTCATCAATGCTCTCCTTGGTGTGGAGACTTAGAGGTTCTCTATTTTAGGAACTTGGGGAATCCATTTTGCCATCCTCATCCAAGAAATCCATGAAGCTAAGAAGTAAGGAATGAAGGCCCTATCTCTTGGGTGATTAGCCTTTGCTTATGCAAATAGGAATCAATAAAGGTATAATATTTCTCAACTCACTTTATTCTTGAGTTGAGTCTTGGTTCACCACACTCACTAGGCCTTGAATTTCATGGGTAAAGTTTTGTTTTTGAGTACATACAAGCATGATCCTGCTTTTTAATTGTTAATTACATGCATATATGTTGCTCAAAATGAACTAGTTTTCACAAATATATCCTTTAGAGCCTTCTTTCATTGAGTACTTCCAACTCTTGAAGTCGTAGATCTGCATTTTCTTCTTTAATCAAGCCTTCTTGTATAGCTCTCCTTAGTGAGGGGATTTGATTTTTGAGCGGCAGAACAACTTCCATGCCATATACGAGAGAATAAGGTATAGCTTGGGTAGAAGTCATATGTGTCGTCCTATATGCCCAAAATGCTTCGCTTATTCTTTCGTTCCAGTCTCGCTTTGTTCGGCCGATCACCTTCTTCAGGAGGTTGCACAATGTTTTGTTGAATGCTTCTGCAAGACCGTTGACCGAAGCATGATAAATGGAAGACTTGTGCTGCTTGAATTTCTATTTCTCACAGAGCTCGTCCATGAGTCGGTTGGAGAAATGTTTTTCGTTGTCGGTGATAATGTAGCGAGGCATACCATATCAGTGTATGATATGTTCCTTGATTAAACGGACGGCAGTTTACTTCTTAACTTCCCTTAGAAGTACGGCTTCAGCCTACTTCGAGAAGTAGTCAGTTGCAGCTAAGATGTAGGCTTCTCCAACAGATGATTTTCGTGTGATTGGTCCCACGACGTCTAATCCCTATGCATCAAATGACCATGAAACAACTGTAGGGTGTAATGTCTTAGGCGGTTGATGTATGATGTTGGCGTAGAATTAGCAGGCTTGGCACATTTTGGGTATTCCAGGCAATATTTCACTATGCTTGGCCAGTAGTAGCCCATTCTTTTGAGCTGGAAGTGTAGCTTTGGTCCAGACTGATGGGCTCAGCATACGCCTGAGTGTGCTTCTTCCATGGCTTCAAAAGAGCATTAGTAGAGTGTTCCTTTATAGTAGAGGAAGTGAGGTACTTATCAACCTATTTCAGAGCGGTGTCTAGGATCGTCTGGAAGCTTTCCATGCTCTAGGTAGTCGATCAACGGCTGGCTCCACTCTTTAGTGTCGACTAGAAGTACTGAGATGACGTTTGTGTCATCTAATAGCATTTCAGTGATGAGTGAGATCACTCATCTTTGGCAAATTGGCACATCTGTAGCTTCGTCTTCTTCTAGTGCCATACTTAAGGCTACGAGGGCATCCCCCATTTGATTTTCTTTTCTTGGGACATGTTCTAGCTTCACGACCTCAGACTTTTGTAGTAGTTGAGTTGCTAGCCGAAAGTATGGGACGAAATCATCTTTCCTTACTTCATATTCGGTCAATACTTAATTGATTATGAGTTTGGAGTCGCCATACATTTCTAGTTTTGTGATTTCCATGTCAACCACCATTTGGAGTCCAATGATCAGTGCTTGGTACTCAGCAATGTTGTTAGAGCATAGCTTACTTAGTCGGAAGGAATAGGGTAATACTTGTCTTTGTGGCGACATGAATACTACTCTTACCCCCACTCCATCCATTCGTGTGGATCCGTCGAAGAACATTGTCCATGTCGGGAAGTTGATGTAGAACACCTCTTTGTTAGGTAAGTTGTCTGAGATTTTCCAATTGGTTGAGATTGGATAATTGGCAAAGAAGTCCGCTAGTGCTTGTCCCTTGATGGCTTTAACTGGGATGTAGATGATCTCGTATTGATTGAGAAGCCATTCCCATTTAGCTAGTTGCCCTGTCAGAACGGGTTTGGACATAATGTACTTGACTGGGTCTGCTTTAGCAACCAAGTGGATGGTGCAAGCATGCATGTAGTGTCTTAGCTTTTGGATTGCAAAGATTAGGGCAAGGCACATCTTCTCAATTGGTGAGTAGTTAAGCTTGGCACCAATGAGAGTTTTATTTAGGTAGTAGAGTGCTATTTCTTTTTGGTCTTCATTTTCTTATGCCAAAAATGCTCCAATGGAACCTTTTTGTGCGGCAATGTATAAGATGAGCGGCTTTCCAGGCACGTGAGCTCCTAAGACAGGTGGGCTTGCCAGGTACCTTTTTATGCTCTCAAAGGCATTGCGACAGACGTCATCCCATATGAATAGAGCATCCTTTTTCATGAGTCGACTGAAAGGTTGACAACGTCCGGTGAGGTTGGAGATGAAGCATCTGGTGAAGGCTAGCCGCCTTTGTAGAATTTTCAGCTAGTGTAAGTTCCTAGGATTGGGCATGCTTTGGATGGCCTTAATCTTCGATAGGTTAACTTCAATGCCACGGTGCTTAACAATGAAGCCGAGGAACTTCCTAGAGGTAACTCCAAATGCACACTTCAACGGGTTCATCTTGAGGTTGTAGTGTGGTAGTTTGTTGAACACCATTTGTAAATCCTTTAAGTCATTAGATCTCTTCTTAGTCTTGACAATTATGTCGTCTATGTAACATTTTACGTATTTGTGTAGCATGTCGTTGAAGATCTTTTGAATTGTGCGTTGATATGAAGCTCTTGCATTCTTCAAACTAAAGGGCATTACCTTGTAGCAGATACCTTTTGGAATATGGAAGGCTGTTAGTTCATTGTCTTCGAGAGCCATGTGAAATTGATTGTATCCAGAGGAGCCATCCATGAATGATAGTGCCTCGTGGCCAGTGGTTGCGTCCACCATGATTTCGATGCTCGGTAAGGGAAAGCCATCCTTTGGGCAAGCATTATTGAGGTCGCGAAAATCTACGTAAACACATATTTGTCCAGATTTCTTAAGGACAATGACGAAGTTGGAGATCTATTTAGGATATTGCACCTCTCGAATGAAGCCTGCTTCGATTAGCTTGTCAATCTCGACCTCAATTTATGGGATAAGCTCAGATCGATAACGTTGATGTGATATATAATAGCACTCAAATTAAACCCTCTTTTTGACATTTGTAGTATAGATATAAGTAGGGATCGTTCTAGGCCGGGGATTAGGAGGGATTGCTAATCTAATGAAAATTGACTCAAATATGTAAAAATATGCTTCAAAACACTTAAAAAAACTCAAAAGACTCTTAACTAAACTTGTATGACTCAAAACAAACTTAAAAGATTCAAAACAACTCAAAACAATCAAAAGGACTCAATTTAGACTCTAGGACTAAGTTTGGGCGAAGATACACTTGGTTTTGACTCAAAAGACTCAAAAACACAATTTTTGGACAGATTTGAAACAAGTAAATAAAGGGGATTTGGTTTTGGACGAATTTAAGAGAAAAACAAGTAATTAAAAGACTTAAAGGAGATTTGGACGAATTTGAGAAAAACCAATGGATGATTAGATAGATAAGGGATACTTTTCCACACATGATACATTCAAACATAAATTGATTTCCAGTTGCTTTTCTGATAAACCATGAACCTCAACACCCCCGATTAACCGTGACATCACTAACTAACCTTCAGATTTTCCTTAATTTATTGGATTGGATGACATCATACGACAACCCAAAGCATTCTTCAAAAGTTCCCTACATGACATCATAATAGAGATACAATCAAAGATCATTACGTTCAATGAAAATCATAAGTATTGGCAAAGCACTTGTAACTATGACATCATGATACTCATGCTAGGAATTTACTTAACATGATTGTGAAAACAACCTTAACTACTTGTGAATATAAGTTTGGGACGATTATGTGAAACTCCCTTATATTCTAGCACCAAATTCAAGCATGCAAATTAAGTAGGCTTCCCTAATCAACATACAAGAATAAGGTATCCATCAAACAGTTAAGTAAATTGCATTCACAATTTATGAAATCACAACTGGGATTAATCAACTCATATTATAAACGTAATCATGGTTTCAAAGCCTCCCCTAGCTAAAACGAGTTTAGCCTCTCATGTTCACAACAAAACAAAGGAGAATAGAATTAAACATTGAAAATAAAAGATAGATTACACCTAAAAACGTTCCAACACTCCAACTTGAATGCACAAACGTCCAAGGCTTCTTCTTTCTTCTCTTCTTCCTTGCAAAGTCACGGCAAAAAGTCTAGGGTGATTTGTGGATGATTTTCGGGGTTGTGAATGGATTTACGATGGTAGGGTGGTGTGGCAAAGGTTGAGGATGGTGTGTGGATGTTTGGGTGAAGGTATGGAATTGTATGAATGGTGGAAGGATTGATGGAAGGTTGTGGCAAAGACTTGTTTCTGTGTGAGAGGGCAGATTGTATGGAAGAGTGATTAGGGTGAATGAAAGGTGCGGCCTTGGTATTTATTTGAGAGAAAGAATCCCTAGAGTTTATTACATAGTTTAGGAAAGGATTTAGACCCCAAATCCATCAGGAAAAGGAGTCTTAAAGTCAGAAATTAAAAGGGAAAAGGAAAGGTAATTACGGCATTCAATTGTGAGAAGGGGAATATGGTTTAATTCTGAAATTATACAAGGATTTTGGGATAGAAAAGGTATGTGAGATATGGCTGAGATTGAGGTGAAAAAGGAATGTGTTTTAATGACTTAGAATAGGAAACAAAGACCTCCCTTGCACGGCAAGGAAGGGAAATACAATAGGTTGCATGGCAAGGCTTGTTATGTTGCAAGGAGAGTTTGGTTTATGTCCTAGAATGTATAGAAGTCTTCAATGATGCTGAAACAATGAGTCTTTAAGGATGAGGAAAGGTTAAACCAAAATAGGAAACCTTGGCTTATCTTTCCTACTTCAAGTAGGAAACCTTCTTTGACTAGGATTCCTCTTTTGATTAGGAATTCTCTTATGATTAGGAATCCTCACACCTTTAGGTCTTCAAATTCGTCCATTCCTTTTGCTCCAAGCATAAGCTATCCATTCCAAGTCCAATTTTGCTCCAAAATGCACCTTTTTGCTTCCTTAGCCATGTGAACCTAAAAACACACGAAAATAGCTTAAACTACTAAAATAACTATGAACTAACAACATAAATGCACGAAAACAAGCTAACTAAGTCGCCTAAATATGCTCCTATCAAATGTCTTTGAGTTTGCTTTATCGGTCATGTTCCAGGCTTGACTGCAAGATGATGCACAATGATGGTAGGTTCAAGGTGGGGCATTCCTTTGTAGGTCTAAGCAAAGATGTCTTTGTACTCCAATAGCAATTGGTAGTACTCCTTGATCTCGTCTACACTTAGCAGTACACTTACGAAGATATGCTTCAGCTCCTTGTTTATCCTTAAGATCATCAATCGTGGTTTGCCCCCTATCCTTGAGCTGTGGTCGCTTAGCAGTGACGTCTTCCTCGAGGATTTCATCTTCTTTGTCTTCTTGGATTGTGATGTAGAAGACGTCTTGGACCTTCTCTTTGGTGTCGTCCTCTTAGGCATGTTGGCGGGAAGATTGGCTAGTGTGGATGATGGTGCGCCTTTTTACCTTCAATTATCTTTTTGTGTCAACCTCCAAGGTTTCTTGGCACTTCATCCTTGAAAGAATCAAGCTTCGAACGTCATCCTTTTCTGTTAGACCATCGAGCTTTTCTTCCTTTGGCTTTGTCTTATTCTTTTTAGAAAGCTGCTTGGTTTCTTTAAGTATTTCCAAGGCCGACCATCGTGGATGAGAGCTAGCTGCGTTGCTTTGTTTCTTAGGTTTTGACAATCTTTCAAAAACAGAGTTTTGGGGTGTTGGTGTGTTAAGCCATTTGAAGAAGAAAGTTTAATCTTGACTACCATGTGATCAAGTACCGAAATTCTGGGTTTTGAACAATCAGCCTATCGAAGATGGACGTTCGAGCGGCGAGTTTAGGCTCCTCTTGATCTTGTTTGACGCTTACACTGATGTGTTGAGCGCTAGCATTTTTTGCTTTCCTTGAAATCTTCATGGGTGTATTTGGTGAGAAGCCAAATCCAACTTTGTTGTTGTCAACTTTGTAACCATGCTCTTTCAACTTCTTTTGAGTCTCGATGAGGTCACGTTCTTTGTCATTGAAGGTGTTTGCATTCTTCTTCCCAAGATTTGAAGAGGAGGAGAAATCATACCCATCATTTGACATGAATTTGTAGGCGTTTGGGTCGAAACCTTCTTAGGTCCTCTTGGTTGGAAGAGAGCTTAGTTCCGCCCCCTTTGGCAGGGGTTTTACAAAACCTTATGATGGTTTTGAAACTTTAGCTTTGCCTAGCTGTTTCAGATGTAAAACTGCATTTGTCTTGAGTAGTTTTACATCATCCTTGTGTAGTTGTGTGTTGGCTTTGCTTGATCCAGTTTCGAATGGGGATTGCCCATTCTTTCTTCTCAACATTAGGATGTATCGGAAAACTGGTGTGTTTGGTCATTTTGAGGGCATCACACTCCCTTTGGTTGTTGTGGGTTTGGCAGGTTCATCATCCTCTTTCTTTGAAGATGGCACGACTTCGCCTTCTTGTTTTTTGGGCACGGCTTACCACTTCTGCTTTTTGGGTGTGGCTTTGCATGTGGATTTAATCTTTTTTGGAAGAGCTTTGGGCACCATGTCTTCATCCATGTAGAACTTGGCGTCTGCAAAGTGTGATTCGGCTTTGGTAAATGGCTTGGTGTTGCTTTGTATCACCTTTACTCCTTCTCGGTAGAATTTTAAACACTAATGAAGAGTGGACGACACTACTCCGTTCTTGTGGATCCAAGGCCTTCCTAAGAGCAAGCTGTAGGTGGTTCTTGCATTAATTGCATGGAATAACGTGTTTGATTTGAGTTCGCCAATGGTCATCTCCACTCAGATCATACCTATTGCTCATTGGTTAAAACCTTGAATTAGGAGGCAGCTTTGGGATAGTTCATCCACCTTGATGCCGATTGTGGTCATTGTTGACTTTGGCATGATGTTTATGGCCGACCCGCCATCCACAAGCATGCGGTTGATTTTGTTCTCTCTCACGTACCCAAAGACGAAGAGAAGACAATTGTGAGGCTTTGATCCCAGCATCAAGTCTTCATCAGTGAAGTTGATTGTATCATAGACAGCACAACATGTGGCATACTTATGTGGTCGAAGCTTCAAGCCTTCATCCTTTCTTTCTTACACTTCGTGGTCGTCGAGACTCGCCAAGACCGCTACTAGTGCTTTCCGCATCTCCTTGGGCAATCGAAGTGCTTCATCGATGCTAAAGTATGTTGGTAGGCCTTCTTTGGGCATGAGGGTCTTTTCTTCCTCGACGGCGATAACTTTATCTTTTGAGGGCTCTTTAATCTCTATTTCAACCATGTGATAGGCAACGGTAGTGCACTATTGGAAGAAGTTTTTCAAGAAGTACTCGTGCATCTCCACTGTTGTGCATCCTTTAGCAAGATAAATACAACCACACACCGACATGCAAACACTGTGTTAAAGAAATTCTACAATACCTTAATGGTATCGTGGATTTAGTTTATTCTATCCCTACTCATTCTCGAGTGAAGTCGCCGCCCCTTTGGCCTTCACTTTGAATATTGCCTTGTTGGTTATGGTAATGCTTATCGAACCCGCACATGGCAAGATTCTCGATGGGTTATGTCTTTACTGTTCTTGGGACCGCAATATCTTGGAGGTCTACTAAGAAAACTCTAGATGCTACATCTTCAAACCATGTCGAGATATTCACCCTATATGAGGCCACTCATGAGTGTATATTGTTGACGGTTGTGGTCGAGCATATTCGAAGCACATGTGGATTGTCGTCTAAAGACAACCCAACAACAATATTTGAAGATAACTCTGCATGTATAGACCAGATTCGAAAATGATACATCAAAGGAGACCAAACCAAGCACATTACTCCGAAGCTCTTCTTCTCTCATCAACAACAAGAGCATCAGAAGGATCAAAATCAAGTGAATTTGTTCCCTAGACAACCTTGTCGATCTCTTCACCAAGTCATAGCCGAAGTCCCCTTTTTAGAAGCTTGTATGAGGAATTGGAATGCGTAAACTGCCTGATTTACACTGCTTGCAGTCAATTAGAGAGTTTTGTCGAACTTATAGGGAATATTTAGTAAACACTAAGTTGACCTTAGTGTACACTTTTTTTTCTTAGTTCAAGAGCACTTTTCTCATTGAATTTTGCTAACCTGACAAGGTTTTCATGAGGGACCTATAATGGGGTGGTCATACCCTGATGTGAGCTTTAATCGCCACTTGATTACCACAAGCATAGACAATGCACTTCTCAACTTTTTCTATGAGACTTTGGGATTTGTCCCATTAGGTTTTACCATTGTCAGGTTTTTTTTTAGTTTATGTTTCCCTACATGCAATCCTAACTTACATTTGTGTGTGTACTGCCTATGCCAATTGAAGATTTCAATAATCGTCCATGAAGACCTAACGCTACTGCTTCTTAAGCTTTACGCGCTCAAGGGGGAGTGTTGTAGTTAATACTGTTTAGGAATGTGATAGTGCAAACCTAGAAGTAGATTCCAATGGGATTTGAGAGGTCAAATCCCAATATGACTTGTATTACTTGTAGGGCAACTAATTATAGCTCATGTGATTAGTACAAAGAAAGTGATAAGGCCACAAGCGAACGTGTGCAATCCACAACCGTTGAGATAGATCTCTCTCTCTCTCTCTCTCTCTAAATTTTCCTTTAAAATTTGTTAATTAGGCCGAAGTTTCACTTCAATCCATATGGTTCATCTTTTTGCATTTTCATCTTGTAATTTCATTATATTAGCATCGGTAGTCTAATTTGTCAAGTGAGGAAATATTGTTTAATGTCGCAAAATTTTGGGTTTTCTTTTTATACGAAACTCGATAATGTCAAATTTGGCTTTCTTTCCTTACTATAATTTAACATACACAATTATAGAAATTTCAAAGCTAGTAACAATAGATTTGAAATCATATACAGATTCTGAGGATTGATAAACTACAATGAGAGAAATCGAAGTTCAAATGTGCCTATTTGAAAATAGGAGGTACGAAAGGCATAAACATAGACTTTCTTTCAAATTCTTCAAATCATTTCAAATAACCTGTTCATGTTCTTGGGTTTTTGGAACAAAACACCAATAAACGAAACCATAGGAGCCAAAAAATGCAAGAAAAAAAAATTATAGGAGCGGAGGGAAAAATGAGTAAACTAAGGGTGCGTTTGTTGCACCGGACTGTCTCGGACTGGACTAACTGCAGGGACTAAGCTGGACTGGCTTAGACTAGACTAAGCTGGACTAATTTAGTAAAGCGTTTGGTGCAGTGTCGGACTAAGAAGCAGGATAATGAAAACAGTAATGTTCACCAGATTTGTGTTTGCTTAGACTAGGACTACATTATTGTTCTATTTTTATAGCTCCAATACCTGTGCCCAACGCCCTAAAAATTAGAGGATTTGGAATTGGAATTGGGGTTGGCATAGGTGTGGGAGCTGGCGCCGGTAGTGGCCAATGGTCTGGAAGTGGATCCAGTGGAGGTGGTGGAAATTAAAAGAAGGTTCTGCATGGCTGTGTCCCGAGTGTGGTAAAAGCCATGACACCAGCAGTATATTTGTAATTCAGCAGAAGAGCTTCAAATTAAGGCGAAGCAGCATCGAAATTCAAATGGGAGTAGCAATCTTGCAAATTACTATTTAGGCACATTGCCCTGAGTTTGATCTCCTGAATTGTTATGGTAATAAATCCACAACTTGCCCTTAAGTTGATTTAATTTGTCTTCTTATCACACATTAAACGTCATTAGCCATCAAATACTTATATCAACATAAGTTGATCCAAGGATTTCTTAGTCCGACAAATGCAAGTACATAAGAAGATACTTGTGACAAGTCAATCTTTGCCATTGATTGACTCTTAAAACATCATTCACTAAACTTTCATCCAGGATATTTTACAAAATGCCAGTTAACTATAGTATAGCATTCCAAAGTAGAGATCTCCATAATTTACAAAATCCTAGTTAACATTAGCCAAAATACCTCATAGTGCAAAGCTAAGCTAGAAACCATAACCTAAGATTGTACGATTAATAAAATACATCCAAGTCAAAGGGCAGCACATAATATACTCATCCGTTTGCTTTGTCGCTTAAAAGCCTTTGGACAAACACTTTCTTCAATTCTGAATTAATTGCCATGAACACTCCCACATTTTGTGGTTTTTCCAAAATAAGAGTCAATGCATCAATTTGATCCATAGGAGAAAGACCTATTGCTCCAAGTTCATTAGCTATGTCACTATGATCTGCAGTACCTTGAACTAAAGCTTCAGTTACCATTTGCATCCTCTTCCCACTTTCAACATAACATTCTTTCAGTCCACTGATAATTGCCTCAGTTCCATCACTTGAACTTCCCATAGCTCTTTTCCTCTTTCATTGGCTATTTTCAGATAGAGTGCTTTGTTGGCTTTGTTGGTTCATTGAAGATACAACATTTTCACCTCCAATATCACTTGCACCAAGCTGATCATGACTTTTTTCCTTCATCATTTCAGCAGGGGTTTCGGCTACATTACTCGTAGCCCGATCTTTTCCAAATATATATATATGCAAATCTATCATACAGTGGAAAAGGTTTGCTTCTCCATCCATCGGCTTCTTTATTTTTCTAAGATTATATCAACATAGCAAAACTAAAATTTAGCATGCGTAACAACTATAGCAGCAATAATATAACTAATGTATAAATAAAATAGGATATGAACCTGCATATAAGTTTGCCATGCGTCATCACTGTCAACTTCAACGCACTTTTTGACATCATTCCATGCAAATCCACTTGTTTTTATCATGTCAAGGACCAAACTATATGTTTTTTCCCATTTCTTCAACTTTGACTCAATATGTAGAGTTGCCTTTATATTTGAATTAGGACATAAAACATTGACAACTTTCGCTATTTCAATCAAAGTACCTTGTTTGAAAGCACCTGTGTCACACCGTTGCTTCCGAGCAACAAAATCCTCAAGAACGGATAGTAATACTTCTTCCTCAAATGCTTCCCATTTACACCTTCTTCCTTTTGGCTCTTGAGCGGCATTCAAATTATTGTTGTTATCCATACCTAAACAAAAAATATTTGAACGTACTAAAATACAATACAAAGAATCAATTTGCATAATATCCAATCAATTTGCATACCATCCAATCAATAAATCAAATGACATTCACCAATGAGCAATCTAATCATTTTGCTAATATCCAACACATGCATGATAAAAAGGAAAACTAAAATAAAATGTTATCATTAACACATATAACTAGTTTGGTTGTTGGTTCCTAATTGCTTTCCACTCATTATACATTTCCTGAGTCATGGCATTCCTCTTTGCAGTCCACTGGTCAGATGTTTCAACACTACCAACATATTCACCTTCTTCTGTATTTTGTCCATCTTCTATTATTGGCAAATTCTCCATTGGATCTACAAACATCTCTTTCCTAATAAGATTGTGTAGTAGGCAACAAGCAGTAATTATTCGACCTTTGTCCTCATCGGATAAACAAATGGACTCCTTAGTATAGCCCACCTTCCTTTTAGCAAGCCAAAACAGCGTTCAATTACATTCCTTGCCTTAGAATGCTTCATGTTAAAATATTCTTCCTTATTAGAAGGTGTTCGTCCATCCCATTCAGATAAATGATAAGGTATTCCTCTACAGGGTGCAAGGAATCCTTCACCATTTGTATAACCGCCATCTACAAGGTAATAATAACCTAATAAAAAAAAGAAGACCTTATTAGTATTTTGTAGTTCACAAACAAAACTAGACCTAACTTACAAAGTTGAGACTAACTAATAGTCTTACCCGCTGGTACCTTAAAACCATTAGGCCTAGTAATTGCATCATGTAGCATTCTAGAGTCTAATGTGGAACCCTCCCACCCCAGAAACACATATATGAACTGCATATCTCCTAAACACACACCTAACACATTAGTTGTGACTCTACCCTTTCTAGTTCGGTATCTTGGTTTGTCAATTTCAGGTACATGCACATCAATGTGTGTTCCATCTAATGCTCCCAAGCAATTCTAAACAAAAAATAAGCTTTTATTAATTTATACAAAGGGAATGAAGAGTTAAAGCTTAGGAAAAATGAAAAAAATTATCAACATACCTTAAAACATCGCCACCTAGGATCTGTAGAATCAATAGGCATAGGCTGAGGGACTTTTAGTAGGATACCTGGTAATCGCAAAATTCCTTGCAATACACTATTGAAATACCTACTTATAGTCTCTCCCGACCTATAAAATCTACCACCAACACTACGACTCTTAGTATGATGTGCTAGTAGTTGTAAAGTCATACATACCTGCTCTTCTACAGAGACCAAACCATCCATTTTTACCCTCCCATCTTGACGAAGTAAGTCACATAATATGCCAAAAGTCCTTCTATCCATTCTCAATTCGTTGACACATTCAATGTTAGTTTTCCCTATTATACCATTCAGATAACACAAACTAATATCTCGTCTAACAAGTGAACGGTTAGTCAAAGTGCGTCGTTCAACATGTCTCTGTTTGGCCCTTAGCATCAGCAACACAAGAATCGTACAAATGCAAATTGTCTCTAAATGAGACATCTCTAATAATAAGATCAATAAAAGCTTCCTTAGATCCATATCTATCCAAACAAAAAAAAAAGGAAAAAAAAATGAAGGACATTATATATGTAATACTCATTCAACTTTTCTTTATTGTTCTATTAACAATGTCATACTCATTTGTAATTAACAAAATATATGCTACTCAACAAGATTTAAACATGGTTAAAAAAACAAGGTTTAAACATGAGAGTGAGTGAGAAACATGAAAGAAAGGCGGGGCACTCAAGAACTAAAGAGAAATTATTCATTATTTAATATGATTAATGCAATAATCTTACAACCAAAAAATGAGCGAGAGGGGCACATGTCCCCCAAGGCACTACCTCCCTCCGCCCCTGATATTTCATATACCATATTTCTATTCTTAAATGAGACATCACAATTTAGAGATAGACAAAGGTTTTGCATGTAACTCTTTATCCCCCGAAAAACACAAATCTAACGTCCAATATTTGTGTAAGCAAGTCTTTTTATGAAAGGGGCATTTTTCAAGACACAAACTTTACATTCATCCAAAATATATGAAATGTGAGCTTGCATGTTTGCAAGTTGAAATTATCCAAACTAATACCCCCAAAACTGGGACAAATCCCTTGGTCCTCATGGACACA
This sequence comes from Pyrus communis, assembly GCF_963583255.1. Classification (NCBI taxonomy): domain Eukaryota; kingdom Viridiplantae; phylum Streptophyta; class Magnoliopsida; order Rosales; family Rosaceae; genus Pyrus; species Pyrus communis. The sequence continues at coordinate 16,375,408 of NC_084806.1, forward strand.
AGTCTTGATGGAGTAAAAAATGCCTCAATTTTGCATAGCAATGTAACCTAGTATTCAACGGAGCTCCACAAGGCAATTCACAGCCAAAACGTCAAGATAGGTAGCAAGAGAAGTGGAAAGGAAAGTATCTTCTGCCCTAGCCCACGACATGAAGTAAGAAGTATTCCTCCTCCTCTTAATCCTACTGGGAAATTGGGAACTTGAAACTGCAACCAAAAGAACCCTTACCTTCTCCAATGGCATTGGCTTCTTCCCACTATCCCCATTATCCCCAAAGCCCTAAACTTTCAATCACACACTTTGGTTTTTCTATAATATCACAGAAGTCATATTCACGTAGATGCAACGCAGACATTCACACATCCAAGTACTACATTCAATAGATCCATGTCGAAAATTGATCTATGGGTTTAGGAATTATACCTTCTTCTAGACTCGAGGGTTTTGAGTCGTTTGTTACTTGTTTTCCCTTGGGTTCTGAGCACTGGCCACTTCCGTTTATGCTCCTCTTCTCTGCAACCAACAACCACAAAATATTGCAGTTTAGCATCAACCCCACACGGTACAAAACATTCACATTGTAATATCATGGTTGGACATTGACAGGACATATGGAATTGCTTCCTGCCTATCTCCAATGCCATTCAAACAAGGTGGTCCGAGGAAGGTAAAAGGAAATAAAAAAAATGCAGAAACAAAACCAAACAAAGGATGGTTCATTGAACATAACCACAAACCATTAAAGAGTGCATAACAAAAATTTCTTCAGCTCACATAATTTCTCATCCAAACAATTCACAAACATCCAACCCTACATGCAATTTAATAAAATAAAAAGGAGAAACTGGTAAAGATTCGTGAACCAAGAACATAAAAACGAAAAACCACACAGATTTATGCTAACATAACAGAGATGAAAGTATGTGTCCCTTCTGCAAAAGAAACTTGTCGATTTTATGGCCAAGCATGGTTTCTGAGTTCAGATTTGAAAGAAAAGTTGAAATATGAAAACCCCAAATTCTAACCTCAATTTGATCTAAAAATCAAAACCCTAATTTGTTCAAGTGCAGAGGTCTATGATTGAAAATTTCTCAAACCCAAAACAACAAAATCAAATAAAGCTCAGTAATATCACGATCTGCAAAACAAATGACGAAATAAATTGAAGATTCGAAGTTTACCAGACAACTCCGAGCAGATGAGGGCGAGCAGATGCAGATGAGGGAAGACGCAGAGATGAGGGTGAGGAAGACGATGATGAGGGAGCAGGGCAAGGACGACGATGAGGGAAGACGCAGAGATGAGGACGAGCAGGAGGAGTGACTCTCTCGTGGTTTTCTCTGGGCTTACGAGTCCGCCCGAAATTGAGGATCCTCGTTAAGAACTCGTAAGGAGGTGTACAATCCGAGCGAGTCCCACCTAAGGTCATTAAACCTAATCCTGGTGCAGACCAAACACGGGACTACAGTCCAGTCCAGTCCAATCCTCTCTAATCCTGTCAAACAAACGGGCCCTAAAAGGACTACTAGTGCAATTTGATCTTGTATTTAACGATTTGTTGAATGCATGTGGGATTATGTTATTCGAGTATCATATGGCTCATGCTATATGTAGAAAGATGAGAGAATAATTCAAGCCAAGCATTACAAAAAAGAAATTTTCTAGTATGCATTGGCAGAAAGTGTACATCAGAATCCTGGTCCATTGAATTTTTAGCCGAATATCTTGACTTTTTATTTTGTCTGATGTGTACTAGAAAATTCCAATCTTTTTGTTTTATCTATCAGGACAATGAGATCCTGGCAAAAGAGTTTGACTTACCAACATATAAAACACATCATTTGTGAGAGTGGTGCATACACATACATACGCAGAAATATTGAAAGATAAGATGGGTTCCAAGGAAGTAGCCAATGATAAGCCTCACATCGTTTGCATTCCCCTTCCAGTTCAAAGCCACATAAAGGGAATGCTCAAATTTGCTAAACTCCTCCACCGTAGAGGCGTTCACATAACCTTTGTCAACACTGAGTTCAATCACAACCGTTTCCTCAAGTCTCTAGGACCCAACTCCCTCGACGGCTTGCCTGATTTTCGGTTTGAAACCATACCAGATGGCCTTCAAAGTTCAGATGAAGATACCACTCAAAATGTGGCCTTGCTTGGTGAGGCCGTCAGAACAAATTTCTTGGCTCCATTTCGTGACCTCCTAAAAAAACTGACTCAATCATCAACTTCCCACAATGATATTGCTCCAGCGAGTCACATTGTTTCGGATGGTTGGATGGCTTTCACCGTCACGGCGGCTGAAGAAATGGGAATCCCTGTCGTACTCTTCTTCACTATTTCTGCAAGCAGCTTGATGGGTTTCAATCAATTTCCTACTTTGCTGGAGAAGGGACTTACCCCTCTCAAAGGTGAAAGAAATAAATATTTTGCATTGAAGTAACTAATTATTTAGTCCTTTGTCTAATTTTAATTTCTCGTTTCTGATCAAATGGTTTTCACTTTTTATCTTGTATTTCTGAAAGAAACAAATACATAGATTTGTCAAGTTGGCTAGAGCCATGTACCACCCGCTATGCATCCAAGTTTGAATTGATCTTTTGTATTGTATAAGTACAGTGTAAACTATCGCTTGGATAAAAACAATAATTCTATTCGGTACTTCATTGACACACAAAATCAATTTAATCTTTTCATGTGTATATGCAGATGAGAGCTGGCTAACAAATGGCTTTCTGGACCAGGTCATAGATTGGGTTCCAGGATTTAAAGGTATAAGGTTAAGGGATCTCCCAAACAACTTTATCACAACAAATCCTAATGAATCACTAGACTTCTTCTTGGACGCAATTGAAAGACTTGGTAAAGGATCAGCAATTGTTCTTCATACTTTTGATGAATTGGAGCAAGAAGTTTTGGATGCTCTCTCATCCATGTTTCCACGTGTTTATGCAATTGGTCCTCAACAGTTACTTCTTAATCAGATACCGCAGCACGCTCTGAAGGCCATGGGATATAGTCTATGGAAAGAAGAAACGGAGTGCCTCCAATGGCTAAACTCCAGGGCACCAAGTTCCGTCGTTTATGTGAATTTTGGAAGTTTAGCAGTCGTGACAACTGAACAACTTGTTGAGTTTGGTTGGGGACTAGCAAATAGTAAGCTTCCCTTCTTTTGGGTAATTAGACCCGATCTTGTTGCTGGTGAATCGACAATTTTTCAACTTGAGTTTTTCGTGGAGACGAAGGAAAGAGGTCTAATAGCAAGTTGGTGTCCACAAGAGCAAGTGCTTGAGCACCCATCAGTCGGAGGGTTTTTAACGCATTGCGGTTGGAATTCAACGATCGAGAGTCTATCTGCAGGTGTGCCTATGCTATGTTTTCCATGCTTTACTGACCAGCAAACCAACTGTTATTGTATTTGTAATAAATGGGGTATCGGCATGGAGATAAGTAATGGTGCCAAGAGAGATGAAGTAGAGAAGCTTGTTATAGAATTAATGGAAGGAGAGAAAGGCAAGCAACTGAAAATTAAGGCCATGGAGTGGAAGAAACTGGCGGAAGAAGCCACTACTCCACATGGTTCATCATCCACAAACTTGGACAATTTTGTGAATCAAGTGCTTCTAAGAAAAAGCTAAGATGTCATATGTCTATGATAGTTTTGTCAAGTCTCTAGTGGATGCTACATTGTTTTTCTTCTTATAAGTGTAAACGCAATAAAGATGAAAAGAAAAACGTATAGAAAGTAATGTTATATTTGTGGGGTACGTAAAATCTCTGTGTCCTCTTTTAAATAGAAATTCTTCTGTTTCGATCGCCAAGCTTGAGTTAGATTATTTTGAACTGAATATGGACTTCTGTGAAATATCATCAAGGCTAGACCTTGAGCAAAAGCCATGGGAGCATGAAGAGTGTGATGTTGTGTACGTTTCTTACGCTTTAGTTGATGAAAGGAACGATCTGCTTGCACTTTGTATATCGTATACATAGGAAATTTCCACATCTTATTGAAGAACTCTGGACGTGCTTTAGTATTTGCGTGCTTGCCCTTGCGTGGTTGAATGGCACACGTGGTAGCTCCGTTAGGTCTCGTTTCGAATTGCTTCTCCGAAAAAACACTTAAATTGATAAGCGCTTTTTTTTAGAAGTGCTTTTATTAACACAATGAAGAAGCATTTGGGATTAGCCCAGTGGTAAATGTGGGTAGAGTGATAAGTAAGAGTAGATTAGGTACAAAGTTCGAAACCTGATGCAACAAAAAAAAGCACCTAATTAGAAAACAATTACAAGAGTTGGAAGTATTCAATGTTTTTCAGCTAAATGAAGTAAAAAACGATTTATTTTGTTTGGTGTTTTGGTCATCACGGAGCAGTCTTAAACGTAGCCTAAAAGCCAGTAGGTCGTATTGCAACTAAAACTTGAAAAATGAAAACAACTTAATATTCTTTTTGTTGTAAACTTCTAATTTAAGTGTGATTGTGTAAATTCTAGATTAGATTTGATTCTAATTATTCTTTCCTATATGGACTTGTATTCCTTGGAGGAGAAGGATTTCTTCCCTCTCTTATTACTATAAATAAAGGCGATGCACAGCGTAGGGGGAATAACACACATTCCTCTACACAACCCTACAAACACATCTCTTTCTATATACTCTTTGTGCCACCGGCCCCCTTCCCCTGTCAGTTAAATATAGGCCACAACACATTATCAGCATGCCCCTACCACTGCTTAAGAATCTAACATGGATGCTTTCTTCTGCTCATGCATCAAATTATTTTATGAATATGCACTGAATTAATATGGAATTGAAAAAAATTATTATAAAGTTTTTTTTAAGGGTTTCATTGAAAAGCTATCCATGTCAATGGCCTTCTTTTCCCCTGAGCCGAGAACCCGAACCTGGAGCCACGGCTCCAAGCCCAAAACCTAAACCCGATGCCCAAACGGCGTTGCCTCCCTTGAACCGTCGAGTAGCATGGCCTGCAGCCATGCCCAGCCACCTCTGGCTACCTCCTCAACGACATGCAGTCGTCACAGATGACTCCGCCGTAGCACGATATTGTCCGCTTTAGGCCTCAACCACGCCCTCACAGTTTTGTTTCTAGAAACTCATGCGAGAACGTCCCAGTGGGTTACCCATCCTGGGATTGCTCTTGTGTGAATTTGCTTAACTTCGGAGTTCCGATGGAATCCGAAGCCAGTGACTTCCTAAAAGGCCTCGTGCTATATGGAGGTGGGCATGTACATATACGGCACATCACCCCCTCTCCGTTGGTCGATGTGGGATGTTACAATCCACCCCTTAAGGGCCCAACGTCCTCGTCGACACACTCGCACAACACGGTAGAGTGGCTTTGATACCAAATTGTCATATCCCGAACCGGGCTCCACCACATCCTTGGCACAACTTCTCCGTAGCACGATATTGTCCGTTTGGGGCCTTGACCACACCCTCACGGTTTTGTTTATGGGAACTCACGTGAGAACTTCCCAGTGGGTCACATATCCTGGGATTGCTCTCACGCAAACTCGCTTAACTTCAGAGTTCCGATGGAATCCGAAGCCAGTAAGTTCCCATAAGGCCTCGTGTTATATGGAGGTGGGCATGTACATATAAGGCACATCACCCCCTCTCCGTTGGTCGATGTGGGATGTTACAGGTGGCGCTGGTCTTGTTCTCTGACAAGTTCACCCAGCTTGAGCTGGGGTGTTTAGATTAAAAACCCAAGCCCACTTGGGCTTGGCCTATTTCTCCGCAAAGTTTCAGCCCTTTGGGCTTGGACACTTTTCTCGGCCTACATCACAGAGCCTAATTGAGCCTCTGTTGGACTCAACCCGCGACACCAGCCTGTGGCTTTGGTGTCCCCGTGTCCCCACCACAACAAAACCAAACCCTCATGAGGAACACATACGTTACGAAGCAGCAGATCCGTGCCTATCTGTCTTGGGCCTACAGCCCAGCTAAGCCCAACCTAGCCCAATTTTTAGGCGTGGGCCGCATGTTTCAAGCTACTCAGCCTACCCGTGGGCTTTAGCCCATTATTTTGGGCCCCGAGGTTTAATCACCTATTTTTTACGCATGTTGGGTTTTATATATAAATTTTTTTTTTTCACCCACACTTTAAATTTGGCCCAAAGTCCAAATAATTAATTCAATTATAATTATAAACTTGAAGTTCTATTTGCATATTTTATTGTTGCATATTTATGTATATATATTTGTATTTGTCTGCAGAAACATATGAACCTAAAGTTCATAATTATTTCGAAACCTAAAGTTTCTAGAAACATGCCATGTTTGAAAACTTGAAGTTTTCCTTAAAAACATCACCCTTGAAAACCTAAAGTTTTTTTCAATTTAAACCAATACATTTCTATTAGAACCAGAGTGTTCTACCCCTATGTGAATGGACTGATATTCTTCTCCATTACACTAATCACTTCTTGTCCATTTATTTTGTGATAGGAACATGTCTAATTTGAACAAATTCGACTTCACCGCTTTAGAGGTCTCTAGAAGGAACTACCTCAAGTGGGTCTAAGATGTGAAGCTCCACCTCACTGCAAAGAATTTGTGTCCCGCCATTGAAGATGAGACAGGCAATTCGGTTGGCGAAGCTTAGAAAGCCATTGCCATAATCTTCATCCGAAGACATATTCATGACACACTATAAAGTGAGTACCTTGCTGATGAGGATCCACGAGCACTATGGGTCACTTTGGTTGATCGTTTTGATCACCAAAAGGACATCTTCTAGCCTCAAGCAAGACATGACTGGCAGCATTTGCACTTCCAAGACTTTAAGTCTGTGAATGAGTATAATTCTAAAGTTTGTCGAATCTGATCAGTTCTCAAGTTCTATAACGTGACCTTGACCAAAGAGGATCTCCTGAAGAAGACCTAGTCGACCTTCTCTACTACTAATATTGTACCGCAGTAACAATATAGGGCTCAGAAGTTCACTACATTCTCGGATTTGATCTCTGTTTTACTTCTCACTAAAAAGCAAAATCATCTGTTGATCAAGAATCATCAAGCTCGACCTGCTGGGACAACTGCTATGCCTGAAGCACACTACAGCATAAACAAACACCCAAAATGTCAAAATAGGTGTGGTAGGGGCAACCAGAAGCCAAGATGGAGGTTTAAATCAAACTTTATGCAAGTGGATGAACCGGAGAGTACCAAGATGGAGGTTTATGACTTTCAAGAGGCTATTTCCCTATGGAAGATTAGAATCTTAGACATAAACTATTTTTCTAGTTGAATTTAGACAATGGGGCCGAATTCCACCTAGTGGACGAACCCCCTTGTGTTTTTTGTTTAATTTTGAACAATTTTCCTTTTTATTTGGATTATTTGTTAGTGATTTGTTTTTTGGATATTAAGGGTTAATAAATTACCATCTTGAATACTTAAAATTATTTTGAATGGATATTTGTTTTTAGAACTTTTATGCATGTGACCGATTCAAATTAATTTTCATTCTAGGTATGACTAGTGGAAAAGTTAGTTGTCTGGCAGATAGTGCAACAACGCACATCGTTTTGCATGAACGCATCTATTTTACTAACTTCATACCTAAGAATGCACCTCTGACAACCCTCTCAAGCCCATCCAACATGATCGAATGATACGGTAAGGCACGTATAATGTTGTCTAATGGTACAATTTTGACCATTGATGAGGCACTTTATTCTCCGTGTTCTAGAAGAACGTTGTTGAGTTTTAAGGACATTAGAGATAATAATTACCACTCTGAAACCTATGTAGAAAATGGAGTTGAATTTTTGTGCATAATTTCCTATGAATATGGCCAGAAACGTATTCTATAGAAGATGGAGCGTATCCCAAGTGATCTATATACTACGACCATACGCCTTATAGAAAGCCACTATGTGGCTGGCCCTACCTCTAAGACCACGCACAAAATTACACTTTGGCATGATCGTTTATGAAACCCTGGATGAACAACGATACATCGTATCCTCAAATCATCACACGAGCATCCATTAACCCGAAGTTTAGGTTCGATTAAAGGAATCGCATGTTAAACCTGTTCTATGGGAAAGCTTATTATTAAACCTTCTTATGACAAGATTCATTCAAATCCTCCTATTTTTCTACAAAGGATTCAGGGGGATATTTGTGGATCGATTCACCCTCCATGTGGACCATTTAGATATTTTATGGTTTTGGTTGACGTTTCCATACGTGTGCTTGTTGTCCACAAGGAACGCTACATTCTCCAAATTGTTGGCTTAGGTTATCAAGCTCAGGGCTCACCACCTTGATTATCTGATCAAATGTATTCGATTGGATAATGCTGGAGAATTCACATCTAAAACTTTTGATGCTATTGCATGTCAGTTGGGGTTGAACTTGAACATGCAGTACCCCATGTTCACACCCAGAATGGCCTGGCAGAGGCATTCATTAGGCGTTTACAAATGATTGCTCGATCGTTGGTCATACGTACCAAGTTCCCGATCGCTACTTGGGGCCATGCAATATTGCAGAAAGCCATGTTGGTCCTCCTGAAGCTTGTTGCGATTGATAGTAGCTTATTTATGCAACTTTGTTAGTTTAATTCCTTGCACTTACTTAGTTAGTTTCTATTTATTTTAGCATTTTAAGCTATTTTCATGTGTTTGTAGGTCCAATTGGCTAAAATGGCAAGAAAAGGCGATTTGGAGCATTTTTGGCTTGGAATGGATAACACATGCTTGGAGCAAGGTGGATGGACGAAATTGAAGTTCAAGAAAGGCTAAGAATCAGCTAAAGAGATGGAAAAATTTAATTCAAGACTTGGAAGAAAAGGAATCAGCTACAAAGAAGGAAACATGAGTCAAACTTCCTTATGTTGACTTAGTCAATCCTAATCATTTCCTACTTAATTTCCAGCTGTTAAGGGGGATTCCTAAATATATTGGGACACTTAAATATATGTTCTAGAAGCCTAAATCCCATTCCTACCTTGGTGCCGCACCTTTCCCCTTCTTCTCCTTCTTTCCTTGTCGTGCAAGTTCCTTTCCCTTTCCCTTTGGATGCTGCCACAAATCCCTTCCCTTTTCCTCTTGGATTTTGACTTTAATTACCCTTTTTCCTTGAGGATTTGGGGTCCAAATCTTTCCCAAAACATTTAATTAATGCCATGCTTTTCTCTCCTAAATTATATATAATCTGCCGCACAAAACCATGGGGGGATTCCATTCACCACAATCCCTGACCATTCACTCCACCATCCAACCTATCAGTCCATCCATCCTTCACCATATTTACGCACCATACATTCATCCATCACTCAAACCTTCACCCACACCTTGTGCCGCAACAAAGAAGAAGAAGAAGGACCCTGGGATGTGCTTGCCATTCAAGCTTGGATTGTTGGAGCGTTTCTAGGTGTATTCAATCTTTTGTTTTCAATGTTTAAGTTTAATTATCTTTGTTTTGCGAACATGAGGAGGTAAACTTGTTTTAGCTAGAGGAGACTTTGAAACCATGATTATATTTGCAATATAAATTGATTACCTCCAGTTGTGATTTCATAAATTGTGAATGCAATTTACTTAACTGCTTGATTGATAACTTATTCTCGTATGTTGATTAAGGAGGCCTACTTAGTTTGCATGCATGGATTTGATACTAGAATATAAGGGAGTTTCACATAATCATTATGAACTTATATTCACAAGTAATGGAGGTTGCTGGTCACGATCGTGTTAAGTAAATTCCTGGCAGAAGTATCATGATGTTCATAGTTACGAATGCCTTGTCAATGCTTATGATTTTCACAAAGCTTAATGATCTTTGATTGTATCTCTATTATGTTGTTCATGTAGGGAACTATTGAAGAATAATTTGGTTACCGATGCGTATCCCATCCAATTCAATGACTTAAGGAAAATCTGAGGGTTATCACCCATTAATTCACCAAATTCGTATTCCTTTAGTTTGTTATTCAAATCTGTTTGTTTAAATTTTAAATTCGTCAAAAACCCAATCCCCTTTACTTTGTTGTGTCAAATTAGTTAGAATCTATCCAAATTTGTGTTTTTAAGTGTTTTGAGTCAAGTTAAAGTTAGAATTCGCTCAAATCACTCTTTAGTTTCTATTTTGAGTCAATTTGCTTGTTTTGTGCTGTTTTGATTCTTTTTAGTTCGTTTTGAGTTCTTTGAGTCTAGTTAAGTGTTTTCAAGCCTAGTTTTACGTTTTTAAGTTTAGATTTGTGTTTTTAAATCAATTTAGAGTAGATTAGCAATTCCTCCTAATCCCCGGCCTAAAACGATCCTTACTTACATCTTTACTACAATTATCAATAAGAGGGTTTAATTTAAGTGCTAGTTTATAACACATTAAATTTTTGTTGGTCCGCCTAAAGCCTGTTGTGATCCAATTATATAGCGCCCTTCAGTTGTTTACCGGATACGAACCCGACATATCGCATCTGCGCATTTTTTGTTCTGCGATCTATATGCCGGTTTCACCGCCCTTGGGTACAAAAATGGGGCCTCAGCAAAGGATGGAAATTTATGTCAGATATGATTCTCCTTCGATTATTCGTTACTTAGAACCTTTGATAGATGATCTATTTACCGCTCGTTTCGCGAATTGTCACTTTTATAAGAGAGTCTTCCCGTCGTTAGGGGGAGATAAGAATGTCAACGTTCCTGAAGAACGACGTGAATTATCATGGACGACTCCCACTTTGTCTCATTTAGATCCCCACACCGCTCAGTCTAAAGTTAAAGTGCAGCGCATATTAGATCTTTAGAGCATAGCTCAAAGCATGCCAGATGCTTTCACCAATCTAGCACGAGTGAACAGATCACATATTCCAGCTGCGAATATGCCTACAAAGATTGATGTACCAAATGTACAATAGACTTCCCTCCTGGAGGCCCGGGATGATAATTTTGGTGATCCACGTACATTAGCAGCTAGCTAATCATCTGCCGCTACACAAAAACGTGGCAACCCTCTTAGTTTAAAGGATTCACACCCTCAGAAGAGGAAACCCACGTCACAGACACCTGAAGAACCTATCGTGAATCCGACTATCTCTTACTCATTCTATCCAACTTATGAGGAAATTCTAGATTACGGACCCGTCCTTGAAGAGACGAAGCCACCTCCTAAGAATCGTGAGATTTTGGTCTATTATGCTAGCTTAGATGATATTTGATGTAGAAATGAGATGGTCGTCGACGATGCAATAGCATATGCAGTAGCTACTGAGATCATGTTGAGTGATGACATTGAACCTCGTTCCATTGATGAATGTCGACATAGAACCAATTAGTCAAACTAGAAACAAGCAATCCAAGTTGAACTCAATTTGCTTGTGAAACGTAAGATGTTTGGACCTGTAGCTCCTACTCCTCCACATGTGAAGCTCGTTGGCTACAAGTGGGTTTTCGTTTGGAAGCATGATGAGAAGAACGAAATTGTGCATTACAAAACTCACCATGTTGCGCAAGGCTTCTCACAACGCCCTAGGATTGACTATGATGAAACTTATTCACAATTTATAGATGTGATTACTTTTCGCTACCTTATCAATTTGGTAGTTTTCCAAAAACTGAGTATGTAGCTGATGGACATAGTAACTGCGTATCTCTATGGGGATCTTAATACAGAAATTTATATGAAAGTTCCTAAAGAACTTACATTGGCTAGATCAAATATTTCCAAACCCCAGAACACGTTTTCAATTTGACTGAGGAGTTCACTCTATGGTTTGAAGCAATCCGGAAGAATGTGGTATAACCATATGAGTGAGTATTTGACTAGTCAAGGATATGTGGACATGAACTATGCCCTTGTGTGTTCATTAAGAAGTCACATTTTGGTTTTGCGATTGTTACAGTATATGTCGATGACATGAACCTCATCGGAACTTCTGAAGAGCTCGCAAGTACTACTGCTCACCTGAAGTAGGAATTTGAGATAAAAGATCTAGGAAAAACTCAATATTGTCTCGGTCTTGAGATAGAGCACTGTTTGGATGGAATCTTAGTACAATAAACGAACTACACCCAGAAGGTGTTGCACCGCTTTAACGAGGATAAAGTGAAGCCTTCGAGTACTCATATGATCAGTCGATCACTAGATGCAAAACGAGATCCCTTCCGTCTGAATGAGGATGATGAAACGATTTTGGAGCTTGAAGTTCCTTATCTAAGTGCGATAGGCGCTTTACTGTACTTAGCTCAATGCACTAGACCCGACATCTCCTTCGCTATTAATCTTTTAGCAAGATACAATAATGCACCAACACGCAGACACTGGACTAGTGTTAAAGACATTTTACGTTACCTTAAAGGTACTACAGATTTGGGCTTGTTCTATCCCTACGAATCCTCGAGTGATGCCGCACCCCCTTATCTCGAGTTGATTCTCACCTTGTTGGTTTTGCCGACGCATGATACTTATCTGATCCGCACAAGGCACGCTCTCAAACGGGTTATGTCTTTACCGTTGGAGGCACCGCAATCTCTTAGAGGTCAACTAAATAGAACTTAGTTGCCACTTCGTTTAACCATGCTGAAATTATCACCTTACATAAAGCAACTCGAGAATGCATTTGGTTGAGAGCAGTTGTGGGCAATATTCGAAGCTCCTATGATCTTTACCGCGTCAGTGATGTCTCGACGACGATCTATGAAGACAATGCAGCATGCCTCAAACAACTCAAGAAGGGTTACATCAATGGAGATAACACCAAGCACATTACGCCCAAATTCTTCTTCTCACATCAACAATAAGAGCATCAGAAGATTGAAGTCACGCAAATCCGTTCATAAGACAATTTGGCCGACCTCTTCACCAAATCACTACCGAAAGCGATTCAAGGAATTAGTATGCATAAACTTTCTGAGTTGTAACATTGCTAGTTCTCTTTGGAATTGTGTTAAACTCAGGGGGAGTATCCTGAAGTATACTTGCTTGATCTTAATGTACTATTTTTCCCTACAATTAGGAGCATTTTTCCCACTGGGTTTTTGCTACCTAACTAGGTTTTAATGAGGCACCCACCTTGGGTTGATCATATCCCTGATGACGTCCCATAGACATTTCATTTGACTTTGCATTACTCACGCATTTTTCCTTAGACTATGGATTTTGTCCCTACTCGGGTTTTTACCATAGCCTTAGGGTTTTTTGTGAGACTTACTTCCTTATGCAAGTTCCTACCTTATTGAGAATAGCATGTTCCCACAATCAGTGCCAACGAGTCGACTTCCTCAACCTCTACATGATGCCTAACCTACTTGAGTATTTACACACTCAAGGGGGAGTGTTATAAACTTCTAGTTTAAGTGTGATTGTGTAAATCCTAGATTTGATTTGATTCTAGTTATTCTTTCCTATATGGACTTGTATTCCTTGGAGGAGAAGGATTTATTCTCTCTCTTATTACTATAAATAAAGGCACTGCGTAGGGGGAATAACACACATTCCTCTACACAACCCTACAAACATATCTCTCTCTATATTCTCTTTGTGCCGCCAGCCTCTTTCCCCTGTCAGTTAAATATAGGGCACATGGTTTTTTGTTTTCGTTTTCGTTTTATTTTTGTTTCTTTATTTTTTAGAAAGTTTTATATTGTATACTATTTCATACACATTTCTTCTACATCACTCGCATCATCATTCTTACCCTCTTCTTTGTCTCATATATTTTCTCTATATTAGTATTGAGTACATACTTTGAGCTTCATGCTCTTCAATTGAAATATTTGAAGAAGAATTTCATGGAATTCTCTATTTATTAAGAAATTGCTTCTAGAGATATATTAAAACTCAAAAATCTAAAGTAGTATGCAACATCCACATGCCATAAGTCTCAAATTTAATATAACAATATACTTCTAGAAACGTGGTTGAGCCTAAAATAGGAGACTATGTCTCTGCCAAGAAGTCTTATCCCAATAGGGATTTTATTTCACTTTAGTAAAAACACCAAAGAAAACCCTTTGGGATTCAAACTATAGGTTCACTAATCTCACATTTTTCAATGGCACAAAAATGAAATGTGCCTCTTTCTAATTTGGTTGACCCTTTTACTTTGTCAATATCAATGAAAAAACATGATTGTATAGCCCTTAAAGATATGAACAGCTACTATAATAAAAAAAAAAATATCAGTGGTCATCAATTCGTGATCCAATCATTCTCATTTGCATGCCCATGCTTAAATCATAGGTATACGACTGCTCGGATATGCCTCTTCATAAATCCCACTGTCACTCCTAAGCGAACCATCTTAAGACGAATTATTTGGAAAAATTAGATCATAACTTCTTATGGAGTGGTATTTTCAGTTGGGCTTGAACTTTATTAATTTCTAAGTGTCAATAATACAAAATTTCGAACCTATATATTTGTCATGTTTTAGGCATGCAACAAGTTAAAGAAAACATGATACGAATCATGGAAGTAATAATCAAATAGCGCATGCTACTGCAAATCGATGGTGCTGCATGCTGAAAACCTCACAAGCGTATTGCATTGTCTTGCACTGTGACAGATAAGAGTGCAAAATTCATCTTTTACTTCAAAAATAAATCTGAAACAAAGAGAATAAAAGACATACCATGGAATGAAGGATAAATGACCAATATTACTAGTGCAGAAGTTTTAACAAGAATTATAGAGAGCATAATCCTCCAAAGCACATTTGCTTGTTTGCGCTCCTTCGATCTTGCAGTTTGTGTGCGATTCTCTTATCTCTGATTCTCCAAAAGCGGAATTCAAGAGCACATTCTTGCTGATAACGCATTGGAAATAAAATATAGAATGAGAGAGAATAGAGCGAGACAGGAGTGCTGCCAACGTCGGAGTCTTGGTACTGCAGAAAATTGGACTACTACTGGTCTGAAAATGATTTGTGTAATCGTCTTGCCTTCTGTAAAACTCCAGAGCAAAGTAAGTGGACAAAACTTGATGAGCACGGCTGGTACATTGATATTTTCCGGTACGATGCGTCAAGATTGCGCTGTTGAGGTACGGGACTACACGAATTCCTCGTTTCCTGTTAAAAAGATGGACATCCAACGTGATGCATCGTCCCTACTTGACATTGACATGTACGGAGCTTACATAATCAAAACTAGGGAAGATCTATTCCTTGTCGCAAGGATTTCTTATTGCAACATTTGCCGTGTTTATAAGCTCTGTTATTCGACGGAAGATGGTAGATGTGGACGGATAAAGGGGAAATTGATTGGAAATCTTGCTCTCTTTTGGGTGTGAGTCAGTCCAGAGTACAGTGCTCTCTCCTGGATGGGAACTCGATTCACTTCACGGAGATCGACTTCCATGTCCAGAAGAAGAAAGACACTTCCGACAGAGCCATTTTCTTCTTTGTTTAGGTGCGTATAGTTTGACAAGCAAACGAGCGGAACAAGTTTGTGCTCTTCCAACGGTGGGTAAAGCTGGTAAAACAAAGGGAGGTGATTCACCTACACCCATTTTCTCCTTTCCGGCACGTGCAAAACGAGAAAACAGGAGTGCGGAGATCAATCCCATTAGAAAAGTACGTTCCCGCAATAAAAATCGAGTAAAAATAAAACGAAAGGAATGGAAAACAATAATTTAGAGAAACTTTGCTCTGCTTTTTTTTCCTTTTTTTACAGTGAAGGCCAACATACAAGAGCCTAAAAACACAATGCCTTGTTCAAGACAAAGAAAAAGAGAATCAATTACATTCCTAACAACGTCCAACGGAACCAAACACGTATATACAACACCACGGTTTTTCGCTCCCAACTTATCTGTTCCCTTGTTAAATTAAATTCCCTAGTAATTTGAACAACATATACTCTAAAAATACAATAAAGAAAAATTACAAAGCTGTATTTTTCGATTCTGAATAGAGCGTTTCACAGGCATTTGACTGAAGAAGAAAGAGTCAGGCACAATATTCAGCTTCATGGATACACCGTGATTTCATCCTGAAAGCAAAACATAGGGCCATTATAAGTTTCTTCCCCCAAGAAACCGGAGCCATCGGAATGTAAACTAATATCTTAGACCTTATTTCTTAAAGACGTAGCTTATAAACCTACGAGTGTATTCAATCCATGCCCGTCCTATTCAATCCATGGGCTTCCTATAATTTTTATTTACAACTAAAAAGGAGAAATCCATACTGAAGAAAAACCTCAACCCATCACCAAAACCTCTAGAAAATAAGTGTAATATTAAAGGCGTCATACTCTGAACGCTCTCCATCCTACACGTTGGTGCTGGAAGTAAAATTAATTTGACAAAATCTAAAAGCAATAGATCTTCAAAAAGAGAAACAGACCGGCTAGGCTGAGTGGTTCGTCCCACAAGTGGAAAATGATGGCCAGTTCCTAGCATTCCAAGGCATATGTCGGGACCTACAAAAATAGACACTGGTAATATCAGGAGAATGAACAGCTAAGAAAAGTAATTAAACATGTAAAGGATGAACACTTTGATTTTACAGCAATTTAAAAACCAAACATGAAGGAAAGGCATAATTGCATCCAAAAATAAAGAACAATGAACAAATAAACCCTCCAATTGGGTCATGTTGTACCTCAAGCATGTTTTCATCAAGAAAAGCAGTTGTTGTCTGATTCATGCAATAAGAACTATCATATTGGAGGATCCTTAACTTCCCTTCCTGCATTTCACAACATGAAAACACTGAGTTGTGGGAATTGGGGGAGGAACCAAACAAGCAAAAGAAGCTTACGGAAACAGAATTGATTACCTTGGTTCCATAGACAAGGCCACCTCCAACTGAAGGATGAAAGCAAGCTACGTTGACCTCATCCTCTGCACTAGGAAGAACTCTCACAAGTTCCATATCAGAAACTCTGTAGACCTGAATAACAACTAAGAATGTTGCATGAACACTCATAATAGAGGACAACCAAAAGCAACTGGTAACACATGAAAGTTTATATCATGCACAGTTGATCCACAAGCCACAACTATGGTCAAATTTATAAGAAAGTTGACATAAAATCTATTTCATACACGAGTTCAGTTGCAAATGACTTTTAGTTTGCACCAAATTCAATTATTCCACTCTAAGACTAGTTTAATCCAACTTAGGTTGCATACATTAGTCTCAACCAAAATTCATAAAAATTTCATATCCTTGTCATTACTTATTAGAAGCAGATTAAATATTACATAACTTTCTAGATGTTACTTTACAGATTGATTGAAACACCCAATGTTAATAAGACACAGATTTGAAACAAAAATAAAAGATACTTTAATATTTAAAAATTAAAACTAAAATGAAGAGGGAGGGATGGAAGAGAACTAAAAAATCTTACCTCCAGAATGGTGTAAATAGGCACTGTTGTCTCTCCATCAATGACAACACTCTTAAGAAGTGAACTGTGACGACGGCCATAGGCAAGTAATATATGCTCTGACGTAGGAGAGAACTGCCACAGTAAATCAAGGAATAAAAAAATGGAATAAGTGTGACGAAAGTACAAATTCTTTGCTTGATCTAGAAGAAATATAAAGGAAAAAATATTATTAGGTTGTGAATCTTTTGCTTATAAATGAGACAACTATTAGAGTTCGGAGATCTATTCAACCTAAGGACTATTGACAGGTGAAACTGAGAATACTTAGGCAACAAAGGCAGTCACTTAATAGAATGTTCATAACCAGATGGCATGCATGAAAAAGTTATATATAAGGGACTATATGTAACTCAGACGTATGTGTGTGTCTGTGTGTGTGAGTTACTGTTACAAACAGGTAAACACAACTAGAGAACCCCAGAGATTCATGTGGAATAGAACAAAGCTAAGTACCAGAAGCCCGCTAAAATACAATATACACATCTTTTAATTTGTGTAGTTAAGCAGTCAGGTGGGTATGTGCTGAGGATGCGTAACTTAAAATATTATCTAAATAATAAAAACCTAATGTCTTAATGATCTGCCACTAAGTCCACCCATAGACCGCTGCCATAATGATAGTTCATACAGAGTCCAAGTCTTCACTCATTTATATACCTTCTTCTATATCAGTTTATTGATTATTTGTTTTAATCATAACAGCAGTGCATTGGACATCTAGGTCATATACCAATCAGCTGTTGGATTGAATATTGAAACAACATGATCACACATCAACAATATAAGGCAATCCTAACAGATTCTCCCTACATAAAACATACCTATATATGTATGTGTTTACATACCGCTACATAACAAGACTGCTTCAACTTTAGATTTTCTGATGGCAAATGCCTTATAAAAAATATGCGTAACTGTAATTCATTACATTCTACGAACATAATAGATATCTCTATCTCCTTATCATAACTCCAGAGTATCTAACTCAAACTAAAGCTAGGCACAGCATTGACATGAATCGTTGAGCTCTTATGATGAGATTTCAAGGGATGCACTCCATACAGGGCTGCTAATCATAGTTTTCAGTTAAAATGAAGCATTTTCTGTTAAAGATTTGCTTTAGTCTTAGGGAAAAAAGTTAAATAAGTAAAGAATTGTCTGAAAATCAATGAGAAACTAATGATCAAAATGACCCAATAAGTCATACATCTTCAAAATTTAGCTGACCTGAATAGATGTTAAGCAGTGGGCAGCTCTTATTGCCCGGGATGCAAGAACCATTCCAAATCTAGATAGATAAAAGAAAATCAGGTTCTAGAAAGAAGGAAAATGCAAATGGAAAGCTAAAAGAGAAGTATGAAAATGCAACACAGATTATAGGGAGTTAAAGCTTTACGTTGCTTCCTCAAGGGAATATATCCGGAGCTCATACATGACATGGTGTGCTGAAATTGGATGTCGAGTTGGGGAAGTTGATGCCCCTGTCGCATCATGGTTGACCTGGCTCTGCAATCCAGGATCAGCTTCCATATGGGGCAACATACATGCAACACAAGCAGCTAAAAACCTTCCGCAAGGGGAAAAATGGGCACCCATCTCACTGCAAAAAATTATTAAGTAAAAATCCAAAAAGATACAGCCAGTAATACTATTAAAGTTCAAACAATCATGCAATGCTGAAAGAGAATAAAAGAACAAAAGCCAACATTTCATGATCATCTCCTAATCAAATATTTCTTTGCAAAAGGTGTAAATCCAGTAAAAACAAACTACCTTTGACAAAAAAACCAAACGTAAAAACAAACTACCAACTGATGTTGCATCCTTTATCAATGTACTGGTTTTGCAAGACTTACGAATAAGCTAAAGGCAATGTCAAATTGTATAAAACAACAAAGTACCATGAACGTTGAAAACAGAAAGAAATTTACCTACAAAGTACAGCATGTGGAATGGTTAAGCGACATCTTTCTGCATCAAGGGGAGAACAAGGATTTTTCAAATCGTGTGGCCAAATTCTGAGCTTTACAGTGCAAGGCAACTCTGCAGCTGCTGCTGCAGCAAGTGAGTTGGCAAGTTCCGATTGGATTCTACTTGCAACTGGTTGAGGCTCACTTTC
Organism: Pyrus communis; assembly: GCF_963583255.1. NCBI lineage: Eukaryota > Viridiplantae > Streptophyta > Magnoliopsida > Rosales > Rosaceae > Pyrus > Pyrus communis. Next base: position 16,394,906 of record NC_084806.1, read on the forward strand.
AGCATGCGCAAAACTATTGAATCCAGCACCGTCATTAGATCCAATCGTCGACACCATATGAGTTCGTGAAGTACGATGCCGGGAACTAGATCTTCCAGTAAGCCTGGATTGGCTCACACTGGTTGGTATTACCGAGGAAGTTATGGCTGGATTCATCTCACCACGTGCAGATGGATTATCTTGTGTAGCATCACCTACCAGCCGCATATTCCGTTGGCTAGCTTGGGTCTGACCAATTAACCACCCTTGCAAAAAAGGAAGTTCCCAATATGTTGAGTCACCAAATGGGAAAATATGATTGCTCCTCCCTTCAGGTTGCACTTCCAAAGCCTCTAAACTGTCCATTGCAGGTTGAGAAACTTCAGTTTCCATTTCACTCAAGAAAGTATTAGTTTCTGTCTCTTCTAGTGCTGGAGAAGAGCTACTAGGTTCAATTGGGGACAGCAGAAGTTCATACTGCCCTGAAGGAGTTGAATATGTTAGCAACCGCACTGAAGCAGAAGGATCAACTCTCTGTTGCACACTACTTGAACCAATGTCCGTGTCACTACGCTGCATAGATATTCTCCCATTATCTCTAGCAAATGAAGGCCATATCAGAAATGGTAAAGACATAAGAGGTAGTCCATCTGCCAAACTGGAACGATCACTAGATTGACCATCTGCCAAATATACGGTAGGTGGAGGATAGCGCAAATAACCCGGAGAAGTTGCAAGTGTCATCGAGCAATCTGAGGAGTCCATGTCATTGACCTACAAATAAGAAAAATACATGATTCAAATATATTTAATCAAAGAAAACGATTAATATTTCTACCAAACAAACAAAAAAACGACTACCCAAAAATTTACCTCAGCAGTTAAAAGGAAAGGAGCTCCATGTGGGTGAAAATGCACAGCCCGGAGTGAACGTCGTGTCTTCAGTACTATGCTTGGTGAGGATGTCTCCCCTCTCCTATTGTAGTGCCATATGTACAACTAATGCAAGATTTAAAGGTTAAGGCCATTAATAAGAGATAAGCATGATTAGTTAAAATTTCCTAATAAAAAATCTTACCTTGTGACCTGACGCAACTGCGAGCAGCTCACCTTGGGCATGGAAAGCTATGGATGCAATGGGACGCACTGTGTGGAGAAAAAAGCATTAACAATCATATCCATGACACAAACTTAAATGAAAAAAAGAATACATTGTTTGTTTTAATGATTGATAATCAACGCAAAAACTTACAAAAATCACGAGATCCTATACATTCTGCCGTGTTTGCATCCCACAAGCGAACTTCATGATCCAGACTTCCACTAGCCAATATGTCTGGATACACAGGATGAAATCTAACCTGCAAAAGCACAACCAGCTAGTGAGAAATGCACAGCAAGCTAATGAGATGTACTGAGTAGCTATGCTGAAGTGTCAGATCTGGTAACCAGTAATTTTGTTGATGAATAAAACAACTAGATTAAAGTGGCAACATCCACTAAAAAAGATTAGGATAAAGCAACCCAAAGACTTTTGACGAGAGCATAAAACTTCTTGCAGAGAGAATTTTAGCATTATAAGCATAGATGGCATCCTATATTTCTTAGCAAAAGAATATGGATGAAAAAGAAGCTTTAACGTTTCACCAAATCTCAAGCTGTTCTGTTTAAAAAATTGTTCACAACATCTTGCAGCAAGCTGAAGCAAGAAGCTAACATTCAACTTCAAGTATTTGAACAAAAACAAAAGAAATTCAGAATCAAGTATCCAGTGCTGTAGATTTACCACCCACGGTGTCCTACGGTGACCACTCAAGACCTTTAAGCAGATCCCAGTTCGGCAATCAATAATCTTTACAGTATGGTCTCCGCTGCAATTACAGTTGCAATTGAAACTTAATAAATGATACACTTCTTAGAATAAATATAACTCAACACTAAGCTTTAGGCAAACCCCATACCAGGCCGAGATATATATATACATATATATATATATATATATATGCATAGCAGGACTTACTGAGTTGAAGCTAGTGTCGTTCCATCGGGGCTGAAGGCTGCTGCAATAGTTGAACGTGGAGGAGGCACAAGCGGACAATATTTGGAAGACAAATGCTGGAGTGACTCTGCCTCCACCCTGAAGTCGATCCAATTTCAAGACAAACCATGAATTGAAAGATCCAACTAAATGCAAAATAATTCAAACAACTAGAAAAAACAAAGCAGTATGCTTTTTTTGTTGCAAGAAAATTTTGAGAGAGCGACTAAATGAATTGGCAGTTTACCATGAGACAAGGCTGTGCCTAGCATCTCTAGCTGTTTCAAACTTTGGGCCAACAGAATCGGAATTAGACTCCGGAGGTTCCCCCCATAACTTCTTTGACCAATGTTTCGTTTGCGGAGAAACCTCTCTCCGTGCTAACAATCGAAGGACATTGCTAACACTGCCAGTTAACATCAGATACATGCAAATCAGTTTGAAATCAAGAATTAGTGCCAATTAATATTCCAATCCGATTTTACAAAATCAACACCGAAACCATTTCTCAAGCACGGAAAGTACTTGAAACAACAACAAAAACAAAAACTCGGTACCTCCTCAATCTCCAAAATTGTCTTCCTAAATCCTAACCAATTTCGATAAAAGCTAATCAATCGAAAAACCAAATTCGGATTGGAACTAATTCAATTAGGATCACCATGCAAAACCACAAAATTAAAGCATGAATAGATATAATTTGCAAAAGCATTAATCCACAATACACCAATTTGGTAATTGAATTACACAAAAACTCATGAATTCCTACCAAAATTCAATAAAAAAGTCCAAGATTCACCTGTGCTTGCACGGATTGGGCTGAGGAACGCGCGGCACAGAGGTGGAAGGAGAATTGGGCTCGTCGGAAGAACCTGCCCTCATAATTTTCACGGGAAAATGTCATAATCTCAGCTTTTCCGGCATTCTAGGGAAATTTCAAATTGATATCTTGAAAATCCAATCGAAATTTACATGAAAATCATCACGCCGTGGAAAGAGTAAACTGAATAGAAGGGGGGCTTGAATTGAATTGAGCTAGGGGTGCGGATTTGGTGTCGGAGAGCGCGGCGTGGGGTACGGTTGGGGAGGGAGGCGGCGAGATCTCCAGTCGGCGGGGAGGGAAAATTGGGAGGGGAAAGTGTCCGAGTGTCTGTGCGTGCGGCCGTGGAATTTGGATTTGGAAAATTCCGTCTTGGGTTTTTTGTGATGGGGGCATTGGACAGATGGGGGAGAGGAGGGGGGGCGCTAGGTGGCTTCGGGACCCTAGGGAGTTGTTTGTTGGACGACAATGCCCTTGCTGTTGTGCCCTCATCTGTGGTGTCGTGGAGTGTCAACGGCACGCGTTTTGATCATAAAAGGGACAAATACAAGATTTAATGTAAATGACCAACATTATCTCAATAAAAGGGTATTTGCCATATTCCGTTTAGAAATTTAGGACTTGTTTGATATCCTATTTGAAAATTTTTATAATTTCTCAAAATATTTCTTAAAAATTTTTTTGATAACAATTTTCTTTAAAACTCAAAAACTTGTTTGGTATACGATTTAAAATTTTTAAATCTTACAACTTAAAGTTGACAAAGAGATCTAAAAAGAGGGATTCAAAGGTCTTATCCTAAACCCTAAATCGGCTAAACTGCATCCGACGCCACCTCCTAAGTTATGTAGCTCATCATCCAAAGAGTAGAACCCGACCAACCCTGACCTCATTGAATCACAGTATGCAGAAATTCTACACCGTGAAGATTACAGCACCCGCAACCTTTACCTGAGAAATTGCCTGCCTTCCATCCACTTTGGACTTCATGGCAAGTATAAAAGTTGTTCTTCGTGTTGAGATATACATGCATGTGAAGCACAATGACTTGGATTTTGGGCAAAAAAATGTTCTTAATCTCCTGAGCCTATATCTAAGATTTGTTTGTTGAGATTTGATGCGATGATTTGGTTATTCGATTTTTGAGTTAATTGTATCGCCGCTCGATTTTTGTAATTAATGACAATCTAACCATTGGATCATCGTGAAATTTGAATAAGATGTTGTGAGCTTGATGGATCTTAGTTGGCTGATCCAAGGTTCTAAAAAATGCTAGGCGCTAGTTGGGCGACAAACTAGGGCCTAACGCCTACGCTGCTAGGCAGGGCTTAAGCGGACTAGGCGGATTTACGTAAAATAATATAAATAAGTGTCTATTTATACTTTAAAAAATACATAATTATACTGAAATACATAAATTGAAAAATAAAATAACACATAGATTATTTTAAGTAAATTTATTATATTTTAAGCAAAAATAAAATTACACACCTGGGAAGGCTAGGTGGGCTAGGCGGCCTCGACGACCTTTGGGCAATTCTGTAACTTCAAAAACTATCGTTGCAAAGGTTGTGAATCTCCGGTGTCCCACTGCAATTTCATCGCGTTGTTGCGCCTTGTCCCCTGTCTGCGTGCGTAGAAGAAGAGTCGGCATCAAAGATTTGACGAGAGAGGAAGAGAGAGGGAGAGAGAGAGAGAGCTTTGTAAATTTGCAATTGCAGAGAAGAAGAAGTGCGACGTTGTTGTGTTAGCTAGGGTTGGAGTTAAGGATTTTAAAGTTGGCTGATAGTTCTTTTAAAATTAGGGAATAAGTTATTTATTTATTTTATTTTATTTAATGTGAAAGCAAAGGCCCAATCATTTTTTTAATTTTCTATATGACTACCATAATTAAATTAACAATATTAGGAAATGACTTAACGGTGAGAATTAGGAAATCATTATAAACCTTACAGGGTGCCTTAATTAAATTTTCGGCTATGAATAATATTATGTTGACTAGAATTATCGAATCACTATGGCATGACTATATTTATGTTATATGCTCATCGTTTGCTGCACCAATGTTAGTACTCGTCCAGACCACAGCCAGTGTTTAACGTGTATGTTCATAACGCACCGTACGCTCACTTTGGATCCATTATATGTGCCAGTCTTATCCTACATTGTTGTAGGCAATTACGACTTGTATGTGATGCGCATAGCGCCTGTGACAACCCGTTCCAAATTTTACGTTTTTATTTTATTTAAAAAGCGTGAATTTACGAAATTGCCCTAGAGGCAAGGACTTTGACTTCTGTTAACCATCGTCTAGAGAGACGTATGACTTATTCTTTTAACATATTCTCGTAATACTCGTGGATGTGAACGCATAGGCGAAAACCGTTTGCGAGTCCGGATTATAACGGTATAGTTACGGACGTTCGAAATTGGTTATTCAAGGTTTAGTGTTGATTAAATTAAATCCCCAATCAGAAATTGATTATTTAAGGTGAAGCCCAATCAGAAAAAGGAAAGAAAAGAAAAAAAAAAAAAAAAAAAAAAATCCCAGCTTTCCCGTGGGTTTTTCCCACTCGCGACAACCCACTTTCCAAGGCCGATTCCGGCCAACTCCGGTGGAGTTTTTCGATGCCACCACCACCATCTTGAAGCTCTCATTCCCCTCTACAAAACCCACCCAAGAACCACCTTGATTAACCATGGTATGAGGCGGTTTGAGGCCACGAAAGTTGACGAAAATCAATGGTGCTCCGGCCACCCTTCTCGGTTTTCCGGCAAATCGGCAAAGCAATGGCCGATGCCACCACTTGGGCTTTGTAGCCCATCATCCCAGGAGCAAAACCCAACCAACCTTGACCCCGTTGGACCACCGTAGACGACGAATCGATGTCGGGAAGTTTTAGGCACCCGCCGGCTTCGTGGGCAAAATTGACCATCTTCCGTCCACTTTTGGACTTTGTGGCAGGTATGAAAGTTGCTCCACTCACTGAGATATTCATTTCTGTGAAGTTTGAGAATTTTTTGAAATAGTTGAATTTTCCGGCGAGTCGGGGCGGCCGACCGCCACCCGCGGCGGCGCGTGCGGCGGCGCGTGGCCAGTGGGCCGCCAATGCTATTTTTAGGCTATGTCAAATGTCTTGAATTCATTTTTGTCATTTGAATGACGTAGGTTGATAGTTGGAACCTAAATTCGTTACGATACGTTACTTGATAAAATGTGAATTGATGATCCGACTGTTGGATCGTCACCAAAATTGGATACATTATAATACGTAATATTTAAAGATTATAGGAATTCACGGATCGGGAATCCGACTTACGGATCTTCCTGAATTGGATTTGTAAGTTAGTAAAATAAATGTTCACGACCACTTGTTTTAGGCAATTGGTGGAGATCTGACCGTTGGATCGTAATGAAATTTTAATATGTTATTCTAGAAACATATTTTGGATCGTTGGGAGTTGCGGATTGGAGATCTGATATGCGGATCTTCTGGGTCAAGTTATACAGGGTTGTAAACCCTACCGTCGATCTTTGATCGACGGTTGACTTGTGGTCAATGGGTATCAAACTATTTTAGAATGTCGTTGAGGTTGTGTTTTATGTGAATTACATATTCTACGGATAAGAGTTCTGAGATGTGATTTGATAATTGGTCACAGGGACCAATCATTCAGGACGCCTCAATGCGTGCGCTAGAGAATCATAGCGTGGACTCCAGGTGAGTGGATCTTTTCCTTTTTATCGTACATATTGTTGAGAGTTCTATCGACACTTTAAAATTGATTAGGCATATTACTTTCATATATAATTATTGTGAATGCTTGAAGTACAATATGAACTACGAATGGCTTGATCCATGTCTAGGGTACGTAGGCAGTCTAACGAGACGTTAGATGCAGCCATAAAATATTTGAGACAAAAGCCTTATTTGGGAAATTGAGTAATGCAAAGGAAATTGATAAAGACAAGTTTTAGTTTTGTGAATTAGTTAGTTAATTAGTGTTAATTGGGTTATTATGGATAATTATCTCTGAAAATAAGTAGTTCGGGAGTAGAGCGTTATTGATTGTACATTTCACACTATATAGTTCATAATTGAAAATGCTACAACATGGTTGAATGTTCGATTGCATCATGGTATATCCATATGTATACTACTTGCATATAATTATTGGGAATGCTTTCAAGTGCAAAGGTGGACGCAGGACACCCAGGTAAGCTTCAGGTGAGTACATGTTGATGTTAGTGATGGTAGTGAGTACGATTGTGTTGAGATATAGTATAACTCATAAACCTGCACCCCAGTGTTAGTGCTCCCGCCCGTGGCCAGGGCATAGTCCTTCACGTGATGTTCACCTCCCGCACTTCACGCTCACCTTGGATTCAAGGTAGGTGCACAGTCCTGTCGTACAGACCACTTTAGGTGGTTTCGACTCGTAGGTGACCCGCGATTATTCGCCCAGTCTTCACGTGATCGTAGCATTTATTTACACCCAGTCCTGTCGTACAGACCACTTTAGGTGGTTCTGACTCGTGTGCAGGTATACTTATTGAGCTATTGGCTAGCCAGGATTGATGAGATATGGATAAGTCGTACAGGTCACTATAGGTGACTCCGACTTATATGCTAGCCATGATTGATGAGATATGGATAAGTCGTACAGGTCACTATAGGTGACTCCGACTTATATGCTAGCCATGATTGATGAGATATGGATAAGATGTACAAGTCATTTTAGATGACTCTGACTGATATATCACTTTGTATTGATTTAGTTCATTTGGCCTACATATTAATGTATGGTGGAGTTGATGGCAAACCGTGGTTTTGGTCATTTCTGAGTATGGTTTGGATATATGTATATATGTTGTAATGTCTTATGGAAAACGATACAGGTTTTACATTTAGGGGCATTACTTTTTGAGAGGTAGTAACTTTGGGAAGCTTGGTTTTATTGCTTACTCACACCTTCTGTTTGGTGCCCTCCAGGTTTTAACTGCTGAGTTTGTATCGACAAGAATCTGTGGCGAATCTTAGTATTGATGGATATTTTTAAGGGTATGATTCTTACCCACACTACTGTACCTTACTTATGCTCTGACATCGCGTGTGAAATGGGTTCGCTCCCACTCGTAGCGCACTCTGGTATTTAGACACTTTTAGATTCAAATTCATTCACTTTTTATACACTATCACATTTTATGGCTTCGTCACCTTCCAAGTGTCAGCCAGCACAGCTCGATTCAGGGTCCAAGTGGACTTTCTGGGTCGGGGTGTGTCAGCGCCAGTCTTCACGTGATTGTAATACTATAGCGTAAATTATTTTTTCACATAGTCATCTTCATGTCAGACAATACCTCTGCATGAACTTGTGTGTCAGCAAATGTCGATGAGCAATCGATATTGTATGTTTGTTTATGCGAGAATATGTGATTACGAACGTCATGTGTTTATTTATGAAAGTTTGTGACGTATTGCATTCTTGAAATACTGTTGGCTTTGGTAAGTATTTTCATACTATACGTAGTATGTGTATTTTGGAAACTATACTCATTTTACGGCAAGGGTTATTATGTTTTTGAAAAGGTTTTACAAAACTTTATTTTTAGGTCCACTCATCCTTGTTTTTCGTCCTTCCAGGTTTTAGTATTAAGCTTTCGCAAAGGATTCTTGGCAAATTTCGGTATAGGTGGTTACCTTCGATGGTATAATTCTCATTCTACTTTTACTGTACTTTACTTATGCTCTGACATCACTTGTGAATTGGGTTCAATCTCACTCATATGCGCACTCTTATATTTATGCACTTTTAGGTTTAAATTTACTCACATTTTCCACATCACTACACTTTTTGGCTTCGTCACCCTTCGAGTGTCAGCCAGCACAGCTCGATTTGGAGTCCAAGTGGACATTACAGGTTGGGGTGTGTCATGCACATCCCATACCGTGCATTTTACCACTGTAATGGTGTTTGAATGTTCTATTATACAAACTAACCCCCATAAAATACCCCAAGTTCATAAACCTCTTTTGCTAGTCATCTTATCTAATTCATTGATCTCCAACCCAAATCGACAATTTATCCTGCCGACATCCTATTCTAATGTGCACACCAGACTTGCCAAGGAACTGGTTCACAATAAATATATTCAACTACACAAAAGACCCTTTCCAATTAGCCTCATGTCCAGAGCAATCTCAAAACTGAAGTTCTAACCACATCAACATGAATGATGCACAAATAATGTCATTTCATCTTTCACATGTGTCATAGTATATTCTCAACGAATAGCATTTCAACCATAATTCCATAACCAATAATAAGTAAACACTTAATTGAAGCAATTAGCCAATTAATATCTAACCACATTAATCAAACAACAAGATCAAGAACATTATAACATTTCACTATCTTTTAATAAAATCAATTTCTGTAAAGGTTTTCCATATTCCCGTACCTAAATTCTAAAGCTAAAAACTTGAGTAAGCTTGATCACCATCTATTTCTTCCACTATCTTTTCTTTTCTTATCTCTCTCTCTCTCTCTCTCTCTCTATAGATAAGTATATATAATGTCTACATTAACTCTTATTACATGCACCACAACTCCTCATATTTTCTATTTCATTCTATATCTATTAGGAGTAGGCACTTAAAACCGAAACACGAACCAAATCATATTGAATTGCACATAATGAATCAGTTTTGAAACCGAACCGCAATGTAGGAAATGGTTTGGTTTCAGTTTTGGCTTTTGAAAACCGCACTGTAAATATTAATAAAATGTCCATATTAGATGTCATGTTTTAATTGGTTGTTTGTTAGAGTCCATACATTTAGTATAAACTCAACAACACTAGAATATCATCATTCCTCACTTCCTTTCTTTAGTCTTCGACATAATATCATCACTCATCAGTAAGGGTAGGCACTTGAATCCATTGTCCTATTCTGAATATGTGATCAACTAGTAAATGTTCCACACAAAGGACGTTGAGAAATCGAATTGCAAGGGAAATAATACATAGCTTCCTCATAGATTTGAGGGTGCAACCATGCAAGTCTATTTGCTGGGCAATTATAATATACATATGCCATGAGCCCATGACATTAGATCATCGATACATGTGATACTGCACAGAGTGTGCATGTAAAGTTGCAAACCGTTCATTCATTTCTTCTTCCCAGGCCTTAAATTTTCGCTTGGCAATTGGTACCTAGCTAGCTAATAAGGTTGCTCTATGAGGACTTTTTATTGGTTTTTAATGAAGGATTAGTTTCATTTTATATACGGATTATGACATTTTGTAGCGGTGCGATTAGCTACTGCTTATGTTTAACTTGTACCATTTAGGAGCATTCTCTATGATGTTCAGATTGAGAAATGCTTAATAATATGTTCTGAAGTATGATGTCTTTCATTTCATTTATGATCTTACTAGAAACTACTTTTCTTCTAGGTATTTTTTTTTTTTTTTTTTTTTTTTAAGTTCTTTGTTGATTGCATTCATGTAAAGCTTGAGATAACTGACCGTTTCGTATTTTAATTGTATATTTTTTTTGTAAAAACCGAACCGAAACCGTTTGAAAACGCACCAAATCGATCCAAATGGTTTTGTTTCATTACAGTTTTTGGCTTCAGAACTGCATCAAATCGAACTGTGCCCACTCATAGCATCTATCCTTGCCTACATTGCATTTCCTCATTGTCAGGATCCGGAGGATCCTCCAATCACATTTGTTCATCGTATATCGGATGATCAGTTTTCGTCAGATACTATTTATATTTAATTTTAAATAGAAAATAATAATAATGATTTCTAACTGCATAATGTATGATAAACGAATACAATTTGAAGATCCTCGATATCCTCACAAAGAGAATCCGACTAAAATCCTCACCCTACAATTCCCTCTAAAACAATAGGAACTGTCCTATTTATACTAAGGAATGTCGGCAACAACTAGCCTATGATTGGTTTGTAGAAGCGGCAAAAAAAAAAAAAAAAAAAAAAAAGAAGATAAAAGAATGAATCTGAAACTTAATGACTAAGTCCTCTGGAAACAAGTGTCAATAGTTTGATAGGATGGAATCTACACCTTGCCACCTCCATGCACAATTAGTGCTTGCAAGCAGCTTTAATACGAATACAAGAGAGATAGGCATGAACCAAATCATGTCACGTCAAGTTTGAAGCTAAAAACTTAATGCCCAAGTGAAGTAATGCATATCAGTTAAGAACTCAAGCTGCTGCATTGTGGCTTAATTGGTGTGAATGTGTAAGGATTGGACACCTAATAAAATAGGTGGACATCTTAATATTCATTTAGGCTGCGTGACTCAGCTTGCTCAATGGTACAGGAGGTGTCAAATGCATGGTAAAATGTAGACGATATGTTTCATCGCGAAAAGTGTTTTTTTTTTTTTTTTTTTTTTTTTTTTGGTAGTAATAAAAATATTATTATCTTAAGTTTATTATATTCGGTGTAGCCCAAATTTTGCAATTTGGGGACATGACTTATACGTGTATCAGCATCTCAATAGTTAGATAGTAACTATATTGAATACATTTTTATAACAGATGTATTATATCGTAATCACATGAATTATATCTGATTATCAGATAATAATTGTGTTAAATACATTATGAGGTCCAATTTGCAAAATTGATAAAGTAGCAACTCACCTTATATATAGATAAAGTCAATTATTACTTTTGCAATTAACTCAGTTGCTACTTTATATATTTAGGAGTAAATTACATTTTGGCCCCTTAAGTTTGGACATCATTTCACTCTCATACCATTTTTAAAAAAAATATAATGTCATACCTAAAATTATCATTTTGTTACAACATCATACATCTATTATATATTTAATTAAATTGGATGTTAGATGATGACATGACAAATGAAGGTCCCACATTTTTATAAGAAGAGAGACTATATTCATATATCTCAAATTATTTCTTCCACATCTTTTTAATTTTTTAATATTCTTCTATCAAGTGTTAGTGGTGTTGTGGAGCCAAAAATAATCCCAAAAATTATGGAACGGACACGTGGATTATTTCCCAAGAGAGACAAGGCTGACCATATTAAATGAGCAAAGAGCAGTCTCATTCACCACGTGCAATTGAGAGAGTAGACAGAGGATTAATGACTGCTCAAGGCACCCCTGCTCGTAGAAAAAGTTTAAGATATTTATGATAGAATAATCCCTTATTCTTATCATAAATACATTCCTAATTAGAGAAAACATCTTTCAAGTAAGTACTCCTAATCCAATTTATTTATGATATTTACCTAATTGCTCCAAGATATTTATTTACATAAATATCTTGGAATATTCTCACCAGTGTTCTAAAAATCGGCCTAGGCGATGAAGACCCGCCTCGATTTAGGGCAAATCATTTCGAAAAATTGGTTTGGAGCTAGGCGGTCCTAGGTGGCGGGCTAAGCGGCACCTAGGCGGTCCTAGGCGGCTCTTAGGCAGGTTTGATTTTTTATTTTAATTAATTGTGTGCTTTTTTATTTTTTAGTTTCATGGTGGTATACTTATGAAAATGGTTTACCTAATTTGCAAAGGATGGATTGATTACAAGTTCATCCAATTGTGAAATGAATTGGAGAACTTTTGAGGGGATACATACAAAAAAAAAAAGAAAAAAAGAAAAAAACTAGATACAACAACGTTAAATAATTTAATCTATATCCAATCTAATGCAAGGATCATGAATAAGAAGAATTTAGTCTATCATCCAAGAGTACTCCTCATTATGATTATATGCTTACTGTTTTTTAAATATTGAACTTGTTGGATGGATGTACTTTGTGTGTTCTTCTAATTCTATTTTTGCATTTTATCATTCTTCTATTATCCATACAAGTATAGTTTTTTATTTTTTTAAGTGTAAATTGGCACTTATTTACAAGATATATAATAAATTTACATAAATCCGCCTAGGCGCTTGCCTAGGCCCTACCTAGCCACCTATGTGCTAAGCCCATGCTCACCGTCCGACTAGCACTTAACGTTTTTTAGAATCTTGATTCTCACTTAAACACAAGCCTAGGCCCGACCACCCCTAAACCCTAAAGGGTCGGCCCATCTCCTCCATCTTTCCTATAAATACTCAACTTATCTCCAAAATTCAGTAAGCTTTAGCTACCCCTAAAGAGGCATTTTGCTATTCACAAACACATTCTTCTCATAATTCTAAGTTTGGCATCAGAGATTCTTCGGCCAAAGCCCTTCATTCATTGTGAGCGTGTGAGACTTTTAGCCTTAATTTTAGGTGCTATTATTTTGCAGGTGCAGGTTCGTCAATTAAAGAAAGGCAAAAATTTGCATCCACAGGTGTGTCAAAAAATATTAAAGAAACAAAAAGGTGTGCGCCCAATAAAGGACAGGAGCCACGAGGATAATAAATAAATAAATAATGTTTAATAAAGCATACTAAAAAAAAAAATACTAAAACTAAATAGTAAGGGTGCATTTGTTGCACCGGACTATCTCGGACTGGACTAGCTTCAGGGACTAAGTTGGACTAGCTTATACTAGACTAAGCTGGACTAACTTAGTTAAGTGTTTAGTCTAGTGTCGAACTAACAAGTAGATAATTAACAAACTCTAATATTATATCATTTAATCCATAATTATTAATATTTTATTTTTATCCTATCTTTTTATCCCTCTATTCCTCCCTTACCATCTCATTCTGCCCCTCTTTTTCTCCCTCTTTTTCTCCCTTTTCCATTCCAATCTTTTCCTCCCCAGATTAAACCTCTCGATTACAGCCTCTCTCCTCCCTCCTTCTCGATTTCAGTCTGTATCTCTCTCTAGCTCTACGCTAGTTAAATGGAACCCTCACAGCTCCTTTATTTTTTATGAGTTGCAAGTTTCTCGACAAGCTTTCCGACTAAACCTCATCGGATTAGATGAGGTTTGAACCACTAAAAAACTTTTCCCCATCTCTGGTCCCGGATCTGAGCTTTGCATGCTCGAATCTGTCATGGATTTGAAAAAACCCAAATCGGCCGAGACTTCCAGGCCATTTCTCGGCCACCTCCAACCACCTTTTGGCCTCGATTCAGGTAGAATCGTAAGCCCCTCACTCCCATCTTCAATTTGGTATTTTATATGAAAATTGGTTGTGATAGTCCAATGGTTTTCGAGGGTGAGCGGTTGAGGAGTAGGGCGAGGAAGAGAAAGGGGGAGAGAGGGGACAGTCTTAGCTAGTCCCATGGTTTTTGAGGGGTCTCACTAATACCAGCTAGTCCCTGATTTAGTCTAGATGAGTGAGATTTAGTCTCATTAAACCTAGTCCCTGTCGGGAACAAACATGGGACTAGACTAACCCTTAGTCCTGTCCAGTCCCGTACACTTTAGTGAGGGCAAACAAACGCCCCCTAAAAGAACAAAGTCACTCAGTACTACAGTTTGGTGGTATTCATTTTCACTTGGAAGTGAGAGGTCTTAGGTTCGAATCTCGTGGATGACGAATTTGATACCAAATTAGGCTACCCATTGTGTGACTTAGTCGAACTCTTCCTCCCCTTAGTGTAACAATATCAATGTACTAAAAAAAAATAGTAAAAGAGCAATAACAAGCCTCTTGATATAACAAGAAATTTTTTGTTACTCCTTTAAGATTTGTTTTTAATTAAAGAAATCGTCCCCCTCCCTCCCCATCGGCATTGCCTTCATCTGTCATCCCTTATCCTTCATAGTAAAAGAGCTAAGTTTTGTAGCTCGAATTGCCTAGATTTGAATAATTAAAGAAACAACTCACTGATATACCAGAATTGCCATGTGAAAGACAAGGTTGTTAGGAAAATTTTGGATGGTATTTATATACATGATTGAGAAAATGACGATTGTTGGTGAAGAAAGATTTGATTTAGGGTTCTTTTTATCCTTTCCTGACACACCCCGACCGAGACTAGGGCGTGTTGGCCGTCACACGAAGGTGACGTAACCATCTGCACGTGCGGAAGCTAATAAAGTAATAATATAAAAAGTACGAATAGTTAAAACTAGCATACAAAGTACTAAAACAAGTGCTAGCGAAAGTGAGACGCTAAGTTCAGAGCAAGTCTACAACAGTCCAAAAGAAAAGATGCGACAAAAGTACACCCGAAGGTGACCCTACGCTAATGGGTGTCTGTCAGAAATGCCGGAAAAGCCCTCTGGGAAACCACCGAAACTGCTACTCAACTAGAACCTGGAGGGGCGCAAAACAAAAGCGTGAGTGGGCAAAAACAAAGCTTTCGAAAACCATTTATAAAAATACTTTCTAACCCCTCGCCGTAAAACCTGTATACTTCCTAGAAAATAAATATACGTATATACAGATATGCCAAATATGTTCAATAATATGCCATGCCGAAATCTCATAATGATATGCAAGTGCTCAGGTATAATCATAACAAGAACATGTAATCTGGCAGCCGGAGTCACCTAGTGTGACCTGTACGACTGCATCTAGAGCTCAAATCTCAAACTCAATAACTGAACCTGCCCACGAGTCGGAACCACCTAAAGTGGTCTATACGACAGGCCTGGGTGTAATACATATAAACGCTCTAGTGCTACGATCACGTGAAGGCTGTGTGAATAATCGCGGGTCACCTACGAGTCGGAACCACCTAAAGTGGTCTGTACGACAGGACTGTGCACCTAACTTGGATCCAAGCTGAGCGTGTGGTGCGAGAGGTGAACATCACGTGAAGGACTGTGCCTTACATTGGGCGGGAGCACTAACACCGGGGGTGCAGGTTATGAGCTCTCTAAGCATCTCAAACCACTACTGAAACATAAATGTGAATAACACTTACCTGGCACTTACCTGTGCGTCCACAGCACCATATATGCATATAAATATGTATACGATTAATAATGCAACTAACGATGCACAACCAGTAATAAAATAATGCATGGCATGTGGCGATTAACAATTCAACTCAATTTCTGAGAAAATATATGTATATAGGTATATACGGAAAACCAAAAGCCCACTCACTGGTAAGTGGAAGGGTCGTAGCCCCCCTGCCTCGAGTGACCACGCTCATCCTCGGGATACGTATCACCTATATGCGAAACAACTGTGTAAACTGCCCAAAACCGGCCAACTTCGAACCAGGCGACTCCGACGTCAAAACTCTTCCAACGAAGCACTCCGAGACTCCTTGGGACCTCACTAAGCCACCTGAAAATGGTACGGTTGCACTCGCACGAGTCTCACGAGTTCAAAAATGTAATTGGTTCCTTCGATCTGCTAAAGTTTGATGTGGTTATGTGTGTGTCCGTACGATTTCAATGGAGATGGGAAGGAAGGGAGCACAGGAGAGGGAGAGAGAGACAGGGAAAAGACAGAGGGAGAGGGATAGTGACAGTGTGTGTGTGTGTGGCCCAACACATGCCAACACCACACAAACAACCAATCAACAAAACGAAAACAAACCAGGGGCAAAAGGGTCATTTCGCACTTATGTTTTAATAATTCGGAACGGGATGTCACAACCTACCCACCTTAATAGAATTTCGTCCCGAAATTCCAAACAACCAAATTACAACCCCTAGTGATCAAAGAACAATCGAGGATACAAGTCTCTCATCCGATCTTCTGTCTCCCACGTAGCTTCCTCGACTGAATGATTCATCCACAAAACTTTCACTAAATTCACCGTCTTGTTCCTCAGAACCTTTTCTTTCCAATCTAGTATCGTTACTGGTTCCTCATCATAAGTCAAATCTGGGTTAATCTCTAACGGTTGGGGAGGTATCACGTGAGACGGATCAGCAACATAATGTCGGAGCATAGACACGTGGAAAACATTATGCACTCTAGCCAACTCTGGAGGCAACTCCAACCTATAAGCTACCTCACCAATTCGCTCCGTGACCACGTATGGTCCGATGTACCTGGGACTCAACTTCCCCTTCTTTCCAAACCGCACGACACCTCTCCACGGTGAAAGCTTCAGAAATACCCAATCTCCGACTTCATACACTCTGTCCGTAGCATGCCGATCTGCTAAACTCTTCTGCCTGTCCTAAGCTGCTTTCAGGTTAGACTTAATCACCTGAACATTCTGAGTAGTCTCCTCTACAATCTCTGGACCCACTAGAATTCTTTCTCCAACCTCTGACCAACACAATGGTGTACAACAAGATCTACCATACAATGCCTCAAATGGCGTCATGCTGATACTCGAATGAAAGCTATTGTTGTAGGCAAATTCCATCAAATCCAACCGCTGGTGCCAAGCATCACCAAACTGTAACACCGAAGCTCGCAACATATCCTCCAAAGTCTGAATAGTTCTCTCTGACTGTCCGTCCGTCTGTGGATGATATGCCGTACTATAAAGTAGTCTCGTGCCCAAAGCTTCCTGAAAAGCCACCCAAAACTTCGATGTAAATCGCGGATCACGATCCGAGACAATACTCATAGGGACACCATGATACTTCACAATCTTCGAGATGAACAACTCCGCTAATCGGCCCAAAGAATACTTCTCCCTCACAGGAATAAAATGTGCCGACTTAGTGAGCCAATCAACGATCACCCAAATGCCATCAAATCCATTATGTGTACGCGGTAGCTTGTACACAAAATCCATAGTGATATTTTCCCATTTCCACTCTGGAACGGGAAGCGGCTGCAACAACCCAAACAGCTTCTTCCTTTCCGCTTTAACCTGCTGACAAACAGCACACCTACTCACATACTCCGCTATCTCCCTCTTCATACCCGGCCAATAATAAAATGGTCGAATGGTATGATACATTTTAATAGCCCCTGGATGCATGGCGTAAGCCGAAATATGTGCTTCATCAAGGATTTCTTTCTTCAAATCTACATTATTAGGCACGAACATTCTACCCTCTTGCATCAACATGTCATCCGATTCAAGAACTCTGAGGTCTCTCCTCCTTCCTTGCTCTCGAGCTTGAATTAGTTCTTGAGTTTCCCGGTCAGCTACCTGAGCTTCAAGCACCCGATCAACTAGAATTGGCCTAACTTGAAAATTAGCAAGTAAAGCCACATCTCGGTCTTCTGCTTCTAACCTCACACTTGTAGCACGCAAGTCCGCCAAAAGAGGAATACGACTAGCGTACAACGCATTGATGCGGCCCTGAGACTTTCTGCTAAGTGCATCAGCCACTACGTTTGCACGACCAGGGTGATAATCAATCGTGCAGTCGTAATCGCTGAGCAACTTCATCCACCTCCGTTGACGAAGATTAAGTTCCTTCTGAGTAAAAAGATACTGAAGACTCTTGTGATCTGTAAAGATCCTACATTTCTCCCCATAAAGATAGTGTCTCCACAACTTCAACGCAAAGATGATGGCAGCCAACTCCAAATCATGTGTAGGGTAATTCAACTCATGGGGTTTCAACTGCCGTGAAGCGTAAGCAATCACCCTACCATGCTGCATCAACACACATCCCAGACCATTCAAGGAAGCATCGCTGTAAACCTCGAAATCACCACTATCGTCCGGGAGTGCCAAAACAGGTGCATGAGTGAGACAATGCTTCAACTGCTGGAAACTCTGCTCACACTTGCCATCCCACTCAAATTTAACATCTTTCCTCTTTAACCTCGTCAGTGGCAAGGCGATCACCGAAAAATCCTTAACGAATCTCCGATAATACCCCGCCAAACCCAGGAAATTTCTCACCTCAGTAACGGTTTGCGGTTGCTCCCAACTCTCCACAGCTGCAACCTTCTGAGGGTCCACCAAAATACCTTGAGCTGAAATGATGTGCCCCAAAAACGCCACTTGGTCTAACCAAAACTGGCACTTGCTAAACTTAGCATACAATTGGTGTTCCCTCAACCTCTTCAACACCAAAGTAAGATGTCGAACATGCTCCGCTTTCGACTTAGAATACACCAGGATATCGTCGATAAAGACAATAACAAATCTATCCAAGTATGGCTGGAATACCCGGTTCATTAAATCCATAAAAGCAGCTGGTGCATTCGTCAACCCAAATGGCATCACCAGAAACTCGTAATGACCGTAACGAGTTCTGAACGCCGTCTTAGGAACGTCATCCTACTGATCTTCAGCTGATAATAACCAGACCTCAAGTCAATCTTGGAGAATACACAAGCACCTCGAAGCTGGTCAAACAAGTCATCAATACGTGGCAACGGATAACGATTTTTAATCGTCACCCGATTCAATTGCCTATAATCGATACACAGCCTCAAAGTTCCGTCTTTCTTCCTCACAAACAATACTGGAGCGCCCCAAGGCGAAGTACTAGGCTGAATGAACCCCTTATCCACTAATTCCTGTAATTGAACTTTCAATTCCCGTAACTCAGCGGGAGCCATACGATAAGGAGTCAAAGAAATAGGATTAGTACCTGGAAGTAATAGTAAACTCCACGTCTCGATCTGGGGGTAAACCAGGTAAATCCTCGGGGAAAACATCAGGAAAGTGTCTGACCACTCTCACATCCTCAACTCTGCTAGGAATAGCTTCATCTAACACCACATGAACTAGGTACCCCTGACAACCCTTAGACAACAACTTCTTCGCTCGCAAGGCCGAAATAACGCCATGTCTCACCCCACTCTGCTCACCCACAAAAGTAACCACAGGTAGTCCAGGACAGTGAAACGTAACTACTTTCCCGTAACAATCAATATTGGCACGATAGAAATGCAACCAGTCTGTGCCCAGAATCACATCAAAATCAACAATATCTAACGGGATAAGATCAGCTGACAAAACAACACCCTCAACTACCACTGGACATCTTGGGTACACACAATCTACAATACATCACTCTCCTCTAGGCATAACGAACTCTAAATCGTACCCTAGAGGTGTGGGGCGAGGTTGTGTCACTTGAGCAAATGTATGAGAAATCACAGAATGTGTAGCTCCGCAATCAATTAAGACTCTAGCAAAATAACCAAGAATGTTTAACGTACCCATAATCAAGTCTGGGTTGTTCTGAGCATCCTGCAGAGAAATATGGTGAAGACGTCCCTGGTCCTGCTGTCGTCCTCCGCGACCTCTGCTCACCTGAACACCGCGTCCTTGAGTACCACGCCCCTGACTGGGCTGACCCGACTGCCTCAAAGACCCTGCACTACTAGTGGCAATCTCTCCCTGCTGGAACTGTCCTCCCTGATACCATTGGGATCCACCTACCGGTGCTGAAGGATACGGCATATAGCAGCCAGAATATGGAGGATAACCACCCTGGGAATAGGGGTCCTGGGGATACTAATACTGTCCCGGGGCATAAGGGACAGCATCACCCTGGTAGTGGTAGGCACCACCTCGACCTGCCTGACCATAACTACTCGGACCCTGAATCTGCTAGATCGGTGCAGGTGGTGGCATAAAAGTCTGCTGCGGCTTCTGCTGCTGACTCTGGGGACAATTCGCAGCCCGATGTCCCATCTGCCCACACGTGAAGCAACCACTACTGCCACGCCTGCACTCGCCGAAATGCCGGTTGTTACACCTGGGGTAAACTAGGGCTCTGCCTCGACCACCGTCGCCTTGCCTCTGGCCTCTAGCACCACCAGAAAATCTACCTTCTCGTCCCTGTCCAGTGGCACTGAAACCACCGCTAGAAGAACTCGAACTAGCGCCACCCCTCTTGAAGTTCTGAGTCCTACGAGGCCCGAGCAACGCTTGACCTTTACCCTTGTCATCCTTCTTCTGATCACCGTCTTTTTCTTCTTCCTCACTCTCGCTCGACATGTTCTCAGAATCCTCTATCCTCAACAATATCTCGTAGAAATCCTGGTAGGTCTCGCAGTGGGTAGTGGTCGCCATCGAACGCCACTTCTTCTTAGTACCTAGGCGGAAACGACGAAGCATCTCCGCCGGATTACCAGCAACGTCAGGATGGTAGCGAGACAGATCAGTGAACCTGCGATAGTACTCATTAGCTGTCATCTTCCGCTGTCTCAGCTCGGTGAACTCCTGTTTCTTCCGATCAATGTACTCAGGCGGCACAAATCTCCTCTTGAACAAATCCTTGAAAACGTCCCAATCAGTCTTCTCGGCTGGAGTCAAACGACGAAGCTCCTGTTCCCACCAGGCTGCAGACTCCGTACCTAGAAACCATGAGGTCGTCTCGACCCACCTCTCAACAGGAAGGTTCCCCTGATTGTGCAACACACGAAAAGTCTTCTCAATGTGCTCTAACCATCGTTCTGCTCTCTCGTGACCCTCATTACCCTCAAACTTATCCAATTTCAGATTATACATAGTCTCCAGAGGAGTCCTCTGGGGAGGGCGCAATACTGACTGAAGGGCTGTAGCAAAAACTTCCCCCAACTGAGCAACATCGGGGAAGTTAGACTCAGAAGAGCGACGTGGTTCCCGGCGAGGCGGCATAATTCTGACAGAAGACACCAAAACCATTAGGATACTCACACAGACACAGGACTGCCAAACCTAAGCTCTGATACCAAACTGACACACCCTGACCGAGACCAGGGCGTGCTGGCCGTCACACGAAGGTGACGTAACCATGTGCACGTGCGGAAGCTAATAAAGTAATAATATAAAAAGTACGAATAGTTAAAACTAGCATACAAAGTACTAAAACAAGTGCTAGCGAAAGTGAGACGCTAAGTTCAGAGCAAGTCTACAACAGTCCAAAAGAAAAGATGCGACAAAAGTACACCCGAAGGTGACCCTACGCTAATGGGTGTCTGTCAGAAATGCTGGAAAAGCCCATTGGGAAGTTGCTCGTGAGTTCCCAAAAACAAAACCGTGAGGGAATGGTAAGCCCAAAGCGGACAATATCGTGCTACGGTGGTGGAGCGGGCCCGGGAAGTCGTCCCGCCTGGGCCGGGATGTGACATTTCCCATTTAAGCAATTTTTTTTTCATGGTTAATCAAATAATAGATGATGTGAGGATGAAATATGAGAGCACAATAATAATTAAATTTGAGTGTGAAATATAATTTATCCTAATTTAGTTAGAAGAGTGACAAATGATAGCAAATCCCATTTTGCTCCAAACATTTTCATAAAAAAAAAAAAAACCTGCCTCTTAAAACAGATCATAAACGTCGGCCGTCCATCCAAAATCCTCCTCATTCAGCGGGGCGTGGTGGCCCCCCCCCGCCCGCCCAATCAAAGCTGCTATATCCCACCATCACCAAAACTTCTACGCGTACCGAAAAACGTCAAGCCTTTACGTGTCGGAACACTCACTGTCACGGACTCACGGCTCCTAAAAAACAGAAGCCTCACCCGTTCCCTTCCCGCCACGTGTCTGCGCGAAGCTTGGAACCTTCGCGGGAACAAGCGGGCATCACACCGTCCGTCGTCACGTGCGTCGATCGAGCGATCGTAGCTGTAGCATTCTCAGCCGCTCGGCCCGCTGCCACGTGGAGACGAGGACACGTGTCTGAAAAGTATCGGCTCGTAAAAGATCTTATTCCAAGGGAGCTACGGGACAAGTACCCTGTCTCCGTAGCTACGAAGCAAAGCTCTTGCGTTCTATAAATGCAGGAGTTTCACCATTACCTTTCTCTTACACAAATATTTCAAATCGGAACAAAAAAACGATCTGAAAAAACAAAATTCAAAGAAGTTACCGACTGAAAGGAGAATCCGAATCTCCAAAAGGAAAAGGCAGAGGCGAAAATTCAAAATTGTTCTAAAAGTTTGAATTTTTGAAATCAATTTACTTTTCTCTCACTTTCTGGGGTTAATTTCTGTTTGGCTACGAAGAAAATGGCGTTAAGCATGACGCATCAGATCGGCGCACTCTCTGGGACTCCAGTTACGACGACCGAAGCCAGCTCATCATCCGTTGAATCGGTCAGCACGTCGCCGATGTGGAAGTCTCCGGCGGCTAGTCTGACTTGCAAAATTCAGAAGCCGGAGGGGATGGACGGGTTGTCGCCGCCGTTGAGCCCGTGCAGATCGCCGGGTCTCGGGTCGAGCCGGGCGGATCTGTCGATGGCGTGCAGGGCGTTTGCGACGGAGGTGGAATCACCGGTTCTGGAGCACCAGGTGAGGGGTGCGCACGATAAGGGCACGGGAGTGCCGGTTTATGTGATGATGCCGTTGGACAGCGTGACGATGAACAACTCGGTGAACCGGAAGAAGGCGATGAACGCTAGTCTTCAGGCGCTGAAAAGCGCGGGGGCGGAGGGTGTGATGATGGACGTGTGGTGGGGTTTGGTGGAGAGGGAAGCGCCCGGCGCGTACAATTGGGGCGGGTACGCTGAGCTTCTCGAGATGGCGAAGAAGCACGGCCTCAAAGTACAGGCTGTGATGTCGTTTCATCGGTGCGGCGGGAACGTCGGTGACTCCGTTACGTGAGTTATTTCTCTCTCCCACTTCATTCCAATTTTTATTGTTTTCACGTATTTCTCGGTTGGTTTTAATTTTTACTTTCACGTGCGATAGTGGAGCGTGGATGCACGCTCCTTGTGCGAAATGAAAATACATTTTGGCATTAGATATTTCTGGAAGTTACTGTACTACATTTTGGCCTGACTCTAACACGTTTGGAAAGTGAAACGCACTAGAAAGATTCTTAAAAACAAACCAGCTTATGCCTACAACCACAACAAGTGTCCCACTGACAGGGCACGAGTTGCAGCTTCCCCCATAAATATAAATAAAAATAAAATGTGAAAGGTTCTGAATTCGATATTATGAGCTGGTGAGTTTGTTGTATTGTGGTTATGGGCAAGGTAAAATTCTCTCTAACTTCTCTGGTTCAAAAATGGTAGATAATCATGATTGGTCAACAGTTGTCTCAATTAAAAAAAAAAAAAAAAAAAAAAAAAAAGCTAGCTTATGCTTATGCCTACATACATTGTGCATACTTTTGGCAGGTTTTTGTTATCTTTGATGTTAGATATATCTTAACATTATTGGCCATCAATAAAATGAAATTTAGATCTATTAAATTACATTATTATCTATCAATTCTTTGTGTGATACAAGACTAAATAGTTTTTTCACTCTATTTTGATGACAAATAACGTTCTATTAATTGGTAGTTTTGATATGCACTAAAAAATAATGTCGTATTTTCCATTTTTATTAGCATTGAGCTTGAAATTACATTGTGACAAGGAATTTTGGAAATTTGTGGCGATATGCTGAATAGTGGTCTATATTTGTTGAATACAGCATTCCCTTACCCAAGTGGGTTGTGGAAGAGGTTGAGAAAGATCCAGACCTTGCATACACTGATCAGTGGGGAAGGAGGAATTGCGAGTATTTATCGCTTGGCGCTGATACCCTCCCAGTCCTCAAGGGCCGCACGCCGGTCCAGTGCTACGCCGACTTCATGCGTGCCTTCCGGGACAACTTCAAACACCTTCTTGGTGACACCATTGTGGTAATACTTCCCTCTCTTTTGTATACTTGTTTGTTTGTCTAGAGAAGATACTTAGGCAGTAAATGTGGCACGATCATGGCACACGTAGTCGCTGTAAATCCAACGAACAAGGAATGCCAGGAAAAAAAAAAATGTCAAACTTAATCGATAATGAATGTATTCTCTCTTTTTTTACAAGACAAATACATGTGTCTGCAATGGTGTTAAATCTTTAGTTAGAAACTGCAGATACATGCCTTGCTTGTTAAGCTAAATTGTTTCAAATTTCTTCTCAGGAAATCCAAGTTGGAATGGGTCCAGCAGGTGAGCTGCGTTACCCTTCGTATCCCGAATCCAATGGGACATGGAAATTTCCAGGAATTGGCGCCTTCCAATGTTTTGACAAGGTATCTTTTGCCCCTCTCTGTCTCTGCCAGTAGCTCTTAGTTTTGTACACCACGGCTAATATATAATGTACCATGATGCAGTATATACTCAGTGGCTTGAAAGCTGCTGCTGAAGCTGCGGGTAAACCAGAATGGGGTAGCACAGGTCCCACTGATGCCGGCCACTATAACAACTGGCCGGAAGATACCCCTTTTTTCAGAAAAGACGGCGGAGGCTGGAACAGCACTTATGGTGAATTCTTCCTCGGCTGGTACTCCCAAATGCTCTTGGACCATGGTGAGAGGATACTGACCTCAGCTAAGTCTATCTTCGAGGAGGCCGGTGTAAAGATCTCAGTAAAGGTTGCAGGCATCCACTGGCATTACGGGACCCGGTCCCATGCCCCTGAGCTCACAGCAGGGTATTACAACACACGATTCAGAGATGGTTATGTTCCTATTGCGCAAATGCTAGCACGCCATGGTGCCATCTTCAATTTCACTTGTGTTGAGATGCGCGACCACGAGCAGCCACAGGATGCTCAATGTTTACCAGAGAAGCTTGTTAGGCAAGTGGCTATGGCCACACAGAAAACAAACGTACCACTTGCCGGTGAAAATGCACTGCCAAGGTACGACGACTATGCACATGAACAGATATTGGAAGCATCATCTCTGAACGTTGAGGGCAACACTGAAGGCAACCAAATGTGTGCGTTCACATACTTGAGGATGAACCCGCATTTGTTCCAGCCCGATAACTGGAGGCGTTTTGTGGCGTTTGTGAAGAAAATGAAGGAAAAGGGTAGCCACAAGTGCCGGGAAGAGGTGGAGAGGGAAGCGGAGCATTTTGTGCACGTTTCAACACCTTTGGTGCAGGAGGCTGCCGTTCCTCTTATGCACTAAGAATGCAGGACTAGGCTTTTAGCTAGCTTGCTTCTACCGCAGTCAAATCTAGTGATGAGTAGTAAATCGCACGGTCGTATACGAAGGTAAAAACATAATGGCAAGACAGTTGCTTCTCCATTCCCTGCATAATTTCTCAATAGCTGATTTATTTAAGCTGTGGCTATGGAAAACGAGTAGGGGCGTGTGTGTACTATAGGATTTTGGGGGTAAATGTTGGGATTGTTTGTATCAATACCCCCGTAAAATACCATTTCTATCCTCTTTATTAAGCTGCTGTTATGGAAAATGCGTAGGGGTGTATAGATAACCTCTTTCAAGTTATATTATCGTGAGCAAATTAATAAAACCTAATTGGGACTCATGCAAAAAGTATCCTGTATTGAATCTATCGACATTTGTGGTCTCTACTCAGACCCTCTCCTAGTCCTAGACTATTCTCTCTCACTCACACTGATTTTGGCACCACCTCTCTATCCTCCACCACCACCTCTCTGTCATCATCCGCCCACCAAGATCCGCTGCTACATCACTTGCACACGAACCCAGAACCTGTATCAAACCGTACCTGCTGCTGCTACCTGACAAACCCCAAAATTCTACAACACATCGCACACCGATTGCGTCTTGCCAGTTTGAAGTCCTAGCCCATATTCGTGTGTCCATCATGACCTGCACAAATTCCTTCTTGACGAATTTGCAACAACTGTACCCGCCGGCACACCTTCGTCGCTGCTACGTTCGCACTTGTTTTGTGCGTTCTGGAGAAAACCCAAGAATAGGAGACACAGAATAAAAGAAAAAAGAGAGAAAAAGAAAAACAAAAGAGGAGGAAAGAAAACAAGAAAAATAAACTTATTTTTTTTGCTTTCGGCCCACACGGGCAAGAACAAATTGATTGGTTTTTAAATTTGTTATTATTTGTTAATTGGTTGTTTGTGGTTGTTGGGCTTCTTTCTTGTTGGCCCATGATATTTGAAGCTGCTTGGGCAAAATTTGGGCTTTATCCATCACCAATTGACGTACTAATTGAAGTTGCTTGGGAATATGGCTGTCTAGGGTTGTACCGCTCCAACTTGATTTGTTCGAATCGGGCAGAAGAGTAGGATCAATCGTGATCGGTCCAATCGTTCTTCAGATTTTTCTTGTTGTACCTCCATTGACGAAGTGAAGGTAGATTTTGAACATATAGCCAAGAAAGTGTCGGCCTTTCTTAATGTTACATGTAATGATGGTAAGGCTTTAAAGGTTTCTGCATTTGTTACGAATAATACATGGATAATTGACTCTGGTGCTACTGAACATATGATTTGTGATTCTAAACAGGTACAAACTCTAAAAGCATCTCCCAAAACTGTCGTGAGTGTTGCCAATGGTAATGTTGTCCCCATTATCGGAGAAAGCGATGTCTTACTTTCTGATACCCTAAATCTTGATTCTGTGCTTATTCTTCCTTCCCTTGACTATAATTTATTATTTGCTACTCAAATAACTGTTACCCTACATTGTCTTGTAATTTTTTGGTCTTTTTTTTGTGTTTTAAGGACATTCGGACTTGCAAGACGATTGGTTATGGTATTAAAAAGGGGAAGCTGTACTACTTGGAGCTGACATCGAGCAGTTCCCGAATGTTGACTCAAGCTCTTGTAGTGGAAGGAAATCAAGGGGATAGGAATAAAGCTTCAGAGATTTGGTTGTGGCATCGTCGACTTGGACATTCTTTGTTCGGCTATCTGCGGAGGTTGTTTCCTATTTATTAAGCATGATATTTCTAACTTTAAATGTGGTGTTTGTGAAATGGCTAAAAGTCATTGTACTTTGTTTCCGCCTAGTTTGAATAAAAGTTCAATCCCGTTAATGATAATTCATTCTGATGTTTGGGGACCATCTAAAATTGCTACACTTGGCGGTGCTCTTTGGTTTGTTACTTTTATTGATGATTGCACATGTATTACTTGAGTTTGTTTGATGAAGCCCAAAAGTGAAGTTACTTATTTGTTTCAGCAATTTTACAAAATGGTATAAGTACAATATAAGTCACAAATACAGGTTCTCAGGAGTGACAATGGCGGCGAATATGTAAACTCTGAACTTTGTGCCTTTTTTGATCATCATGGTATTGTTCATCAAACTACATGTCCATATACTCCATAACAAAATGGTGTTACAGAACTCAAGAATCGTTAGCTTCTAGAGGTTGTTTGCGCTTCTTTGCTCGAGGCGCATCTCCCGTTATCCTTATGGGGAGAAGCTCTCACCTCAACTGCGTATCTCATGAATCGTGTTCCATCCCGATCAGTAGACTTTCAGACCCTGTTCCAGACTCTCTCTTCATATGTTGATGCTCCTACAGTTCCTAATCTTCCACCTCACATGTTTGGCTATGTGGCCGTCGTTCATCTTCATAAACAGAAAAGAAGTAAGCTTGAACCTCGTGCCTTACGGTGTGTGTTTGTGGGGTATGCCTCAAATCAAAAGGGGTATCGTTGTTATCACCCTCTGACGAAAAAATTGTTTGTCACTGTGGATGTTGTGTTTCATGAGAATGATATGTACTTTGCCAATCCCGATTCTTCACTTTAGGGGGAGAATCAGACAGAAGTTTAAACTCTTGATTATACTATTCCAAATATAGATAGTGTTTGGATTTAAGTGGTGATGCCTTGGAAATAAGTGGTGATCATTCACTCGAAAATAATGATGTGAATGAATTGGAACTGAGTGGTAATGTCTTGGAGACAATTGGTGATCATTCACATGGAAACAATGATGAAAACCTTGAAATGGACAAGTCGATATGGCTAGATAACTCACTGCCAATTTCCTCACCATCGAACAGTCTTGTGTCACTAGCTACCTCACAGTCGATCTTGAGTCCCAATAACCATAATTAATCGTCTTCGATCCTAAATGCACCACCACCACGTCATCTCCCTGATCACGTCAACTGAGGTATTCCAAAACTTACTTAAGAGGCTAACCCTAAATGCAAAACTAGGTATCCGGTGAGTAAGCCCAACCCTGAGTCTAATGTATTATACCTGTTAAGTAATTATGTGTCTACTGGTCACCTGTCAGAATCAAATAAGTCATTTGTGCGTCAATTATTTACTATATCTATTCCTAACAGTGTGCATAAGGCTTTAGCTGATCCATGTTGGCAATCAGCAATGAATGAAGAGTTGAAGTCTTTGAAGAAGAATGCTACCTGGGAGATCACAAACTTGTCAGCTGTCAAGAAACTTATGGGATGTAAATGGGTCTATACGGTGAAGTATAAAGCTGATGGGACAGTGGATCGCTTCAAGGTAAGACTAGTAGCAAAAGGATACACTCAAAAATATGGAATTGACTATATGGATACATTTGCCCTTGTGGCCAAGATCAATACAGTCCCTGTTTTGTTGTCCTTGGCTGTAAATCTTAATTGGCCATTACAACAGTTCGATGTGAACCAAGTACTAGTAGATAAAGGGAGGTATCAACGGTTAGTGGGAAGATTAATGTATTTGGCACATACTAGACCAGACCTTGCTCATGCCTTGAGTATTATTAATCAATACATGCATGATCCAGGAGAACAACACATGAATGCAATTATGAGAATATTGAGTTATTTGAAAGGAAGTCTGGGGAAAGGGATTTTATTTAAGAAGAATGGTCATTTTAGTATTGAAGGTTATACAGATGTTGACTGGGTTGGTTCGAGTGACGATATGCGCTTAACATCAGGTTACTTCACCTTTGTTGGTGGAAATCTGGTTACTTGGAGAAGCAAGAAGCAAGGAGTAGTAGTAAGGTCGAGTGTAGAAGCAGAATACAGAAGTATGGCCCTTGGTATTTGTGAGATTTTATGGCTTAAACTACTACTACAAGATTTGTGTGTCAAACATAGTCAATCAATGAAGTTGTTTTGTGATAATAAGGTTGCTTGCGATATTGCTCATAATCCAGTGCAACATGATAGAACTAAATATGTAGAGGTTGACAGGTTCTTTATTAAAGAAAAGCTAGAAGGTAAACTAATTGAAGTGCCTCTAATCAGAACAAAAGATCAAATAGCTGACATCCTCACCAAAGCAGTTTCTAGTGAAAAGTTCTCTAAGTTTCTAGACAAGTTAGGCATGTGTAACATATATGCACCAACTTGAGGGGAGTGTTGACTTGTATAGTTTCCTATAATTTAGGATTTCCTAGTTTAGGATGGATCTTGTGTAATATGGGAGAAATCTCTTTTTAATATCATGTAATTATTCTTCCCTATTTGGTTAGGATTAAGATTGTATATTATACCTCTTCCAGAGAAGAATAAACATATCACTCAAAACATTGTATTGAGGGAGAGAACTAAGGGTGGGTAAATAGGGACTGATATGCAGGTTAGGGCGAGGGTATTTATGGGGTGGACTAACCCATTTCTAACATACAATTAATGGCATGATCTAATTATCTTTCTTTCTCCATTTCTCATTCTCCCTCCCACCTCCACTTGACTTCTTGAGACAGAGAGTAATTGAGTCGATTCAAATTCGACTGTGTCGACATCATAGTAGCCAGCCACCACACGACATCCCCTCATCATCGTCTCCCGACTCTCTTCCCGTCCGCTCATTCGGGAGTTGCAACCATCACCACTATGGGACCATGATTTTCTGAGCACATGACACTTGGAAAGAAGGATTGGAATGCTTGAAGCCATGGACCCTACCAAACTTTTGCCAGGCTAGGCTTAACGCCTATTAAAGTACTTGTATCCCAAGTAAGGAAATCCTAATTCAAGTCAAATTATGATATCTTGGGAATAATGCAAGTAATCCTAATCCTAAGAAAATTGGATATCTCCTAGATAGTTTCTGGATTTAATGAAGATTGCTTTCCATAAAAGGACTCTCAACATCTCTATAAATACTCTAACTTGGGTATTTATCAAGCGACGTCTCTCTAACTCTCAAAGGAATCAATGACAAATGAAGATACACCTCTCACATATTCTCTCTATGCCTAAAAGAGAGATTTGGAAGTACTTTTAAAATGGTTGAAACTGCTTTTAGTGAAAATATTTTTGAATCCAATCCTTAGTAAATGAATCTTAGAAAAACACTCGAAGCGCTTCCTACAAGAAGCACATCTGGTGCTTCTATTATAGGAAGCACTTTAAGTACTTTTGGATCCAAAAACATTTTCTCTAAAAGTTTTTTTAAATTTGAGTTATAAGTTTCTATGTCACGTGGCAAAGCGAGTGGTAAACACTGTTCAATAAACATAAGATAACCACGTATTAAAGAAATTATGTTTGATTCAAATTTTGTAAGATTGTAACACATGTTTTGTTTTAACTATAGACAATATATTTCACTCATCATATCATATGATGCTATATAAAAGTTCCTACTCAAGTTTTTCTCGTCCCCAAGCGAGTGATTAGTGGTGCATAGTCCTTTCCATTCGAAGGACCATGCCAAAAATAGGAACTTGCCCTACTAATTTTCACTCAATGCCCCATTTCAACAGCAGAAATACACGCTGCAGATAGACTCGCTCCCAAATCCATGTCCCACTGCTAATTGGAACCATAACTTAGTGTATATATAGACGTTTTCCAATTCCAGTTTTACATCAGTCAAGAAAACGTTTACATCATTAAGAAAACCACAAGGATTCTCATTAATAAATTTTTGAGAGAAAATGTCCAGCATGCAGCAACCATTCAATGCAGGCCAATCCCAAGGCCAGGGCCAGGTATGAGATTGATGTTTTCAATTCAAGCAGGGTGTTGTTATTTCCACCCACCTATCATATTCTCTCACCCGTTGACTATTGAAAATGTTCATGACAAATGGATATAAAGTGAGTGGGGAAATACGACAAGTGCGTGGGTGCAAGAACACTTTTAAGCTGCAGAACGTAATTTATTAGATGATCATCGTACTCGTGCTGTATATGTGATACAATGCCATATGTTTTATGTTGTTGGTGCAGGCTAAGGCAGAAGAGTGGATGCAGTCCACACAGGAAACAACACATGAAGCTAGGAACGCAACAGCTGATGCAGCTCAGTCAGCCAAGGAGTCTGCTCAGGATGGAAAGGACCAAAGTTCTGGATTTCTTCAGCAGGTTATAAATATTTCTTGATTAATTGTTAACTCCTTCACTCTTTTGACATGCATGAGAATTTGAGTGATGCTTAAGGGACTAAACTAATTAAGTTTAGATGATCACAAATTATGTGAGGGTCAAATCCACTTATTACATCAATTTGTATATTCAGCTGTCTATAAACACGTAAATTGCCTAGGAATCAGCTAATGTGGTCTAAAATTTTGATCCCTCAAACATTTTCGAATAATTTTCAAACACATTCTATATATACTAAAGCTCAGCGGATTGGCACTGTTCATTAACAGTGCCCACCCGGTTTTGTCCCTCGCCTGCTGAGCAATTTTTTGCCCTTTTCTGGAATTGTGCAGTGAGTTGGCCATTTTGCCCTTTCCGCTTTCTCTCCATCATCTGCGGTTCCTTGCTTTTGAAAGCCCAAACAATATTTTTATAATTTTTTTCCTTTTTTGCGCCACAAACTATGTGGCTGGATTTAACACCTGACAACTATAATAATTTGTTTTGTCCTGCAGTCTATTTGTTTATCATTTTTTTGTCCAAAAACCAATGTTTTTATCCACGGGGTAAAACAATTGGTGATTGTTTTGTTTATTATATATATATATAATTGTTTTTCTCAAGAACACACCCTCACCGGCTGTTGCAGCTCTCTCTGAAAGTGGGTTCTCTTTTCTATGCATGTTATTATTTTATTTCTCTCTCACTGTTTCTTTTCCATTCGAGAAAGAGGTAGAGGAAAAGGGGGGGATGTCATTGCCATTGCCATTGTCTGGTGGTAGTAAAGAAAGCCCATTCCTCAAAAAAAGGATAATAAATGCAAAGTGGCAGAGAAAAATACATACATGTCTGTATATACTAATACTCAACAACATAAAATTAATGTTCATTAACAGTAAGAAGACGAAAATGCCCTCCAATTCATTTGTTATCTGCCTTCTTTTTTCCCTATTTTAACAGTAAAAAGACGACTTTGCCTTTCATCTCCACCTGTCGATCACTCCTCAGCTTCTGTCATTTTCAATGGCATAAATCCCCTCTGTTTCTTCTCCATTATGCCGTTTGTCCACGCGTCGCTCATCGCTCCACATCGACTACTTCTCGACCTTTCTTCTCTACTTTTCCCTCCGTTCCACTTTTCTCTCTCACAATTCCCTGCTTCTGTCGCTCTTGAACCTCTTTCGCTCTCCAAGGCTACCTTCTCTCCCTCTTCCACCGTGCGATCTTTGTCTCACAAATTACCAACCGCACTTTCTTGCTAAAAAACCTTCACTGCTTTCTCTGTTGCTAGAGGTTGCTTTCTCTTCTGCTCCCGCAGGGCCTTCAGTTCTCACTTAGATTCCAGAGGAGAAGCCCAGAAAGCTAATATGGCAAAGCAAGAGCATTCCAGCACTCTCAGGAACTTAAAAGGTGAAAAGAAACGATAAAATTGCAATTTTTTTGGTTTTTTATTTATTTTTAGTGTTAATTTCTGATTAAATTATTATTTTTGATAAACCCTTTTAGAATCTGATCTAGGTTTTGCTTAAATTCATCTTGGTGTTGTTTAATTTTGAGTTATATAATTTTCTGGTGGACCTTTAATTGTATTTACAGATTAATACAACGTAATTGGGTTATTTTTTTAATTACTGTAGTTTATGCAAAGAGCAACTTAGAAAGAGGTGAAGAAAGAAGAAGATGTCAAACCATACCTTATCACCTCAGGTACCTTTTAGACCTATTGCATGTCAAAATCAACTTCAAATTTGTGATTTAATATAATTGAATTTTAACAAGTTTTTAGTGATTTTGTAGAATTTTACGTTTAATAACCAAGTGGATTACTTTACTTGGTTGGACCTGTTTTTATAGCTATATTTCAACCTTTCCTCTGATGGCTTTTAACGATTGGATTTCTCGAGTCTACTTTCCATGCTTTGACCATTTCATTTGGCAGAGGGTTCTGGGTTTTGGAGAATTCTTCATTAAATTGGTGGGTTTGTAGAATTGTACCCTTATATTTCTGGGTTTGGTTTTATGTCAGTTTAGTAAATTTTTTTAGGTTTTGCAGAATTCTTTGTGATTAAATTTCTGGGTTAAGTAGCGGTTTTTAAGATTGTGGTCTCCAAAAAAAAGGTAATTTTTACATTAATTCTGTGAAAATTTGTACATATCAATGTGTTAGAATATTTAAGGGAATTTAAAATAAAATATGGTATCGGTATTGGTGGGGACGATGTATGGGAAATTTTCAAGGATTATTGGAATCTCATGGTAAGGAGTGATGTAGAAACTTATAGCTACAGCAGTTGATGCAGGTTTCCTTTCTATGAACCTGATTTTGGATGGGGAAAGCCACCATGGGTGACTTCAGGTACGGAGTTCAAGAATCTAATTTTGTTAATGGATACACGAGATGGAGATGGCATAGAAGTATCCTTGAATCTCAAGGAAGAAGACATGGCCATATTTGAAAGCACTAAGGAGCTGCTTGAGTATGCATCTTTAAATCCAACTGTAATTTAGTTTAGTATTGTTGAACCTTTTATGATCTTTCATTGTTTTGTTTCTTGCTTCTGTTTTTCTTAGGTGTGTGCTAAATTGGATGTTGGTTTGGTTGTTTCCAATCTTTCCCCACGACTTTCGATACCCAATAGAGAATATGAAAAACCCAACTTTAATTTTGTAAATTTTTTGTCCTAAATGAAGGTAACATGGGAATTTGTTCCGAATGGTGTTCAAAGAACTTCAAACTCAACTTTGTCCTGAATGATGTTCTGTTCTCTGGATGTCTGATATCAATTTTTTATCTGCTCAGAGTGATCTGATTTACATCTTTTGCTAGGGTGCTAATGTGCCTCCACCATTCAATTCATTTGAATCTACTGGTCTCCCATATGAGATTCAGGGGTATTGAATTATTCTTCTGTTTTTGTCTCTTTTGTGTAATCCTGGTAAAGTTACCTGAGTGTTTTGTGCAAAGTTATGTGATTGCTAGAGGTCCAATGTTGAGTTCCTCTTTACAAATGCTTCTCAACAATTGAGCCCTTTTTGTCACTATTCATATTGCAGGTTTTGAGCTTCCACAAATTTCAAGGCGTTCAAACTTTACTCTCGAATGAAATGGTAATTAAATTTCTTAAAATTATAGTTTATTACTATAAAAGATAAAGACTTATTTTCTCAGCATTGTAATCTATGTATGTTTACACGTTATCCAACTTGCTTCTACAAAATCAAAATACTTATATCCACCTACAAAATTCTGTTGAAGAAGTGAGATTTTTAAACTGCAGTTTTTCTTTAATTATTCACAAATGTATGTATAAGTTAACGAAAAAACATGTATGCTTTTTTGGTGAATTTAATTTGAATTGGTAAATTTTGGTAACAAAAAACCTATGATAAATTAAAAGACTATCATTAAATAAGATTTTCTGCTCAGTGTACCTCTATATGGTTCTATTTGAACTCACATTTTTTTTTTAATTTAAATTTTATTTCTCTGCATAGTCTGGAAAAATTCTGCTTTCCTAATCATTTCACACAATTTTGTTTAGTTTTAAAAGTTTTGCTATAATTTTCTCTGATGAAAGGACATTCTGTGACAAAAACCAGGATCAATTTGTTTGCAGCTTGAAGATTTCTACTTTCACCAAGTTTATCTCCAACTCCAGGTATTTTCTCCCATTGACAACTTAAAATCAACTGCACTGCACCTCTATACTTGCATAACTCTGTTTTTCTCTCCTCCTTAAATTCATATATGGAGATAGGAAGTTTAAGAATCTTTGTTCTTGCTAATAGGTTTAATAATAGTGACATTTGAATGATCTTTGTTTCCAGGAAACTGATTTTAAAGAATTGTAGCTGGTGATTCAGAAAATAGTTAGATTTTTTAAAGCTGACTCAGGTTTTTATGAATATCAGGCTTTGAAATACAATGTTGTTCTAGGCTGTCATCTAGATTCCCAATCACATGTTTGCAAGGCCGTTTCAAAGAGGTCCTTGAGACGATCAGATGCTGTACTAAGCAGCCACCATTATAATAAGGTTAGGTGTTGAGGTTTTTCCTTAACTTATTTTTCTCTTGGAATATGAAACCCTATGTTTTTCCTGCATATTGGAACATGTAAATAACACAATGGTTCATAATCTTTTATTTAGAGTTTGATAAATATGATAAAAGTGGATCATAATTTTTACAATAACCTAACATGGCTATTTTTGAAGGTAAGACCGAGCGTCATTCTCTTGGTCACTAGATGCCTTGAGAATTTATAGTCACTCACCCAACTTGGGATTTGAGTAATCATGAATAACTCGATTTTGTGTTACTATGTGATGCGGTGGTGAGAGGACTTTGGTATGGGAGGGAGGACTAGAGAGAGATGTTTAGATTTGAGAAGGGTAATTGGTATTGAAAATTGAGATGCCTATATACCATGGCAGGGTCGGTTCCAGCTTTTTCTTTTCCTTGGTATGCATTATTTGTCCCTTTCTTTTAATTTGTTAGTTTAATTTATTCCTGCAATTTTGTATGAACTATATGTGTGTAGTGATAGA
Organism: Pyrus communis; assembly: GCF_963583255.1. Classification (NCBI taxonomy): domain Eukaryota; kingdom Viridiplantae; phylum Streptophyta; class Magnoliopsida; order Rosales; family Rosaceae; genus Pyrus; species Pyrus communis. The sequence continues at coordinate 16,431,055 of NC_084806.1, forward strand.
TTGTAAGGTGATTGAGATTTGTGCAGGTAATTACTATAAATACAAATGGATGGTGCATTCAAATTACTACAACTTCAAGAAAAAACAAAACAGACCCAGATACCAATTCACTTCAGTCCCCTAACATCTCGATCCATTCCAGCTTTTTCTCTTCCTTGGTATGCATTATTCCTCCCTCTCTTCTCTTAATTTTTTTTTCGTTTAATTATTTCTGGGATGTTGGAACCTGAATTTCCAGAATTATTGTGATTTTGGAACCCTAATTTGGGATGCATGTAAATGAAAAGTCTTATATATTTGGTCTTTGCTTACAACCTCTCTCTGCTGTTTCTCTCTCTCTCTCTCTCCCCAAAACTCAATTTTGAAGTTGTCATGCATTTTATTTTTTATTTTTTATTTTTTATTTTTTATTATCAGTCACCTTTTGATTTGCCTTATGGTTTTATCATCGTACATCATTAGTTGACTACTGTCCTTGTGCTGACTATAATACAAACAAGTGGGACGGTCATCAATAAATCTTGCAAACTTTCTGATAGAGCTATTCTCAATTGCCACAGACAGGAGAGCAAGTGATGAACATGGCACACGGTGCCATGGACAGCGTGAAGAACACACTTGGAATGAATGAAAAGAAATGAAGAAGATATATACCAGCAGTAGCCACATCTTCCTATTACGATTTGTGAAGATGTGTGGTATCAACTAATTAGCATCTACATACGTACTTCGATGGATATAGGGTTTTGTTAATTAGGAGCATTTCTTGCTCTTAATTCCTTATCGTTAGGGAGACTCAAGTTAATTTGTCTGTCAGTGTCAGACTGAGAAGTCTTTGAAAGGAAGCTCATGTCATCAGTTGGAATAAACTCTACAGATATATTCTTTAGTTTGTTTTCCATTTTTCTTCCACATTACAGCAATCAATGTAATAAAAGCTTAACAAGTACTGCAATATGCCATTCAATGCAAACAAATTGTTTTCTTTAATTACCTTTGTTAACTCCATAATATATCTTCTGTTAGTAATCCTATAACACCACCAGGGAGTTAATTTCAGTATTCAGTGCTCGACGCTGATACCCAAATTGTTCAAAATTCTTGTCCAAGTAAACTACTACTAGCTCCCTATCAATTCATCTAAACTTCTTCCTAATTAGTTGCTCAACGCTGATACCTCAAACTCCTCTTCCTTCATTAACAAGTTGCTTTTATTGTTCTTTCTATCTAGGCTTAGGGTTAATTTCTTGTGATCCCCAAGTTAAAATCAATAGAGGACCAAACCGAAATCCAGTCCAGCAAAATATATATTAGGAAGCAAATCAAGCTGATCTGAACTCCAAATTGACCCTTTTGCATTAATCTTGACAAACTTGGCTCTCCAACATTTATTGCGCTCCAAAGAAACTTTGTCTTTCATGCATGGGATAATATATATATATATATATATATATATATATGTAATTATGTATCTCAGTCATCATCATTCACTTGCATACAAGAGCCGGTCGATCATGGATCCTTCTATCTAAGGATACCGATGATGATGTGTTTCATTTTTGTAATCTTGAATGCAACATTTGAAACTTGAAGATGAGCAGTTACACCATGGTAATATTATCTCCCTTGGATCTTCTAGTGACTGCTTTTCTTGAGGACAAAAAAACAGCTTTAGCAGCTGGGGGTTGTCTTCTAGCTTTTTATCCATTATATTGGTATTAAGAAAAAAAAAAAAAAAAGTATTTTCTCAATTCAATAATGACGGTTCACTTTCCGTACTACCAAGTAGTCCGAAGCATTGAAGAAAAGAAAAATTGCATCCGTTGCTCTTAAATCCTTTCTTTGGAATTCAACTCCCTCGCCCACATGTTGAAGCTTTTCCAAATACTATTAGCATTTACATACCCTGTAAGTAAAACACACAGAACGCCAATAATGTGTTTTGTACAATCAAATTCAATTTTAAGTTCTTTAGAATTTTAAACAAAATTAACTAACATTTCGTTTTCATTTAACTTGTTTGTTAACTATTTTTAGTTTTCAAAAACTGAAACTACAAGCTACTTTTTTTTAATCATTTGCCACACTTGCGTGGCTGTTGGAAGGTTTGACACTCATCCAATTACAGGAAAACGCTTTTAGAGAAAATGGCTGAAATCACTTTTAGAGAGAATGTTTTTGGATTCCAAAAATACTTAAAATCCTAAACCCGTACTGGATCGGTGCTTCTTACAAGAAGTACTTAAAGTTTTTTTTTCTAAGATTGACTTGCATTTTTACTGAGCATTGGTTCCAATTTTTTATTTTATTTTATTTTTATATTTTTTATCAAAAGAACTTTTAACCATTTTTAAAGAACTTCAAAATGAGCTTGACAATCAGATCCTGGTTTCTTGCTATCAATTGCAACCGAAAAAAAAAAAAAAAAAAAAAAAAGTTTTTTGGGGACATGGAGATAAGAATAATTTTATATAAAAATTATCAAGAAGTTACCAGTTTGGTCCAAATTTCTTCTCCGATACATATAATTAAATTAAATTTGTTAATATGACTAAGCAACTCTTTGGAAAAATTAAATATGACTAAGTCGGCGCTTTCTTAGATTGGTAGTACGCTCACCACTTTCTTAGGGTTATTCATAGTTCCTTTTATTTTCCTTTCTAGCTAGGGTTACCTTTTCCAACCTCTCTTCAAGATCATATGCCAATGGAGGACCCAGAAAACGTCCAATCAAACCAAATAAAACGTAGTACATCAAGATGGTCTGAACTTCCAATCGACCCTTGTGCATTGATCTCATCAAATTAGTCTTTTGCAAACGTATTGCGATTCAAAGCAGTTTGTCCTTCATGGAATAAGGCCGTCAAATTTGTATCGCATTCGTCATCGTCGTTCCCTTGCTTACCGGAACCACCATGGATCCTTCTTCCTCAATATACCGACGATGATGGGTTTCGTTTTTCAAGTCTTGAAGGCAAGGTTTACAGCTTGAAGAACACACCCGATGAGTTACGCCATGGTAATAGTATCTGTCTTGGATCCTCTCAAGGATGGCTGTTTTTCTTGTGGAACAAGAAACAGCTACAGCCGCTGCTCTTAAATCCCATCTCTGGGATTCAACTCCCCCTCCCACGTTTCAAAACGTTTCCAGATGTAATTAACATTCAATACAAGACGCAGAGTGCCGAGAGAGAGCTTTGTACAATCAAATTCAAGACATCTACTCATGCTAATAATCAAATTCAGGGCACGGAAAGTTACAATGTTGGCTCAGCAAAAGATATGGCGAGACAGATCAGCAAAGTTGTTCTGTGTTCGAGACCAACTTGCAGTAGCAGCAAGAAAAATATTGAAGTTTTGGTGATGTACGACTTCACAGATAGGTGGTTGAACCTATATAGGAATAGTAATTATCTTGCGTTTTGTACCACAACAGATCGTAGGTGGAGAAAACTTGCCAAGCACAGAACGTAAATTGACGTTACCAACTATGACAATCACGTAAATTGACGTTACCAACTATGACAATCAGTTTTATGCTTTACACCAAAGCTATTATGTCGAAGTCTGGGATTTCTCCAAGTCCTTTCTCAATAGAAAGATGATAATCCGGCCTGATCAAAGAGCAAAAATTCCTAATAATTACAGGGATTACATAATCAAAACAGGAGAAGATGTATTCCGAGTTGTGCGGTTCTACAAGGATTTTTTCAGTGAAACAATTGCGTTCCATACTTATAAGCTGGAATATTTGATAGATGGTAAATCAAGATGGATAGAGGTGGATTCGATTGGCAAGAGTGCTTTGTTTTTGGGTTTGAAACAGTCCATAGTAATGACCTCTGCACACGATGGCTTAGAGTGGGATGAAAATTCAGTTTACTTCACACATATCATTTAGGTGTGTTTAATTTGAAAAACAAACAAGTTGAAAAAGTTTGTGATCTTCCAAAGGGCCCTGCACCACCTGTTTTTTGGATTGACCTGAATATGCTTCAGCATTGCATGCTAGGCTAGGGAGGAATTAACTCTGCCTGGGGTGAGGTACATTCATCGGTGTTTTCTGCAGTACTAGAGTTCAATTATTTGAATCGTCTACTTTTCAGTTTTCATTTTTTTTAGGATTCGGGAACCAAATAACTCATCAAGTTTTCTACTTAAAAATTAACTGAACTAAACTTTGTGGAAGTCTTGGAGAAGTGAGTGATTTTGACCTGCAGTAATTAGCGAGATGAAAGGTTTGAGTTTCATATCAACAGCTTTCTTGGGATCCTGATGGTGGATTACCTCAAGCAATTTAGTTTTAAATTTATTCGATTTGTTGGAATTGTTTTGTTCAGGATAATGTTGAAAGACAGGAAGTTGATGCTGCAGATTGTAAGACAGTAGATCTTTCAGAGTATGCAATCACTTCCTTTTAATATACGGGATGATGTATTCCTAATTGTGCGGCTTTACAAGAATTATTTCAGCGAAACAATTGCGTCCATATTTATAAGCTGGAATGTGCTATAGATGGTAGATCAAGATGGATAGAGGTGGAATCGATTGGTAAGAATGCGGTGTTTATGAGTTCGAATCAGTCCACAGCATACCTTCGCAGCTGGCAGTAATGAGGTATGCACATGATGGTTAACTCAGAATGGGAAGAAAATTCAATTTACTACACACATATTGGCAGGAATTAACTAGCAAATTAGGAAACTTAGTTTCTTTGCTCGCTTGAGTGATTCAATTTTTTTCCCTGAATGAATGCTGGTCAAGAACTTTCCAGTTAACAAGATTTTTGGTTTTTCTATTTCTTTTTTTTGGAGAATTACAACAGACGAGATGATCATGATCCAAATCTTTGGTTTTTCTATTGCTCCCATCAGTTTGTAATCATGATCCAAATGCAGTGGATGCACTGCAAACATTCTTTCACCTTCATAATCACCATTAGATAATATTTCAAAATGAAAGGACGAGAAAGAAGAAAAAACTAATTTCAAAGCATGAACACTACATATTGCCCATCGATTTAGTGTGCGTGGTACTGAATCCATGGCAGCAGTGATGGGACTACAATTTGCTAGAGATCTAGGATTCTCTAGTGTGATGCTTGAAATGGATTCCAAAGCACTGGTGCAGATGATTAATGACGATGAGGACTGCTATGAAACTACCAGATGGTCTAATTGAGGAGTTGAATCCTTATCTCTGAGTTTTGAATGATATTATCTACACTAAGAGGGAGGAGTAGGTTTAGCCTCACAATGAGCTAGCAATAATGTGGTTCAAATTCACATTTGGTGAGAATTGAACCTAAGACCTCATTCACTTATAAACGAAGAGGAATGCCACTATGGACATGCAAATTTCGGTGAAAATTGATGTTCACCAACATATTAAATTTTGGCATGTAGGGGCTTACATGGCATGGGAGGGCGGATGAGTTATTGAGGACACATGTCAACACTTGGCGGAAATGAATTATTTGATTTTAATGTAATTAAATCAAATATTAATTCATGGAGACAAATCACTAACCGGCCTATAATCGAGTCCTGGTTCTTTCGTCAATTAATCAAGGCCACAATCAAAGCCAAATTCATTCATAGGCAAGGCTTGGAGAGTCTATAAATACGAAGCTCCAAGACTAAAAAAGAGTCCAGAAAATCATTTATGCCCAGATGCTAAAGCTTTGAAAGTCTGAAGCTCTCAAACACTCAAATCCCCTAAACACTCAAACACTCAAGAAAACCCTTCGTGTTCTTTGTCAAACCCATGAAGAACCACCAAGCACCCCTACACATGCCGGTTCCTCCGTTGCCAAGTCCCAAAATCTTGCGGCATCCGTTTATCTAAGATCAAGTCATAGCAACCCTTGGATCAACAACACTACACATCTTACATTTCGGAGATCGAATCAGATGATCAAATTGTAAAGAGATTGTAGCCTAAACCCTATATTAACACAATTATTACTTTGTACACGTGTTCTCTTCTCATTTGTTAGAGGATTTTCGTGTTTATAACCACTAAAGTGACATCTAATTTTTCTATTAAATAACTACTTCTGAAACAAACGGAAAAGTAGTAAATAAATATAAAAAAAAAATTTGAACCCTAGTAGAGAAAATAGGAAAGCAATCAATAGTATTATTTTATAGCGTTTTTTTCATGAAAATACTATTAAATTGCCATATTATACTTTTAATAGCATTTAAGAAACTTAATATGGCGTTTATGAGCAACATGCTATCAAAGGAAGCCTTACTTACAGAGACAAAATTATATACCATATTTCACACAACTTCACACCTTTTAAAACATTACATGGAGGGACAAAAAACCCAATAACAGAAAACAAAACCCAACCCAAAAAGAAAAGGGCCGACTAAATTATGGTCCATGCCACTCGACTATAATTGTTAATAAACGGCCACGTTAACCACTACACGACAAAAAATCATAAAAACTACTCGGTTCCTTTCCCTTTTCCATTCAATACCCGCGTTACTCTTCCCCCAAACCTCTATCATTTCAAAAACCCTATCACGCAAAAGATACTTCCCCAGAAACCTTAAAATCTCCACAGTTTCTGATATTTTCAAGCTGAATTTTTAGTAATGCAATGGACAAGTTCAGCCAAATCCCATAAAAGATCAGTGTTTCAAAGGTTTTCCTACTACTCAAAATCATCCATTTTGCTAGTTACATTTTGAAATATGTCAAATACGAATGCATTATCAAAGTTTTGGGTGCATTATCAAGTGTTTTTGCACTGGTTTGTGCAAAAGAAAATTGTAAAAAACGCATGCATTATCAAATGTTTTTGGCACTTGATTTTACAAAAAACTCAATGTTCCAGTTCGTGAAAAAGCAATTTTAGTGTTTTAGATGTTTCAGTTTGCTATTTTAGTTTATATGTATACTGATTCTGAACTTTGTACTGATGCTGCACTTGTAAAAAATGCATGCATTATCAAGTGTTTGCTACACTTTGAAACTGATGTTGCACTTTCAAATTGATGTTGCACTTTGTATTGATGCTGCACTTTGTAAATTGGTTCTGCATAATTATGCATCTACATTGTGCGTTACCAAACCAATTCTACATCTAGTTGTGCGCTAACTGATGCATCCACTTTTGCGCTAAGTGATGCTGCATCTACTTTTGTCCTAAGTGATGCTGCATATAGCTTGTGCGCTAAGGTACCGTTTGGTACGTAGACGGGATGAGACGGGACGGGATGGAACAAAGGTTCCGTGTTATGTTTGGTACGCGCAGAAAGGAACATGACAGTTGTTCTGTTTTGCGTTTGGTACACGCTGGACGGAACGGAACCAAAAGATTAAATGACTAACTTACCCATGCATCATCAATTGCCTTACAATAAGCACTAGAAAACCCCAATTAATTAAAAACCAGAAAACTTTCAACAAGCTATCAATCTCAGATTGTCTTGGATGTAAGCTGCATAGAGGTTAAAGGCAGGACCAGTAATTTTGTGGGCAATTTCAGGATTGAACACAATCTGACTTCGATGATCAGTCTGGTCGAAGATAATGAAATTCTTCGGGCAGATGCTAGAGGTTTGAAATTCAACACCATGGAAAGGTTTGAAGTTTACTTCTTCAATTCCAAATCAATAGTAAATGCCCTCACTCTTCCACAGGAAAAACTAAATGGAAACAAAATCCCAAAGTTAATCAAACATTATCCAACACTTCACACAATAAACACATAAAGAAAACCCAATTAGTCTAACGAATCAAAATTTCAAAAAAAAATGAAGACTATTTCATTAGTCTAACAAAGCAAAAGCTCATTAGTCATTACTAAACTGGAACCTGATCAAATCACAACACAAAAATCAAATTAAAATGATTTATTAATTTGAGCTGTTTCCTAGCAACATAAACATAAGCTAATTACATAGAAACACTCATAAAACAAACAATCAGCAGAATTAAAAATTACTTGAACAATTAATCCCAATTCAAAACCCTAGATTATGAATCCAAACCAAACTAGATCATTCATTATATCGTATCATCCAATGAAATCAACATGAACTACCTCAAAAGCAAACAGATCAACCTTCAAGCCCCTTAAAAACCAAAACCCATAAAAAGTTACAGCAGAAAAATGTAAAGATCAAAACTTTGAGAGCAAAACCTAGGTTTTAAGGAGAAGATGGCAGATTAGAACCAGATTATCGATTGCAGAGGATCAGATAATATTGTGAAAAAAAAAAATGAGATTGGAATTGGATGCAGAGATCAAACCTGGAGATGCAGAGCTTTGAGTTCCACTTCGTGGGGAAGAGAAAAGAGAGGCTACGGGAGAGGATGAGGAGGAAGGTTGCGAGATAACTGGGAGAAGTAAGAGGCAAAGAAGAGGGAAAGAAGATGATAGGGTTTTGTTCTGCGATTTGTATGGTGTAAATATTGAAAAAGATAAGGGGCATTTTTGTCTTAAAATGTTAAAATTTTGTGCTCCACGGGCGTGGAATGAGTCGTTCCATGGGGAGGCGGAACGAAAAATCAGCCAAATTTCATCTCGTGGGACAGCGCGTTTCACTATTTTTGGGCGCACCAAACGTGGGATGGAACGCCTCGTCCTACGTACCAAATGGTACCTAAGTGATGATGCATATAGCTTGTGTGCTTAGTAATGCTGCATCTAGCTTGTGTGCTAAGCACTTACCCTTTGCAGTTTGTACTGATTCTACACTTGTAAAAAATGTATGCATTATCAAGTGTTTGCTGCACTTTGAAACTAATGCTGCACTTTGTAGTGATGATGCACTTTGTAGTGATGCTGCACTTTGTACTAATGCTGCCCTTGTGTGCTTAGTGATACTACATCTAGCTTGTGTGCTAAACATATGCCCTTTGTAGTTCATATGTGTGTTTGCTGCACTTTGAACTGATGCTACACTTTGAAAGTGATGCTACACTTTGTATTGATACTGCACTTTGTAAATTAAATATGCTTGTACTTTCTGTTTGTAAATTAATTCTTGTGTGCTAAGCATCTGCCCTTTGCATCTAGTTTGTCATTTATATGACTTCTTATTATTTGATAATTTATTATACTCATGATCATTTCATTTTTTATTTTATTTATGAAGATGATGACAAACGCAAAACATCTTGCAATAAAAAAGAAATCAGCTTCTCTTGCCGTAAAGCATCGAGCAACAGATGAGAACTATGCTCAAATAAGGTTGAATCTCTTGGCCTTTGCATAATTAGTACAAAAGCTCAAGCCGAAACTTGAAGAAAAGCCAAAAGTCTTGGCATTCATATATAAGTCAGCTTTCGGTAAGCTAGTGAAAGATTACATAAAAAGTGATTTACAAATGAAGAAATCCGATTGGGATGTCATATATATAGTGAATTGGTATGACACTGAAAAAGGGATGCTCATATTCAACAATGAATATTGCAAAGTAAATGTTGATGATGTCCAACGAATATTTGGGATCCCAAACCAAGGTAGAGAAGCCCTTCAGTTAATAAGAGATTGCAGAATCCCAAAGCCTAGAGAAAACAAATTCATTGATAAATACTTATCAGAAATGACAAGAATCGGAAAAAGAGAAATTGCACAAGCAATCAAGTTGCATTTGATGTTGGGACAACATAAGGGGATCAAGATGCAGCCTGCCATATAATTCTGTATTTGCTCAACACTAATCTGCTTGGGAGCTCAACGGGGAAACTCCCTTCGAGTTTGGCCAAGAATTGCAACTCTATCAATAACATCAATCAATACAACTGGGCCAAGGAAACAACAAGATACTTGTTGGAATCAATCGATAGAACAAAGAAGAGGAAAAGAGACAAACAACCAACCGTCAGTGGTGCTGTTGTACTTTTATTGGTAAACAAACAAAAACCAATAAAAAAAAAAAAATTCAGTTTTGGTCCTATTTTACAAAAATATACAACTCTATAACTTTTATTTTGTCTATAATATTGGATTTATGATCACACGACAATCATCAACCCAATAGAATAGAAGGAAGGGAGAAACGCTCACCAACAACAGTGAAGTGGGATTTGGCAAAACTAAATGCACAATTCTACAAAGAAGCAAATGAAGATTTGGAGGTAAAACTAATACTACAATCATTTTTATGTAAAAACATGATTCTACATGTACTTTATGTGCAAAGATATTCTGCACTTTGATGCTGCAATTTGACTGATGCTGCACTTTGAACTGATATTACTCTTTGTACTGATGCTACACTTTGAACTGATGTTGCTCTTTGAACTGATGTTGTACTTTGTACTGATGTTGCATTTTGTGAATTAATTCTGGTTGTCTTTCAGTTTGTAAATTGATTCTTAAACATCTGAAAAAGAAAATGAATATGCGTCTAAATTTTGTGAGTAAAAACATTAACTGTCTAGGTTCGATGCTGCATTTTCTATTGATGCTGCACTTTGTAAATTAATTCTGGTTGTACTTTCTGGTTCTAAATTAATTCTTAAACATTTGAAAAAGAAAATGAATATGCTTCTAAATTTTGTGAGTATGAACATTAAATGTCTAGCTTCGATGCTGCAATTTGAACTAATGATTGACTTTGAACTGATGCTGCACTTTTATTGATGCTGCAGTTTGTAAATTAATTTGGTTCTATTCTCTGTTTGTAAATTCGTTCTACACAACTATGCATCTACATTGTCGATCCTTTCATAGATGGACAATGCAAAACAAATTGAGGATTCAATTGAATATCTCCCAGAAGATGATGATGACGACTTTGTCGATCCTCCACCGACGTCAAAAAAGAGGAAAATGGAAAAAAAAAGTAGCTAAGAAGGGATTAAAATCCAAGAAAGCTAAACCGTCAAACAAATTAGTGCTTCATCATGAAGGTGAAACCGTAGTGGGTCCTGAGCAAGTAGCTAATGAGGATGCAGCCGTAGTGGTACCTAAACTTCTTAAAGTTGTTGCTGATGATGAGATGATTAATGTTTAATAGCAAGAAGATGATGATGATGAAAGAACTATTTCAGATATGTCGAAAAAAAGGCAATGATCAAACAAGTGATGATGAATTTCAAATGATATTGTTTGCGTGGATGACAAAAAGAACAAATCCAAGATAAGCTAAAAAGTCAAGACGATGATCCGGTAGACAAAATGGTAAAATCCAAAAACAAGCTAATAATCCATAATTGATGATACATACTAATATTCTGTTATAACCGATGCTGCATACTGGTCCTATATTATGACTTGGTAGTATGAATTGAACGGCCCATTTTCTCTCTTAAAATTTTCTTTATTAATTAATGGAAACATTAGGAGACTGATTGCTAAACAGACATGGAGCTCCATAATAAGGGCAAAATCTAGGACCAGGTGCTCTGCAGCCAAAAGAAATAAATAAATGCATCCCAAATCCTTACTTAAAACACAAGATAATGTCAAAGAATAAATAAATGCATTCCAAATCCTTACTTAAAACACAAGATAATGTCAAAGAAGAAAATACCTTAAAAGCTATATGTTTTCATCAAATAGTTTTATTTCCAGTATTGACATTGTGGTTTATAGGACTATAGATATACGTTTATAATATAAAAATGATTTGTTTCTGCATAAGGGCTATAGATATATGTTTATCATATAGAAATGATGATTTTTGCTATTTCTCTGTAATTTTCATTTGAAACTGTTTTTATTGCCTTTATTATAGAGCTTCTGGCCATAGATTCCAATCCCGATTAGAAATTCAGTCTTCTAATGTTTCCATTAATTAATAAAGAAAATTTTAAGCAGAGAAAATGGGCCATTCAATTCATACTACCAAGTCATAATCTAGGAACAGGGTGCTCTGCACACAAAAGAAATAAATAAAAGCATTCCAAATTCTTACTTAAAACACAAGATAATGTCAAAGAAGAAAATACCTTAAAAGCTATATGTGACTTACTATCATTCTTCATCAGATCTCACTCTTCACCTGTTTCCCGGATTCATCGTGAAACCAACCCATAAATACCCTATTGTCAGCTCCAGTAAAAAAATTACATTGCAAATCACAATAAAACTAATGATATTGGTTCGCCCTTCGTGCTTGGTAACAAGAAATTACAGAATTACTTACAATTAAGGGAGGAGCATGCAATTTGAGAATTGTGATCTCACCTTGCATGCAGTGGCGATTGTAATTGCAAACTCGATTATTCGATTATGATTGTAATTGGCAACTATGAGTACTGTGAATTGAAATCAATCCTATATCCACAAGAACATTGATATAATATGATTAAACAAACTTAGCAAACTATACAAATCCAATCCAAGCCCTAATTTATAAAGCTATAATCCTTATTGCAATTCGAATCTCTGCAACCAATGCCAAAGCCCTAAATATATTAGATGAAAATTACGGAGAGATGACTGAAACGAGCAATCCGACCTTTTGACGATTTCACTTGAGAACACGGTTGTTAGGGTTTCAAGTTTATGATTGACTAGATACATGACTTAAAAAGCTAATAGATGATTTCCTTACAAACAGTAGAAGCGCTTGCAGACATATAAGCTTCTAGAACCAGTTCTTTGCATAGGTTTAATTTTGCAGATTGAGCTTTTGGTAGAGTTCAGAGACAAGAAATTGATGGCTTGTTCTATATAGGGAGTTTTAACGAAAATGGTCTGGTACTATTCATTCTTAATCAAAAAGACATTTTGTGTATGAAAAGTTCATAATGGATAAAGCTTTTTTCTTTATTTACTCTTATGCCATTATTTTATTATTGTAGAGGGGTCCACAATGACGTTGACATTTTTGTCTGGAAATACATTATTTTACATGATGCTATTCAACTTATACTAATTTGCTGCCAGCTCTTTATGCTTCCATCATGTTGTCGATGTTATGCAGCTCTTCTTCTGTCAAATTATTCCAGTACTGTTCATCGCCTTCTACTAGCTCTGCATCTCTTTCTCTATCTTCTTTCACCTTGTAATACATATCTTTTGTTTCTCCTTTGAAATTTTGAGGCTTCCAGTATGGTTGATGACGGGCTTTTGACTTGCTGTAAAAATATGCATTTCTTCTTCTTCTGCTACTAATATCATATCATAACTAAAATCTTCAAACTCATCTAAGGCAAACATTTGGATCCCTCGAATTTTTACAATACCTTTGTATGAAGGAGTTCACCTGTGTGGAGAGATAGGGGATAGTCTAAAGGACTTTTCATTAATCATGGCTATGTGCCTAGCTTTCTGCTTATGCATATGTACATACCAATCTGGAGGGCTACTAATAAAACTTATGCAAATTTCTTTCCATTTTTCTAGATACTCTTCTGCTACTTTTATAAGTTTTTTAGGAAATGATTCTAGTTGGGAAATATGGTTAATAAATATTTTATCAAGATAACCAAACTCTAATAGTAAGGATAAGGTAACTTCTACCAAGTTATGCTTTTCAGATGATCATAACTAAAATGCCATGGTCTAAAATCTTTCATGTTAATTCTGGCCACAACTATGCTAACCTCTAGTTTACAAATACAACTCTCTATATTATTACAAAGACATGGTGGGTACATCTTTATAATAATATCCATCCCCGATTTTGGATCAAAGATGGACTGATACAAAGCACATTGTAACTGTAATTGTAACTCTTTCATGGACTGTGATGCTCTGCTCAGGATTTCATTTTGCATATCTGATGGCATTATCCTTAATTTTTCTTTTGATATTTTTTCTAATAGGATACCATCTATTATTAAGTCTAAAGATATATTCCTAAGAAAATTTTCATATCTTTCTTGTTTTTCTTTGTCGCTCAGATGCTGATGCTGCTTCATTTCAATGTCTTCATCTAAGAGCTCAATCTTAATCTCTTCTATGGGCTCACTAGCCTATTGTTTTATGGGTTCAATAACCTCTTTTCCTTTATTCTTATGTTGATCAGTTTCCAAACCTATTTTCAATTCTCTTTTCAGGGTGTCACTTGTCTTCTGCTGCATTATGAGATATTGGAGTTCTTGGTTCATTTTGCTAAACTTACTAAGTAATGACTCATGGTCCCTAGAGATAGGTTGGAGTTTGTGCTCAAGAGAATGAATATGATGCTGGCTTTGATGGAAATTAAAATTAAAGCTATCAAACTCTTGTTCTAAGGCTCTAATTAATTTTTCATGACTTAACCTCATGCTTGGCTGTTTGATTTGGATATTCCAAAAATTATCTAAGAGAATATGTTGCCTATCAGAAAGCGTTGGTACCTTTGACCTATACCTCAGAATTGGATTTCTGATTCATTCAACAATGTTGCCATTAAAGTTGAAAATGGGTACTCGTGGGGATGCTGGTTTGCTTATGCTATTTTGGAATCCACTGAATGACGGAGTTTGATAATGCATCATTATGTTACTGAAAGGTGTTCTTCCGCCTTATGGTCTTGTGCTATTTGAGGATGATGGTCCACGATATTCCATTCCTATTCAACAAATTAATCTTAATAAAATATCAGCTAATGTATTGTCATTACCTTTTATAATGCATCAAAATGATTATAATGAAAAACTATATTTTGACAATCTGTTCTAATTGTAAATATTTCATTGTGTAAAAATAAATAAAATGTTTCAAGTAAGTTAATTATTCCTAAAATTTCTAAATCTGTTGATGGTAATCTTGATTGTACATTACTAAATTTTCTGGACTAATATCTACAAACTTGTTCATCAGACTTTGGTGACTCTTTATGCTTTTTCTGGTATAGTATACCTGTCCATGCTAATGATGAAGCATCTGTTTCAACTATTTTGTAACTATCATCTAATGGTAATGTTAATGGCTTAAGTTTAGTAATTTCTTCCTTTATATTTTGAATTAATTTAATATCTTCACTATTAAAATACTTTTCTTCCCAAATCAGAGATAAAATTTCTTGCATAATTTAACAATCCTAAAAATGCTTGTAACTGTTTCTTATCTTCTAATTTATCTAGAAATTCTAAGACTTTTTTTAACTATATGATCTTGTAATTGTATTGTACCTGACTTAATATACATTCCTAAAAATTCTATATCTTGCTTTTCTAATGCTATTTTATTTTTGCTAATCACAATACCATTATTGATAAATTCTTGTAAAACTATTTCTAAGTGCTTTCTATGTTCATTTCTATTTTTACTATGTACTAAAATATCATCTACATAAAACTACAAAAATTATCATGTTTCTTGAAAATTTGATCCATCTTTCTTTGAAAGATCGACGGAGCATTTTTAAGTTCAAATGGCATAACAAGCCACTCAAAATGTCCTTCTGGACAAGTAAAAGCTGTCTACTCAATTGATTCTTCTGCTAATCGTATTTGCCAAAATCCTGATTTACATTCAAATTTACTAAAATATTTACTCTCATGAATTTTATTTATAAGCTCATCTTTATTTGGTAACTTATAACTATCTTCATATGTATTATCATTTAATCTCTTGTAATTATAAACTATTCTAGCCTTATCTCTCTTAAGCTTTGAATGTTTTCTCACTATAAATGCTGCTAATCTATGTCTAGACTTAGAGGGTTTAATTACTTTTAAATTTAACAGCTCTTTTATTTGCTGTTCAAACTCTTGTTTATCTAATAAACTACAAGGCATGTTAGCTGTCTTTATGGTTAAATCTGGATTAATTATATCTAATTTTGCTAGTATTTTATTTTTATTCCAATGTAACTATGGATCTTCTCCTATAATTCTAGTTTGTTATGCTAATTGTAATAATTCTTCTAAACTTTTTGGTTTATTTAACTATAATATTTCAATACGGGTTCCTTCTTCTAAAATTGGATATTTATGTTCAAATATTTCTTCATCAAACTCTTCTATGTTATTATGCTCAACATTTTCTTTTGAGTTTTCCAAATAATAACTATCTTGACTACTAGATTCTTCTATACTTATGATTTTGTATGCTTCTACAGCATTACTTTGGTCAGTTATTGTAATATCTCCTTTGAAAAATGTTATGCTAGGATTCATAAATAAAAAGCCTTGTAAACTTTTCAAAAAATTTAAACCTAAAATGAATGGGTATGATCCTACTGGTGAAACAAATGTTAATGGTAAATTAAATTGTTGTTTTTCTACTTTAATAGACTCATTATTGATGCAATGTGTTAAGTAAACTGATCTCTCATCAAATTGTTTATTCTCACTGGTTTTGCTAATTTTTGTCTATATTTTTCTGGTACTAATTCTTCTCTTATGACACTCTTTGTACTCCCTGTATCTATCATAGCTGTTGTTTGTATCTTATGTTCTTTTGCTAATTCTATTTCACAATTTATGGTAATTAAAGAACTATTTTTTGGATTTTCTATGCTATAAACAATCCTTCCTAATATTTCAGTATTTTCTTGTGATTCTGCTAAATTAATTTCTAATAACTTATTATTATAATACTTTTCGCACAATATTGAATATGTATTATAATATTTATTTGCAACTAATTTACTACACTTATGACATTTTTCTGGCCAACCTAAATTAATGTATTTATATTCTTCTTCATGTTGTTCTTCTATGAATGCACACATATACTCTTCTAAATCACTATTTGTGCTATTTGAATTTTTCGAGTCTGAATCTATCATGTTAATACTCTCTATACTATAAATACTCTCATTATCACTTAAATCATCTAAACTGTATATTGACTGAATATCTTCATCTTCTTCTAACTTAAACAACTCCATCAAATGTACTTTTTCTCTCGACTGTTTTCCTAATTTTGGACATTTAGGTCTAATATGTCCAACTTCTCCACATGAATAACATTTACAACTACTCTTATCTTTTGGTGCTTTATATTTTCCAATCCAAGGTCTGCCTCTTCTTTTCCTAAATTGTTTTGGAATATATTTTCTCTTCTTATATGTTCTTGAATTTCTTATGCTGAAATTCTTATGCTGTTTGTAAGGTTTATATGACTTATATTTCTTTTTGTATATTTTCTAATGCTATTTTTCTTATGACAACTATATTGTTGTGGTAAATCTATATTTTTACAACTCATGTAAAATTGCTTTCTAATTTGTCTCTTAGCTTTTATTTGACTACACTGTTGTCTAATTATATCATATACATGTTGAATTCTAGGTCCTATTGCAATATCATTTTTCTATGGATGCTTTTGCCATTCATTCCAAATCTTTTCTCCTATTGGTCCTTTTATTTTTGTCATATAAGTATCTAATAAATTAATATTACTAATTCTACCCGTTCTTCCTAAATATTTAAAGAAATCTATTGTATACTCAGCTATATACTGTCAATCACAAATTTTTAATTATTCTAAATTTCTAATTGCCCTTATTTGTTCTTGTTCACTTCTGCCATCTAATCTTTTATGATCTAAAAATTTTTGTTTAATCAAAGTAACAAAACCATCAATATTAAAATGTGTTTTAGTTGTCTGATGCTATTCTGGATTTTGAACTTTCCATGACTGAAAATAATAAAAAACTAAACCATCTAAAGTATGTTCAAAATAATCTAACATATTTTGTAAATTACTAAAATCTAACATTAATGCTGCATGTACGCAACCCTTTTCCTATCTCTCAATCGTTCTTTCCCAATCTTGTGGATCTACATTATCTAAATTTAAAATATTACTAGCTATATTAATTTGTTCTAACCCCCTCAAATATGGAATCCTATTTTTTCTAGGTGGTTTTATCGTACTTTCTTTTATGTAATCTACTTTTGCTTTTTCATTATATTGTTCATTTGTTGGTCTAAAAAATTGTTGGTCAGTCCTACTTGCGTGTCCTGAATTTTCTACTCCGGATATACTACTTTTTTCTGTTGGATTACATTCTTCTCTCAATTCTAATAAATTATTATATTCTTTTGATCCTAAAATATGTTTTACTCCTATTTCTAAAATTAATTTTTTCATTTCTTCATCTGAAATTCTATGTAGTTCTAAATCATATGTCCTATATTTTTCTAAGTACTCTTCTTCATCTAAATGATCAATATCTTCTATAAGCTTATCTACAATATGATCAAAAATTTTGTCAACTAAATTAATATCTAAATTATCAAAAGCCACTGTCATTTTCGATCTCACTCTCATATTCTTCTATATTTTCTAGTTTCTTGTAAATACTAAACCTAATTGTTGCGTTACCTGTACTAGTTTTATATATTTGTACTTTATCTGGTTGTTTATTTCTTGTTACTTGTAAATTAGGTAATGTCCACTGAATTCCTTCTAAAAAGCTATTATCTACGGTTTTTGCTTCTATCATATTTACATGTTTACTACCTAATGTTTGAACTAAATTTTGAAATTCTAAATTAAACTTAAGATGTATATTTATCAGACACTTTACCAATATACATTAAGCTAATACATAAATTTTTATACTCTCCTTTCATATTATAATTTTTTGTTCTTATGCTTACTTTAATATATTTACTAAATTCATTAATTGTCATAACATAATTTGGAATACATCCTATGACTGCTAAGTTTGAACTTAAATCTACTTCAGCTGTTACTATTGTTGCTTGTTGGTGATTATCCCATCTATCATCATATACATACACACACACACACACACACACACACACACACATATATATATATAGACACTAATGCTTTTGTGCATACTTGTGCTCTGGTTAATCCTGCTATTCCAATTAGTATTGTTCCTATATGAATCTGACTGAAATGTGATTTTCTCAAATGCATAACTGCTTCCTTACTAATTAAATTAAATGTAACTTCTTTATCGATATAGCTAACTTCATGTTGACTGATGCTACTTACAATTCTGCTTCTATTTTCAAATAAACCTAATTGGTACAAGTTTTATTTATTTTTCTGTGTTTTCTCAAAACCTCTTCGAATAAATTCGTGTGCTTCTTCTTCATTTGGATAAACATCTTTAGCTCTAATTACTTCTTTTCTAAAGAGTTCCATTTTCTATTATCAAAAGGATTTAGCTTAGGTCTTCTAATATTATTATTTGCACTTAAAGTTAAATTTTCTAGTTTATCTAGCAAAGATGGTGGAAGTGATGAAGATTCGTTATGTAAAACTTGGTTTATTTATGCTATTTGTTCTTCAACTTGATCTAATTTTTCAGCTAAATTTAAAACTAACTGAATAATTAAATTATTTTGCCTAATGGGAATATTACTATTGGCTACTTGACACACCCCGAATGAGATCAGGGCATGCTGGCCATCACGTGGAAGTGACGTAACCATGTGCACAGTGCAGAAGCTAAGAAATAATAATAAAGTACGAATAAAAACAAACCTAGCTATACACAAAGTAAAACATACATGTGCAAGCGTAAGCGTGAAAAACAAAGTTCAGAGCACGAAAGACCTAGTGCAGTCCGGGAGAAACAACACTAAATAAACACACCCCAAAGGTGGTCCTACATTGGTGATAATCTGTCAGATAAGCCGAGAAATCCCCTGGGAAGCCACCAAAAGTGCTAGTCAACTAGAACCTGGAGGGGCGCAAAACAGAAAGTGTGAGTGGGCAAAAACAAAGCTTTTTAAAAATCATTTCATAAACAAAGTTCTAACCCCTCACCGTAAAACCTGTATACTTCCCAGAAAATATAATAAATACATATATATAAATCATGCTCAGAAATATGCCATGCCAAATGCCTCAAATAAGATGCAAGTACTCAAGTAATGCCAATCCATGCCATATAATCTGTCAGCCGGAGTCACCTAACGTGACCTGTACGGCTAAATCTAAAGCTCTAATCTCCAACTCACTAACTACACCTGCACACGAGTCGGAACCACCTAAAGTGGTCTGTACGATAGGACTGGGCGTAAATAAGTACGCTCAAGTGCTACGATCACGTGAAGACTGGGCGAATAATCGCGGGTCACCTACGAGTTGAAACCACCTAAAGTAGTCTGTACGACAGGACTGTGCACCTAACTTGGATCCAAGATGAGCGTGTGGTATGGGAGGTGAACATCACGTGAAGGACTGTGCCCAACTTTGGGCGGGAGCACTAACACCAGGGGTGCAGGTTATGAGCTCTCTATGCATCTCAAATTACTACTAAACATAAACATAAACCATAACTCACCTGGCACTTACCTGTGCGTCCGCAGCACCAAACATATATATTTATGCAACTAATAATGCATAATTAAATGGGCAAACATAATGCATGGCATATAAAACATATAAACGTTTCATTTCACTTTCTGGGAAAAACACAAGTATATAGGTATATACGGAAAACCAAAAGCCCACTCACTAGTATGTAGAAGGGTCGTAACCCCCTTGCCTCGAGTAACCGCGCTCGTCCTCGGGATAGGTCTCACCTATATGCGAAACAACCATAAAAACGTAAATTTAAAAGCACATAACCAACATTACGAAATAACTTCTCATACAATGCTCAAATGGGGTGTATGAATACACCAACGTGATCTACTCAACCTCACGAACATCCCCAAATTTTTAAAATAATTTTCTAACACCGCACGCGCCCCTACGCGCCGGCCAAGGCACGGCCACACGCTCAGGCACGTGCCTGGCACACTGACGGCGTCAGTTAATGCCGTAAGGAATATTCCGTTAAATCTAACTGATTCTGTTAACGCCGTTAGGAATATCCATCCAAACTGACGGAATATTCTGTCATCTTCTCCGGCCAACCTCCGGCGCCGTCGCCAGCGTCGGAAAACCGGGAAAAATTCAAAACTTGATATCTCACTCGTTTTTCATCCAAATTTCACAAAATTGGTACCAAAATGAAGCTTACAACAAGAGGAACAAATCTATACCACTTTCAAGCACTAAAACCACCGGAAACTCACCGGGAAAACACCACCAACTCCAGCCAAACCTGCAACTCACGATCCCGACGTCCAAAACCTTCAAACGAATCACCCCGAGCCTCCTAAGAACCTCACCAAGCTTCCTACAAGCTTGAAATTCCCAAAAACATAAGAATTAACGTGTGCATGAACAGTACCCCGATTTACACCTCTCGGGTTCGACATGAATATGAAGGTTCCCTTACCTGAAATAGGTATGGTTGAACTCCTAAGGACCTCACGAGCAAAAATATGTAATTTGTTTCCTCGATCCGTGAAGATTCCAAGGGTTTTGGGTGTTGTCCGTACAAAGAAGATAGGAAAGGGTGAGAGAGAGAGTCTCGGGACAGGGTAGAGAGAGAGAAATGAGTGTGGGTATGTGTGTGGTCCAAAATCAACCAATCAAAACCCAAAAACAACCACACAACGAAACAACCATACTAGGGGTAAAACCGTCATTTCACCCCTACGGTACGAAAAGTCCGGGACGGGCTGTCACACTACTTGTGTTGAAAAATTTGTTAAACCTACTGGTTCTTTATCAAACTTACTAATTTCTTTCAAAGCTTGGATATATTTTCTGCTAGTTCTTGAATTGGTCATTAGACTAATAATTTATCTATTTTATTATGCAACTAATCTACTTGTTCACTCAACTCTTTTTGCACTAATTGAATATTTTGGACTTCTAATTTTAATTGCTCAACTACTTCTAATAATCTAAGTTCTACTTAAGCTTACTATCTATGAGGTCAACAAGCTCTTTTATCTCTCTTTTGCTCGGAAACCTTTGAATATTTTTGTTATTATCTTCTAACTG
Organism: Pyrus communis; assembly: GCF_963583255.1. Classification (NCBI taxonomy): domain Eukaryota; kingdom Viridiplantae; phylum Streptophyta; class Magnoliopsida; order Rosales; family Rosaceae; genus Pyrus; species Pyrus communis. Next base: position 16,452,749 of record NC_084806.1, read on the forward strand.
AGATGTAATATAATCTAAATTTTGTCTAATTGGTTTTATGGAATTTTTCTGAAAATGCTCTAACAATTGGTTTAACAAATGATTATGCTTATTATTTTCTAATTTTATATTTTCTGCTTGACTAATAATAAGATCTACAATACTATTGGCTTGTGAATTTTCTTCACTATGCAAAATATGATAATGCTTTCTCAATGGAAAATAACAAACTAAACTATTTTGGTCTAATGTTATTTTTCTTTTTTGAGGTTCACTAATTTCTAAATTAAGGTAATCTATCATAAACTATTATGCTTATTAAAGTTACGGATAATTGATTTCTTTGAAACTCTCTTTCTTCTCTCAAGGTCTCTAAAACTTGATTTGCTACTCCTTTTGCTTCTAAAACTTTATGCTGCATTTATGTATTATTATATTTACGAATAAATGAAGGATGTTCAAGATAACCAAGATAAAACTTCTGCTTCTTCAAAGTACTGCTAATTCTTTTGGATATATATTCTGATCTTGTCTTTATGCTAGTTATAGTTGGGTGTCTAGGACAATAAATACTTGGTGGTTGTGGTTGACAAGGTCTACAAGGACAATAATATCTGTTGTTCATACAAAAAAAAACAAGTATGATATCAGTTGTATCAATGACTTCCGTCCTCAAGATACTTTACTATTATAATTATACTATTAAAATGCTAAACTTGGCTCTGATGCCAGATTAGCACAGCAGACTCGGCTAAATATTCACATGGCCATTATAACAACTAGACATAAAACCTTGCACATGGAACTCGACATGTTTCAGCATGATGGCCGCTCACAGTACTATAAGGCCTTAACGGTTGAACTCAGAGGTACCCTAGTTAATGTCCAGTTATTTGTATGACAAACATTCAACTATAACAGAGTGCTCGAACAAGGTATGATCGTCAATTTAGCAGGTTAATAATATAACTACAATAGTGTTTCCCTGTTTTGGACTAGAAGTCTAATTAAACAAACACACTAAAGAAAGAAAAGAAAGCTTACTTAAGACTTGGAGATTGCTTCAATATGTACACTTGAACTTTTATTGATATATAGAATGTTTACAAAGATAGTTGTTTACAAGGAAGTGTTTACAAGGATGCTATGAAGACTAAGGATGTTTTGAGAGTATGAAGATGGTGTGAGTATATGGTGAGAGTAGGGTGTTCAGGTGTTGAGATATTGAGGTTTGTTTGTACAATGAAGGGAACTGTTTTTATATAGACTGGGTGAGAATACCTTGTTCTAAAATCTTTACAGATGTATGGTATGGACAGTTCCTTGGTACTTGTCATCTTCTACTGTTGCTGAAATTATCAGTACTGTTTCTAAAACGTGATCTGACTTATTTGTCTTCCTTTTACTTTGCATGTGAACTTGCTTATCTTCTTTTGCTTTGTCTTGATAAATGTATTTGAGCTTGCTGTATGGCTTTCTCCTGGAGCCTATTTTTTGCTTTTGTTTTGAGTATGCATGTGATCATTCTGAAATGTTTTTCTTCCTCATCTTCTTTCTCATGCCCAATTTGGGTATTATCAAAATATTCTGTCCTTATGATTAAAATGAAACTTTTCAGGGTGTTTTGGTTAGTTTCCCCTTCTATGTATGCTGCTCTGCGTTTATTTTCTAAAGTGTTATTACCATCCCCGAAATGCTCACCCCCACTGACTTTTGTTGATTTGTTAATGACTATCTTGATGAAATTATTTAAAAGGACAAACTTAAAAGGAGAACTGAGTAGTATTGTAGAATGTTACAAGTATTTTTCTACCGAAAACATGTTGCAATTGTTTTGATTACAAATTTATGTTGGGACTCTTTTCCTTTAATTGGTTCAATACTTTTCTTTGACTGTGAGCCACGTTAAGCTTGTGATAATGCTGATTAAGTAACGTTCTGGTGATGGTAATAGCATCACTCTGTTTCTAATTATTCAATCTTACATTAGTTAACCCAACAATGATACGGATACTGCTTTGTAGCCTGTGATTTTTAGTTTTTTGTCAAAAGCTTGTAATTTTACATGCTTAATTTTGCAGATTTTGTATTATAGAGGGACCTGAAATGGTGCAGGACTTTGACAAAATGGAGTTGCAGGAGATCCAAGATAATATACGAAGCTGATGAAACAAGATTTTCTTGCATATGGAAGAGGTGAGCCCACTTTTTTCGTATTAGCACGATGTTGCATATGATTGCCACTTTAGACGGACTTCGTTTTAATTTTTCTTGCCAGAAATTTGCGGTGTGTGAATCGTTTCCTTGCGATTGGCTCATAGTATGAAGCCAATTCATCCCAAAGAGCCTTCAACTTGGTGTAATAGTCTGAAACAGATTGTTGTCCTTGTCGAATTTGATAAATCCTTGAATCGTTTCCTTGTGAGAATCGATCCTCAAGATCCTTCCATGCTGCTGATGCGGATTTGCAGTAGAGTATACTGCAAGCGATGTTGCCTTGCACAGACTGCCAAATCCATGACAAGACCATGTCGTTGCATCTCTGCCAAATTAGATATTTGGCATCGGTGCTTGCAGGGCTTTTGTGTGATCCATCAATAAACCCAACTTTGTTCTTGGCCCTGAGAGTGATGTGCATAGAGTGGCTCCACTGACCGTAGTTGTGTCTGTCAAGGAGTTGTGAAACTAAAACAAGACTCGGTGCATCTGAGTGGTGTAAGATGAGAGGATCGGATGTGTGAGGCACCGCCTTGGTTTTTCATCGGCCATGTTGGCTGCGTTTGTTGGAGAAAATTTGAGTTGTGTTTGTAGTGGAAGTGGAATGGGCTTCTAGAGTCACCAAGATCGGTGCTCTAATGACATGAAGAAAGTTGAGGTTCCACCATAAAACCAATTGGCAATATGGGGAGTAGCCCAACCTTTTATAAGCTCATGCAAGTTCCCTCATTCCATCAATGTGAGACTCATTCTCAACATTGTGAATTGTGAGTATGTTGGTTGTTTTATAAGATGTGTGTTCACATTGCTAACTTATGGAAAATGATGTCCTTATTCAGTATTTGGCTTTCATTCAGAACTAGTTGGGAATTGATAGTTTTACAGATTTTTGGTTTATCTTGTGCTTGTCGTCACACTTGTTGAAATATCTTTTCTCTGGTTGTTTCCTTGTTTTTTACGGTTTCTGTTGAGCGAAACATAGTCTATTTGTGCTGATTATATGCTAGTTAAATATGATTTCAATTTCTATTGTTTTGATTTATCGTGTGCTTGTCGTCCACACTTGATGATATATCTTCCCTCTGGTTGTTTCCTTTTTATTTTTTTATTTTTATTTACTTTTTAAGTTTCCGTTAAGTGAAAAATAGTCTGTTTGTGCTGATTACATGTTGATTGTATATGTGGTCTGTTTTGAGGGATTTTCATCATTGAGTGACTTCGATTTCTACTATTTTCAGTGAGGAAGGGATGAAAGGGAAAGAGAAGAGAGTATGTAGCGTTTTGCATCGCAATGAGGCTAGTGATGAACTGACATAAGTGGGAGATACGATGTCGAGAATGAAACGGACCAGAAAATTATAAAAAATCGGAAAGAAACATTTTTAGTATTTGCTTAGATGAATGTTGTATGAGAATTGAGCGATTATATGGTTGTAAAGGATTGATTGATGAAATGACAATGTTTCAATGGTTGAATGATTGTATGACATTTAATAGCATTTTGCAAGTGTTATGCAAAGATGCTTATAGTATTTGGGCAATGCTATGGATTATATAGAAGTGCTGGGAGAAACAATAAATGTTATAAAATACATTTCATAGTATATTTTTTTTTTATAGCAATTGAAAAATGCTATAGAAAGTGTAAACTTTCTATACAATGGTTTAGTATAGCATTGGCAAAAAGGATGAACTGTCAATTTAGTCTTTGAATTATCACCTTATTGAAAATTAGGTCCCTAAACTATGTTTTTTTAGAAAATTCAGTCATTGAATTATAAAAATAAACTGCCAATTACATCCTTAATATTATATTTGAAGTTACTATAATCAATTTTTGTCAATTTAAGTCACGTTACTTGCATGTGATACATATTGGAGGGTAGATTGATAGTTTTTCATAAAGAAGTAGTGTATGGAGTTAACTTTAGAGGGTAAATTGGTAGTTTTACATAAGAAATAGTGTATAACTTTAGAGGATAAATTGGTAGTTTTACATAAGAAATAGTATAAGTTAACTTTGGAAGGTAAATTAGATGTTAGATTCGCAACCTATATGAAAGGTGAAGGGTTTTTAGGTGAGAAAATGACGGTATTACACTCTAAAGTGTGTTAAGTGACTTAAGTTGACGAAAAATTGGATAAAATAGCTTGAATATAATAGTATGGATGAAATTAGCAATTTTTAATGAATTTAAAGACTTATTTTACCGAAAAAATAATTCAAGGACTTAATTTTCATTGATGTAATAGTTCAGGGACTAAATTGACACTTCACACTTGGAAAAAATATGAAACACTTGTATAGCATTTATTGAATGCTATAAAAAGTGGTTTGTGGTGTGACAACCGAACTACCCGTAATGAATTTCTTGCCCTAGATAAAACCAATAAAAATAATCAGAACTGTACGTTGTCTTGATAGTTCACTAAATCTCACCAGGAGTATATGTAATGTAGTAATTCTTCAAATGATGTCGTTATTTTAAGGAAAGTACGGACTCTATCGTGGAATGCATTCCCCAATATGCACTCATGATCAAATTATCTATTTTTATGTCTCCTCTTATTGACCGTCTTTGCAAAATATTAGACTGATTGAAGGAGAGATAAAAAATGAATGGCTAATATTTCTTCAGTAGTCATAATTTGATTGTATTTCTTGGTATTTTCAGGCTATTTTAATTGCAAAACATATTGGCACGAGTTCTAAATAACTATTGGTTGTAATATCTCCCTCTCATTGTCAGGAGACAATGTTAACCTCGTATTTTTCTTTCCAGAAAGGAGATCGAATTACCAAGTTGCAGCAAGCTGTCCGATGAACTAGAGAACGTGACAGTTAGCCGAAGACAAGACTATACCGTATTAAAAAAGGCGATCGGGAAGCAACCAGTCGCTTCTGGCGAAGCTTCCGTAAGGCCGACCACTACTTGGTGGAGAGGTGTCTAACGGGCGGTGGCAAACTTATATATGCTTTTCTTTGAGCGTATTAATTTGTAATTGCCAATACTTTCAGGTATTGTACTTGCAACAAACCACCATTAGTCAGGTACCATAAATTTATCCAAATTTTTACATCGTATACAGGTTGTTTATCAAGTGGAAGAAGATCAGAAGCCATTTGTAACTCAAATTTTGTATAGTTCATATATCATAAGTATACTTTCTCAAACAACTTTCACAAGTCTCCTTTTTTTATTGGTCAATCAATAACAACAAAAAGGTCGAGTATCAAAAGTTTTCCATTTCTGACATGTTAACTGTTAGAAAATCACTAGATCCTAAAAGTTTAAGTTGTCATAAAATGGATCAATAATGTATATCAAACTTACACCACTTCCTTTCTCACTTGCCTGCCAATTCTGCACGTGGCGTGGCAAAGCAATAGGGTAAGAGACAGGTTGACTAGATTGTAAAAATTTAAGTTGTCGTAAAATGGGTCAATAATGTGTATCAAACTTACACCATTTCCCTTCTCACTTGCATGTCAATTCTGCACGTGGCGTGGCAAAGCAAAAGGGTAAGAGACATGTTGACTAGATTGTAAAAATTTAAGTTGTCGTAAAATGGGTCAATAATGTGTATCAAACTTACACCATTTCCCTTCTCACTTGCATGTCAATTCTGCACGTGGAGAGGCAGACCAATAGGTAAGAGGCACAAACATATAAGTGCAGTGCCGTAGCACCCTACACATTGCAAAGAAACAAAGAAATTGCAAACATGAATTGAGCTCATGACCGACCTCTTGCAAAGAAGGCTCTGATACTACGTTAGACAACTAGACTTAAAAAACTAAGCCGGTAAAGATGAACCAACAATATATTTCAAGCTGACAACATTCTCTTCCTCACTTGCATACTAAACCTGCACGTGGAGAGTCATACCAATAGGGGAAGAAAGACAAGCATATAGGTGCAGCACCCACCATACACTGGCAAAACTAACAAACAAGTTGAAAACAAGAATCGAACTCTTGACTACTTGCAAAGAAGACTTTGATAATATATTAAACAACCACAAAATGTCAACATTTTAGAGTCAAGTTACTTTGATACCAAGGGTTAGGTCAGAGTCTTGTTCGCAATTGGAACGATCGAGTTGGGGGAATGACTCTGATACCATGTCAGGATTTTAGAGTTACGTTTGTAACCCACTATTAATAACACCGATATTCTTCTAGCTTTACAACCTACACATGCCGACATGTATTAAGTTTTATCACTAAAGGCCTTAATATTATTAGTAGTGGTAACATTCATTTATAAATAATAATATATTTTATCAAATTTCCGATGATTGTATTCTTGAACACTAAACGCTTAAAAACTTAACCTATCAGAGAAAGGGCCAACAGTGTGTACTAAGCTTACAATCACCATGTCCATATTCTAGTAAATTAGGTGCACGCTCTTAATTGGTTCTCAACTTAAACAGAATTGACAGCACTTGGAAGAAGAGAGAGAGAGAGAGAGAGAGAGAGAGTCTTCACTTGCAATTGCAAATGCCAAAGTTTGGAGCCTAGTAGGAAGCCCTCTCTGTCCTAATCTCATCCCTAATTCCTAGTTCCTAGACAAGTACTTGAATCCTTTCTTGTTAACACTTGGATCCCTATAGGCTACAGGCTATTGTTTTAGATCCAAGGATGTTAAGCACCACCACATGCCAAAAAAAGGAAGATAAGACACCAATGAGGTTGTGGTCCTCTGTATTGAAAAATTATAGAGAGGAGGAATAACCCCTGAGCCTTAAGTGGGGACCACATATGGGACCCATCATTTATGCATCTGACCTGAGAGAGCATTGTCACTCCTCTGTTATTCTTTTGCTGGATTGATCTTGTGACATCCCACAGTGGTCAGGGGAGTGATCCTAAAATGTATATTCTCATCCCTACCTAGCATGAGGTCTTTTGGGAGCTCACTGGCTTCGGGTTCCGTTGAAACTCCGAAGTTAAGCGAGAAGGGGGCTAGAGCAATCCCAGGATGGGTGACCCATTGGGAAGTTCTCGTGTGAGTTCCCAAAACCAAAACCGTGAGGGCGTGGTCGGGGCCCAAAGCGGACAATACGATGCTACGGTGGTGGAGCGGGCTGGGAAAGTGGTCCCCTCCCGGCCGGGATGTGACAATTTGGTATGAGAGCCTAACCCTGGTCGCGTGTGTGCCGACGAGGACGTCAGGCCCCTAAGGGGGGGTGGATTGTGACATCCCACATCGCCCAGGGGAGTGATTCTAAAATGTATATTTTCATCCCTACCTAGCACGAGGCCTTTTGGGAGCTCACTGGCTTCGGGTTCCGTAGGAACTCCGAAGTTAAGCGAGAAGGGGGCTAGAGCAATCTTATGATGGGTGACCCACTTGGAAGTTGCTCGTGAGTTCCCAAAAACAAAACTGTGAGGGAATGGTAAGCCCAAAGCGGACAATATCGTGCTACGGTAGTGGAGTCGGGCCTGGGAAGTGGTCCCCCACGGGCCGGGATGTGACAATTTGGTATCAGAGCCTAACCCTGGTCGCGTGTGTGCCGACGAGGACGTCGGGCCCCTAAGGGGGGTGGATTGTGACATCCCACATCGCCCAGGGGAGTGATCCTAAAATGTATATTGGCCCTTCCTAGCATGAGGCCTTTTGGGAGCTCACTGGCTTCGGGTTCCGTAGGAATTCCGAAGTTAAGCGAGAAAGGGGCTAGAGTAATCCCATGATGGGTGACACATTGGGAAGTTGCTCGTAAGTTCTCAAAAACAAAACCGTGAGGGAATGGTAAGCCCAAAGCGGACAATATTATGCTACGGTAGTGGAGTCGGGCCCGGGAAGTGGTCCCCCCCAGGGCGGGATGTGACAGATCTTGTGTGAAGCAATTTGTATCCTTAATTTTGCTTAAGCATGAGTTAGGATCCATATTTCATACTCTTGAAGAATGTAAAATCCCACGTCAGAAATATGATAAAATAATATATAATATAATGCCGAATTGTGAAGGTGAGTAAGTTGGAAACAGTGTCACCATCGATGTTGATTAGTAGCCTCTTATGCAATAATTCAAATGAGGCGAAAGGAAGAGGGGAGGTTCAAACTTTCACCTCAGCGTAGGATTAACGCTTTTAACCACCAGAGGTACAAACATAACCATATAGTCGTACCAAATTATTCATAAATTATAATTTTGTTCCATGGAACTTCATACTTTGGCCATCATATTCATAAACATCAGTGATCACTAAACTTTAGTTTACTTCTAATTATAATAATTACAATTTTCTGGCCTGTTTCTTTTTCGGTTTCACAAGCTGTGAATCTCTAGAAACATTCTTAGGGGCCTGCAGTGTCTTCTTGCAGCTCATGATTCGTAAGCTCTGCCTTATTATGTCAATCTCTCTTTCCTTCTTAAAATGGTCATGCTCCATTGAAGCTATTTTGGATTTTAGAGAGGCAATCATTTCTTCCTTGGCTTTGAGCTCTCTCTTTAGATCTTCCACACTGTCTTCTTCCTCTGCCTTCCAATACAGCCCATTTCCTGCAGTAAATACCAAATGTCCATTATAAATGATATATAGGCTCTTTATCCGAAAGGATTTTCATTTTTTGGTAAAAATGGAGGATAGTTGTAGGCCCAATTCCACGTCGAATTTCAACGATTGGAACCGTCTATTTTGTAAGTCTCGATTCATAGATCATCCTTATAAAAATTCATTTCAATCCGAAACCATTTGCCTATTTAATTATCACAATGGAGTTTCAATGTTTCTTAGTAAACAAAGTGTTCGTTAATTTCTTTGAACTCAATTAGATGTCTCAAATATTTCCGATTCGGCTAATATTATAGTTTGGATCATTAAAGTACAACATTTTTCATAAATATATTTATCTATGTATGAATTAAAAGCACATTAGTGAAGAATTATTAAGATTATAATAAGTTCAGAGTTTGATTCTTTCAAATGTAACTGAAAACATATATTTGTAAAGAGGATTTGATTTAGTTATGTACACCTAAGAATCAAGCAATCTTGTAGCTAATTATAATGATGAAAAATTCAGTTTTTTTTTATGATTCATTTTTCTTGTGATGAGAAGAAAAATAATCAATGACTTCAGACAAAGGAAAAGCCTAAGACCCACCGACTGCTAAACTATGATGTTGGTTATCATTAACAATAATATAACTACGAAAATCGCCATCATAATTTCTTAGATACAACTGTTTTGTTCCAAAAAAGTGAAGACTGAGTGTCGCTGGAACAAATTCTGATCGAAAAATTGCTATCATTTTTCTGTAAGTGTTAATTATAAAGTTTCCAGCTGAGAGAGAGAGAGAGAGAGAGAGAGTTACCAGAATGTGTCCTCTGAATGAGATCATCAAGCTCCACCTTAATAGCCAGATAAAGTTGCTTCCACTTTTCCACAGTCTCATCCCTCCTTGCTCTTTCCTCCTTCATTTGCTCAGCCAAGAAAACACTCCCCAACAACACTTCCCACTCTTTACCATTATTCTCCCCACCACCACCACCACCAACTCCACGACCATCACCACCACTGCCGCCGCCAACACTACTCTTATTATTATTCCCACCTCCGACCACCATAACCCCACCACCAGAGTTCTCCATTCCCCTAATCCTCTCCTCCTTCTCCTCCACCACCTTCCTCAACATCTTCACTTCCTCCCTCATCTTCTTCTTCTCTTGCTTCCACTCAGCCTCCTTGAATGCAAACACCATCATGTCCCTCTCATATGCTGCACTCTCCTTCTTCCTCTCACACACCATCTCACTCATCTCCTCTTGAATACTTCTCACCTTTTCTCTCAACCCACCAGCATTTTTCTCACTTAAATTACCCTTCTTCTTGCTCAGAAACCCGCCCATCTACCAGTGATTTTCACACTCCTGCTTTCTTTTTCAGAGAGGACCCTTTCTGACATCGATTTTATCCAAGGGAGGGGGTTGTTTCAGAGGCTTCTCCTCTTGCTCTTCCACTTAATGAGAGCTGTGGTCTATTTTTATAAAGGGACTTGCTAGTTAGGTGCGCACTCACTCTCACACAATGTTAATAATGTTTGATGGAAGAAGCATCAACGAGCCAATGAGTGAGGCTCGTGAAGAAGACTAGTGTCTTGTATGCTAACATTATTTGATGATTTTTACACAGATATGGGACACACATGATCTGTATGCAAATATAATTGGATTATTCCCAAAGTCACATGCAATTTTCTTATTTAGGAGCGTGGGTTCTTTATTTCAAAATCTATTATTGTTTGGTCAATATTTTGCCAGCTACTTTTAAGTCAGCATAAGCCCCTAATACCCTCAGATAGCATCTATATACAGTTTGCATTCGTACTATTTGGTTCAAAAACATTTTTTTTGTTTGGAAACTATTTGGTTCAAAAACTTTAAGCAAATTATTGTGTGCATTGAAATACAGCCACCTGATATAGCATTTCGCTTCTGTTTTAACACGTGTTTTAAGTGCTATTTCTCTACAACAAATCACGTACAATTAATATTAGTATATCATAATTTTATCTCCACAATTTATTAAATAAAATAAACCAAATAAGATAAAATACTTATCTTTTGTAGATAGAGAACACTCTTCGTCGATCCTTGATTAGAACAACTATGTAGGTTGAGGTGTGTAATCATTGTCTTTAAGAGTAGATTTCGCCCCTCTAAGACAATGTCTTGATGTAGTAGGTTATGACGTCCTACCCTCCAAGATACAATAACCTATGATCCTTGTAAGCGCAGACTCGCAATACTTGGATCGAATGAACAACTAGATTCTGTCCTTTGGCATATAAGACGTTGAAATTATAATAGCATTTGAGATAATACAAGAGATTAGGAGAGGAGAGGATGATGGGACTGTGTTTTTACTAGGTGGGGTTTGTCCGTTGGAGGAAAGAAAAGATAAATCATTCATAAAAATTGGCATAAGCCCCAAAGATTATATAAGACAAAGTAGGCTATACATGAAGGCCAATTAACAGCGTACAACGTTGGCCGACGGTTATAAATGAGTTAATGCACCAGTTTCAGTTTTACAGATAAAAATTGAAATTAGGACTTTAAAACCAATTGAATATTAAGTGACTATGAAGAGTTGTATTTTGAAATACACAATCAATAATTTCAACAATTTACTAATATTATATCTTATATACACACTTCATTTACTCAATGGCCTTTTTTTAAGCAATGCAGAGAAAGCTTAGGTGAAGATTACACGTACAAGGCACCAATCTTCTCTCGAAGAGCGATGACCATTACACCTGAAAAACCCCAACCCTTCTCCCTTCACATTTTTTTTACTTTTTAATTTTATAATTTTGCAGGATACCAGTATAGTGCTAGCCACCTTTGTATTAATTTTTGCATTTGAACTTTTCCACTCCTTAAAATGACACATGTCATTGTATTACCAAAAAAAAAAAAGAAATAAAAGAAAAAGATTTTGGCTAGAAAATAACGAGAAAAAATAGAAAATATAATTTCAAGGGCATTAAGCCCTTGTTTGATAGAGATGATTGGCTTAGATATGACTATTCACTATATTGAATACATTTTCTTACAACCCGTACCTTAAATACTGTATTTTAATCTCGAGACGTGTGAATGACTATTTTGCCCCTAAGTGGGTGTCTTAATTAATTTATCGAGCATTGACTCAAGAACTATATTTGTGTAACTTCTTAAGTTTCGTAATCCTATTTATGGTATGTTAGTATAACGTTGAAAGAAATTTAAGAATCAAGATTGAGAGGACCAAATTGTAATTTTCACAACTTTGGAGGGCAATTGAGTAATTTCACTTAAACAATTTTAAGTCGGACTGTAACAATCCGTCCCTAATTTTACGGATTTTTAATTTTAAAAGTGTGAATTGGCGAAAATGCCCCTAGAGGCGAGATTGTTGATCTTCGTTGACCATCATTTTGTGACGTGTTTGAGCTACTATTTTACCGTATACTTGAAGTACTTGATGGTACAAACACGTAGGTGCAAACGGAATTGAATTCGGAGTTATGGTGAAGATTTTATGAAATTACGAAACTCAAGGGCATTTTAATAAATTCATTATCCTAGATATTTCTCCCTTGTTATTTAATAATTTTAAGGCCCATAGGACCCACACCTTACCCCAAGCTCTCCTCTCCATCTCTTCACTCTCTCCCCATACTCGAGGAACCCTCTCGGTCTCTCCTCCTTTACTTTCCCCTCATCTCTTTCCTTTCGGCAAAACAACACAGCAACGACAGTGCCACCTCGCCTCACCAACTTCGGTGAGCTGCACTACTCGTTGACCCAAAACCAGACCACCATCATCATTTCTTCCCCGTCTCGAACCCAGACCAGGCCATGGAACTCCAGCAGTAGCAGAGGCTACTGTTCATTTCTTCCCCCGACGAACTCCAACGATCTATTAACATTTCCGACTAGGTAGGGACTCACACCACTCTGTTTTGTTTTAGTTTTCGATTTCTAGCTCGATTTCGAGCTTACACGTGAGTTTTGGTGGCGATATTGCAGAAACCAACTCAGGGAAGCTATTTTCCTAGATTTCAGCGAAGTTCGCATGGTTGCAGGCCATTTTTCAGCTACCACTCGACCCCATATTGGTATATTCCTAATCTAATCTTCCATAGCATCAAATCCATATATAGTATGTTGCAAATGGTTATGATTTGAACCCAAATCGGATCTCAGGAAGTTTTCTTGGCTAAACCAGCCAAAAAACCGGCAGTTGCAGTGGTGCACCCACAACCCAGAATGGGTCAACCCGACCCACGAACCAAAATCGGATCCGTAAACCGGCCTAACCCTAACCCAGATCCGACCGGGATCCATTTCAAAATTTGGAAGGAATATTTCAAGGAAAAATAAAATAATAGAAAAACTAATGAAAATGGTTTGAAAATTTTGAGTTTTAACGATAAGGATAAAATAAAAGGCAAAGTGAATAGTACCAGGATTGACTTTTTAGTGTAAAAATATGATTTTTTGTTAAAGTGAACACTACTGTGAGCTTTTCGTTAAAGTTGCCTAAAATAATACGTTAAAGTTAGCTGTTGACCGTTAGTTGACTTTTGTTGATTTTTTCGAAATTTTCTTGAAAACCCTCTTAGACTAATTTCGATGTCCAAAGTCCATTTTTGGCATCCATTTAGGGAAATTCCAAAGTTTTAACGTAATTGACCGACTCGATGGCTAGTTTGACCTCTGACTTTTCGTTGACTTTTTACAGAGTTTGCACGGGACCTTTCTTAGGGTATTTCGATGCCTTAATTCCGAATTCGCGGTCCTTTTTCCCAAATTTAATCATTTTAGTTGAGTTTTACTAATGGATCCCAATATTATGCTTAGGTGCAATTACTATCCGAGACTCCGGTTTTCCTAGCTCGAACGGATGTGACATCGCAAGTAACTATGAGTGGGTCTCTACTTTTAAATATTATATATTTATTTAGCTTCCATTTATACAATTGATAAAAAAATTTCTACGTTACGCCTAGATTAGATTAACGTTTATAAGAATTAGTGTATTGACAAAATTTATGAAATTAGGCTACATCCTACGGGATACACAAGTATGCGTATTATTATGGGATGCCTTAATCGTATTTATGGCCATGAATAATATTTGTCGCCTAGAATTATCAATTTAAAGTTGCATGATCATATATATGATATATGCTCATCATGTGCTACACTGGTGTTAGTACTCGCCCAGGCCAGGGCCAGTCTTCACGTATATGTTCACTTTGCACCATACGCACACTTTGGATCCATTGTAGGTGCCAATCCTGTCCTAGATTGCTATAGGCAATTAGGACTCATATGTGATGTGCATAGATTGCTATAGGCAATTAGGACTCGTATGTGATGCACATAGTGTCATTCTTCACGCGATTGTAGCACTAGAGCGTAAATCATTTCTTTACACCCAGTCATGTTCATGTCAGAATACCTCTGCATGAACTCATGTGTCAGCATATGTCATTGAGCATTTGATATGATATGTTCATTTATGGAATATATTGTGACTACTTGACGTTATATGTTTATTTACCAATTATTGTGAAGTATTGCATTCTAGAGATATTGCCAGCTACGGTAAGTATTTTCATACTATACGTAGTATGTTATATTTGGAAACTATACTTGTTTTACGACGAGGGGTTATTGCATTTTTTTTGAAAAGGTTTTATAAAGCTTTATTTTTAAGCTCACTCACCCTTACTTTTCGCCCCTCCAGGTTTTTGTAGCATAGCTTTCGTGTCATTTATGATTCTTGGCAAATGTTTGGTATAGGAGAGTACCTTCGATGGTATAATTCTTATCTTACTTTTACTGTACTTTGCTTATACTCTGACATCATGTGTGAAATGGGTTCATTCACTCTCACAAGCGCACTCTTGCAATTTGTCACTTTTAGGTTTAAATTTATTCATATTTTCCATATAACTACACTATATGACTTTGTCACCTTTATGGTATCGGCCAGCCCAGCTCGATTCAGAGTCCAGGTGGATATTCTGGGTCAGGGTGTTTCAGGGACTTAACCCACACCCAGCCCACACTCTATCATCTCTTCCTCACCATTTCCGAATCCCTCTCTCTTTTCCTCGAACTCACTCTTTCTAAACCCGAGAAAAGAGAGCTCTCACTCTCCCACTTACCTTCATAACTAAGGCCTATTTTCTAGATAATCGAAGTCTATGGGATGCAAGGATCATAATGATGCTCTCATGTGAGATCGATGCAGTCGGCACCATTGAAGTCGAGAGCTCTATAACTCTCAAAACTCGAACCTAGGTGAATTATGCCTTATGCTCTAAATTTCTGGGTTTGTGGTTGATGTTTTAAACTGTGATGTTGAATTATATATTTAACTAGAGGGTTTTAACCTCTGTCAAGCCGGAAGACGAACTTTGACGAAATGTTGTTGAGTTCGGAGTTGGTGGGTGTTCCCAGCACATCAAATCTCTCCCTCTATGTCTATGTGATAGATTGGGTAGAGTGTTGAACTCAATTTCAAGCTCTAACCCCTGCATGCATGTTTATACTTTTTTCCCAGTTTTTGACAAATGTGAATGGACGAACTCCGACGAGTTCGTGGTTATGGGTGCACAGATCCCTCTCGAATTAGACCCAAGTATTGAATTACCTTGCTACATGTGAAATTTTGTCTGTGAATCATCAAGCTTAACATGCATGCAGCATACCTTCAAGTTTTCTAGAATCCGGCAAACAATTCCGAGTGAAGCTTGTCGAATCCGAGATGGATTCGACCCCTCCTACCCCTATTTTGGTTGTAGGTGAACTTTTAAACATTTTTAGGATAAGTTTCATGATTTTTATTATGTTTTTGAGATGAATTCGAGCTTGGGATGCTCTGAGCAACTTTTTGGGATTTTTCTCCAAATTCCGATGAAGCTTTGGCAACCGGCAACTGTGACCAACGATGGCCATCGTTAACTTTGACGGCAAAGACTAAGATTTCGTTAGTTCTAACGGAATCTTCCAATGGCAAAGGCATATTTCGTTATTTATTTTAAATCCCTCACTGCACCAGCCCGTGGCATCAATGATGGCGAGTGTGATGCTTACTCACCGAACCGCGACTGCGTGTTTGCCTTCGACGATGATCCATGGTGGCGAGTGTTTCCTGGTACGTGACACCATCATGGTGGTGCATGGTAGCACGTGGCAGGAGCACAGCAGCGGTGCGTGACAGATTCGAGACCTAACCTTAAGTTTTCGATGTTTTAAATCACGTGGTGCCCTTTGTTTGTGCAAATTAGAAGCCTAAATGCTTGAATTGGACAATGTTCCATTAAAATGATGTTTTAAGCTTATCTTAGCTTATAATGATATTCACAGGGTTGATTAAGGATCAGAAGGCTTCAAGCAATGAGCCTATTTGCGAGGGACGTTCTGCTTACCTATGAGTGCAACCCTTTGAAAAACCAAATGTTTTTGCGTTATATTTATACACATATGCTTGTATGCTAAATATGTGGATGCATATTATTTTGTTAGTCTCGGACAAGACTTAAGATGATAATATCTTTAGATCATTCGTGATCTATTTTCACCACATGATCATCATGTGATATGTTGTATAACTATCTTCGGCCGTAGATTTATTTGCAGGTTATATTTGTCCTAGTTGATGCTAGGGTTGACGATTATTACCGGTATTAAGATGAACTAGTTGATGCTAGTATATTTCCTGCTTGCTATACTTATGTTAGTGGATGCTAGCATGATTGATTAACAGATTTCTGAACTTGACTTGATGGTTTTTCGTTGAGATTGATGAATAAGATTTTACTATTATGGTAGTATTATATTATATAGTTTTTTTTGCTATATATGTTTTCAAAACATGGGTTATTATGTTTAAATGATGATTTTATAATTGTGATAAAACTGGTCCACTCATGTTTTGCTTTATCGACCCCTTTAGCACGTAACGAGACTAAGGAGAACATCGGTGGGGATGAGTGGGCTTGGCAGTGAGGCTTTCATCCTCTGGATTATGGGTGATGGCTCATTTACTGTAGTTTTATCTATGGTGTAATAATTATTGCATGATTGCACTTCTGATTATGCACAACACTACACTTTGTTGTATTTATTGTGTGAAACTTCTAGTTACTTTGATGTGATGTGATTAATAACGGGATTAAACCCGAGATAATTTGTGTCCCTAAGGGGGCAGATGATAAGTACTTATGTAGAAGCTTTGAATTTATTATTTCAATGAACATCTTTTGGTTCAAATTCTTGCACATCATAACTATCTTGCTATGGCCTCGTCATTGAGCTGACTTGTGACATCATCTCCGGATGGGGTCATATAGTCACTTTAGTGTTGGCCAGCACATCAGGACCTCATAACTTGTGTTATTACTATTGGGGTGTATTAGTTTGGTATTAGAGCATGGTTAGGGGAAACATGCATTTGCATCGTATGATGCCAGTAATTGTGCTAATTATGTAATGTCTACTTGACAGAACTATGCCACCTAGGCATGAATATACTCCTAATCCAAGGTCACAACAATTGATTGAGGCATTGGCCAGCTTATTCCTAATACGATTCGTG
This sequence comes from Pyrus communis, assembly GCF_963583255.1. Taxonomy (NCBI): domain Eukaryota; kingdom Viridiplantae; phylum Streptophyta; class Magnoliopsida; order Rosales; family Rosaceae; genus Pyrus; species Pyrus communis. The sequence goes on from NC_084806.1 coordinate 16,470,064, forward strand.
GTTGCACTCAGGCAAAAATTGTCGTGAGCCATGGTGCTTACTCTTTTGGTGGTCTTGGTGCCGAAGAAGAAGCCGATTCTTGGCTATAACATATGGTCAGATCCACTTACTCACATTCTAGCCCATGTGCTTGATCTTGCCCCCTAGAGCCTAGCTGATTAGGAAGGACTGCTCTAAAGATCTTGTTTTTTTGTATAAAAGATGGCACGTGTCATTTGAAAAAAAGAAAAAGAAAAAAACCAAATACAAAGGTTGCTAGCATTTCTCTTTTTATATATTCTAATCACTATGTACTACTAGCTAATATTCCATTTCCAATAGATCCTAAAAATACTTGGGAAGTACCTAAAAATGGGACAAATTTCTTAATCTTGGGATAAATAGGACATTTAAAATATGCACATGCCATGCACACACGATGTACAACAATTGGACAGAAATAGGATTTTCCTACACCTTGAAATGACCTAATTGCCCTTGTATTTAAATGGGTTAATTTGTAAAACCAAGTCAACATTTCTTCCTCCTTGTTCGAAAATTTGCAATGCCTAACTTTTAGCTCCAAGAACCTTAACCCTAAATGGCGCAACCCTCTTCCAACCCATTTTCAATCGACACAACCTTTTCCACCCCACTTCCGGCCAACGCAACCCTTTTCCACCCCAGTTTCCGACAGACACAACCTTTTCCATCCACTCTCTATATTTATGAGGTGTTGTGCTGTGCATTTGCACTTCCTTTCAAAATATTTAAAAAAGTTGTTTCCACCCCAGCATTTGCACATCCTTTCCAAAAGATTTCAACGGCAAAATCCAAAAAGAGGTACGTTTTGAAATGAATTTAATTACTTGAACCTAGGTTTTGTAAAATTGGGAAGTTTGGGTTTTGGGTGCGAATTAGTGTTTTGTATAGTGAAGTTGTTTGACATTAATTTCTGTTGTGCATGTGGTTTAGAGGTTGGTGGAAATTAATTAATTGAAACATGTTCATTAATTCATGCATCCTGCGTGCATAATCCGTGCATGTCTATATATTGGGCACGCTTGAATTTGGTTCATGAATTCGTTGAATTTGTGCATACTATATGTATATTATGTGCATATCCTTTTGATATTACTGGAAATATTCAATTGAATTTTGTTCATGAATTGGTAGATACTATGTGCATATTTTGTGCATATCCTGTGCAAGCGTTGATGTTGGCTATACTTGGTTGTATTTGGTTGATGAACTGGTTTAATTTGGGTAGACAATATGCATATGTTGTGCATATCCTGTGTGCATGCTTATCTTATATGTTCCAAATATTGCAAGTCCAAGGTCAAATTTGCATCTTTGACGAAACTCGTGTGTCCACCTAATGAGGTGTTTCCTGCAACCATCTCTTGTCTGTCATATGCCTTGGGGTGTTTGGGTAATATTAGAGGCTGAATTACGAAGGATATACTGAACAAATTTAAGGCTTCTTGTTTCGGACATTTGGTTGATGTGGACCGCATTGATTGGTTCGGGTAGCTCACCCACTACGTTATTCTTAGGGCTATTAAGGATAAAGTGAGTGATGATTCCATCTCCTTCCTTTTTGAGGAACATGTCGCGACTTTCGAGAAACACAAATTCTGTTTGGTGACGGGACTTACTTTCAGAGAATTCCCCCTAAAGAGAAGGATGACGAATGTCTTCTTAGAGACATCTATTTCAAGGGGAAGAAGAAGATAACACTGAAACAATTGGATGAACAATTCAACATGTACCAACATCCAGAAGATAAGTACAAGCTCGATCTACTGTACTTCGCCCACTTTGTTGTTTTGGGCAAGGAAAATGAGTCAGCCATTAACTACCACCTGCTTCAGTTGGTAGAAAATGAAGAAAAATGGGAGAGATGTCCCTGGCGAATTGCATCATTCTAGATGTTAATGCCAAGCATATTCGCAACCACTTTGACTTGCCACAAAGTAGTAAGATAGAAGGTTGTAAAGAAACCCGCCGGGGGGGGGGGGGTGGTATGATCCGGGACTCCTATCATTTGAGTGGGTTTCCTTATGTTTTTCAAGTAATTTCCCATTTATTTTGTTGTTATAAGTTGAAAGCACTTTTGCATTCATTTTCGCTGCAACTTATTGACATTATTGCTTTAAATTTTGTAGATCTGGTTGTTTGAAACATTGTCATACTTGAGGTCGAAAAACTATGTGAAGGTGTGCACGGAGAACCTTTAGCTGTTGCCCCAGATTTGCCGTTGGGACACCTACCTAAATCCGTCCTATCACAAGGTGAAAAGTAGTCTTTTTGCTAAAAAAAGGGTATGTGTTTGTTTGAGTTTTAATAAACTTAGTGAATATTGTGTGTTACGAATTGGTTATGCTTACGTATACAACACCGATTTTGTCCGATGTAGGTTGTTGTTCACTCGATTAATCTGACCGAGGAAGAAAAAATGGTGCTTTACTGGAATGTCATGTTTGATGATGTTAAGGCTGGTGGAGATGCAACACCAGAGGACGAAAGTAAAGGTGTTGCGGATGCTGATTAGGACTCCGAGGCCACGCCTTCATCCAAATCGAAAGGGAAGGCAAAAAAAGGATACACATACGTGGGAGCGTTGCCATCGTCATCTCGGTCAGTGGTTCGTACATAAATCCTCGTAAATTGTAGTTTGAATTTACACACATGTACTATTTTTGCTCAGATATCGGTTTCGATGGACTTATGAAATGAAATCACTATTTTTTATATGCAGAGTTTGAGTTGTTTCTAAGTGACAGTTTGAAGGATTTTCAGTGACAATGGAAGTCCAGTTGTAGAAACATTAGAGAAAGAGCAATGTGCCCGCATGAAGTTGGCTGCCGAGCTTGAGCGTCTCTAAAGCAGCACACTTGGAAAACAGTTTGACAAGCCCCCGACCTCTGAAAAGTCAACAGGGTTAGGGCCGTACGCAGATAATGTCCCTTAGGATGAGAATGCGACAATTCCCTGGAACGTCCACCGGGTTATGAAGATTTCATTACACTTTCCTCTCAACCTGAAACCTTTACTGGCGAAGAGAAGTCCGATCAGGGAAAATACATAAACCCTACTGTGAATTTGGTTACTTTTGATGTCGATTTGCTAGAGATAATTGAGGTCGAGTACTCAAACGAAGTCACCCATTCACTATTGCGTATATTGCAGTTTAGAGTGAAAGGTGAGCTAGGAGAAGGGCAAGTTTTCTATCTTTGAGAGGAAGACGAGGTCACAGAGGTCAGTGAGCATAGTACTGACACTGACGAAGGCACCGACATGAACGAGGCCACTGGTTCATCTAGTTCGGAGACCATTCCTTGTAAGGGAATATGGCGGAAGTGTAAAGGAATGCAGCTGGTGTACCCTTTCACCCTTCTTGGATCCTACAAAAGAAGGAAAGTTGGCGATGGTTGTTCCGTCGACGATTTTATTGTTCTCCTGGAGCCCATGCGGATCATCTCAAAGCCGGATGTGGAGGTTTTCGTCGACGTCTTGACTCGTTGGGTGGGTTAGTCGAGGTAAGTTCATTTTCGGTTGTCATTCAAACAATTGAATATGAACCCGATGTCCATATATCCCTAACAACCCGTCCTTTTTTTTATTTTTTATTTTTTTATTTTTATGTACCAGCGATAAACTAGACTTATTTAGATTGGCTACTGTCGGTCGGGATTTTTGTATCGCACTCCTCCAGTCTGAGGGTACTTTGAACAGTAATGTAAGTAATTGTTGTTCATTTGTAAATAGTTTTTGTTTACCACATTATAAGCTAGTACAACAATTTAATTTTGGCTTTTACAATGCATTTGACCTTGGCTTTAGCACATCAATGTCGGCCTTATCTTTTCAGGAAGTGATCGATGAAGTGTCCTAGAGAAATCGGGGCGTGGTGGCAACTATTGATTTCTATTTTTGGGTAAGTGTTATGTTATTATTGTTACCCTCTCTTCCATCTACTTATCTTCGTAATACGGTTTTGCACCCCATTTACAAATAGGTAGACATGTCCTCAGTTTTTGTTTTGTGGGAAGATTTGAAATCGTGTTGTAACACATCGATGTAGGAAAAAATGAAACAGCATATGCACAATTTGAGACCCTTGTTGCAGGAAATGGTAAGGGCAAGTCTAAGGCAAAGGTAAAAGAAGCTCTAGTTTTTACACCCTCGAGCACTTGATGAAGGTCATGTCAACCGATGTAAGTGTGATGCCACACACGTGTGCATGGAATGATGTTGACCAAGTATTTATCCCATGTCACATGAATGGTGACCATTAGATGTTGGCTGATGTCGATCTTGTACTTCACAAAATCATGATTTACGATTCACATTCGTCAAGGTCGAGGTGGGCAAAAATGAAGAAACAACTTGCTTATATGTGTTTCATAATACCCCAACTTTTAAAGGCGATGGGATTCTAGGCTATGCGAAGCGATTTGAACCTAACCTCGAAAGCAATGGATAAACCGTTTGAGATTTAGGTGAAGGCGAACTGCGGCCAATAGAAGAATAAGTACGTTCCTTTCATACTTATATCAAACTTAATTGTAAATGTCTTCAATATGTATTGTGTTGTAACCTGGAGTTGTTGTTTTCTTGTTGGTCTGACTACGGAGTTTTCTTACTTAAATTTGCTGACTACCTATCATCGAGCTTGGACATTGATCGTGTACAACCTGAGAACATGCCTTTTTTCATATTGAAGCTTGCCATCGAGTTCATGAGAGGTTGTGCATTTGTGTGAATCATTATGTGGACACCATTTATTTCAGTAGTTTTATTGTTATAACCAAACAATTGGGTTAACATTCCAATCGTAATTTGAGTACTTAGTATGTAATTGTAATTTTAGATGAATTTGGCATTGCATTGTTTCAGTATTCATTATGTATTCTTAATTTTATTACTTAGCGAAGGGCCTTTTGTTGCCATTGGTTGTAATTAGTGTGTTAGTCTAATTTTGGTACACTTTGGAATCACATGGTTTTTGTATTGAGCATGTAATCCTTATTTTATTTCTTAGCATTCAAGAGCCTTGTGTTGGCATTTCTACTTCTAAGGCTTCATGTACAACAATGTATATGAATGTCTTGTTTATTTCATGTGCATGACGTGTATATGCGATGTGCATGACGTATACATGTGACTTGGATGATGAACATTCTTGCAATGTGCATCACTTGAACATATAATGTCCAGTACTGGTTATTGTATTGTATATAAAAAACCAACATCGGAAACGATAGCAGAATTCCATTAACATATGTAGATAACATTAAGCTAATTAAACATTAAGGTCCTTCTTATTTACGACAAGCCACACATGGAATGTCAACATATAACAAAATAGGAAGGACCCACAAAAGACTTTAAATTAACTTCAAATTAAATTATCCCTGGCGAGTGGCCCCAACAACAAGTACCTTGTAGTAGTCAACGGTCGCCCACTTCCTGTTGACATCCATTTTCATTGTATAGCGGTGAAATATCTCAAACCCCTTACTAAGTCCCAACTAAAAGCCTTCTTTGTATTGCTCACCCAAGGCGTGATTGTACGCTTCGGATAATATGAACTTCTCAATCTCTTTTGCTGCCGACATCTCCACGGGTCAACGAGCCCTTCTTAATTTCCACTTCAAGGATGCGATGTTCTTCTCATGATCTTCCTTGTGCTTAGTAATCCTCCCTATAATTTTTTCAAGCTCATATAACTCCAACTAGTCTATGTCTTCTGTCTAGGGGAAGGAAAGAGGCGAGCATGAGTGGGAACGGGAAGAAGAAGATTCTGAGGGGAGGTGCAATGGGAGCAAGGGTGGGAACGGGAAGATGAAGGTTTCATTGCTTGACTGTAGTATGGATTTCTTCGTTAGAGGGATGAGAGAACGGGGTGTTTTGTGTTTCCTTATATGCACCCAAAATCACCAAAATCAAAGGACAATTTTCAAAAAATGAGGAGTTTCTTACGTTTCCCAAAATTTAAAATTGGGCCCCAAATTTTGGCAGTGGTTTGAATTTTCCACCTGGACAAATTGTGAAAATTTAGTATTTGTAATTTTCGTGCACATGCTATCCACATCCCATGCACAGTACATACAAGTTTTCCATGCATGTACCATCCACATAGTATGCACATAGAGGGCACATAATGTGCACATAGTATGCACACGCAGTACACAATATATGCACCTGATATGTACATATTGTCCAGGTAGAATTTCGTAGAATTTCTTAAGTTCTTTGGTTTTTGTCAAAGATTTCTTTACTTCTTTTAAGGATAACTGAAAACATGGTACACTAAATGGCGAAAAACAGAAATGGAAGTAATCATTAATCTCATTCATTACAACCAGCGGCAAATGCATATTACATCAAAGTGATCAAAAGTATTATCTTGATGTGCCAATGTCCAAATTTAAGAAGAAGGACAGTGGTGCAACAAGTTGAGAAGGTCTCTCTGTAAGTTTCAACTTTGGAAGACTACACAAAAAAAAGGACCTTGACAGTTTATAAAAAAGGGTGGCCAATGCCACACCTAGAACAAACGCCTAAGAAGGAGGCTGCGCTTGTTGGTCATGTTGACATCAAGCCAATCCTTGTTGGCCTTGGCGTAGCTGTGAAGATTGGCATACGCCTGAAATAACTCAACTTCTCCTTTAAAGGCCTTTTTCTTTTTCTTCATCTCAAGCTCCTTAGAGACCTTGAACCGGCTAACACTGTCCTCATATGAACACTGTTTTGGTTTGTGTTTCAGGAGTCTGACCTTAAAGCTGTTCCTTCAAGCTTGGAGTTTGTGGCCGTCCTCGATAGACTTCAATACTTAATTCTTGTCCTACATGCCTCTTTTTCCTTTTCAATGTTAGTGATCCGAGTCTTGAAAAATGCGGCCCATTCCCTAGCCATGAGGTTTACCACATTGAAATCGAAGTTACTAGTGACTTTGTTTTTATGGTCTGATTCCCCGGTCAGTGTTATATAATTAGACATTATTGAACTATTGTAGGTGTGGAGGTTGATCATGTGATGAAGTTTGCAATGTGTTAGTGTGTGCGCGCGTGTGCGCATGTGTGAAGTTAGTAATGTAAAATGTTGTTGTTTAATAGGTGAATAAGGACATGATTGCCAATTAAAAAGTAAAAAATTTGGCGCCAGAAAATTGTTCTGGTCCCTAAACAAAGGATGGATACAGGGCGCCAAAAAAATACCTTGGTGGGATATTTTCCCCAAATTTTTAACAAAAAATGTGTGATAAAGAGCAATGTAATGTACGATTGGGAATTCTCCTTAAGAATTGGAGGCATATAGAATGATACTTACCCCCATTATTTTAAGGTTTCTTTTATTGGAAAAGGCACCATCCTTATAGTTGTGTAAATCCCAAGCTAAAAAGTGGAAATTGTTAGCAAAAGTTGGCCTCCATGGTTTGTTTGTAAATGTATTGGTTGGCTTTATAACCTGATTGATAGGACAAGGTAGATGAGTTGTATACGTGTTATACATGACCTCACCTCTATGTCTTGTCCTAACCTACTTGAGGTATACATTCCATCTAAATGCGTAAGATGTCTTTTCTTCTCATGTCAACTCATAAATGTTTAATAATAATATGTTACAAAAAGGGGCTTTAATTAGGGGTTTTATTTGGCCACTTAATTTGATCCAATAGGTTTTCATGCACATCATGGTAGACTTGTATAAATATCTTTTTTTTCACATAGACCCTGTCCTATTCAGTGTGAAAAACATGACAACTGAATATCCTTCTTATTTGTAGAACAAATGCACGACTGAATGGATGCACAGTATATGCATTTCCCATGCACAAGGGGTTACTTCTACCATTTGAAAAAAAAAAAAAAAAAACACACTTTAATCCAAAAATACCATGACATGCACATTATAGGGACACCCCATGTAAGGGAAACAATCATGTGTTGTTGGGGATATCAACAAGTTCCCTGTAAGTCCATTTGTTATGACCAAGTTTCTGGCAACGCTTGGATTTCCGATGGACTATATCTTCTCCTTGGGACGGGATACGCCGCTTCTTGGGCCGTTTTGAAAACCTTATTAACCACATTTGCGATGCTTGCGTTGTGGTCCGAAATTATAACCAAATTCAGTACATCCCCAATCACTCTATGGAGTTGCTTGAAAAACCACTCCCAGCAATCATTGTTTTCTGTGTCGCCTATGCCGAAAGCCAAAGGGTAGATGTTGCGGTTGCAATCAAGCGTTGTCGCGACTAAGAGGACATCTTTGCACTTTGACATCAAGTGACATGACAAGAAACCTCTGATTGGCGCACTAATTATGAAGAATAAGTACTAAAAATGATGGTCTCTGTCGGTTAGAATGGTCGTGTTATTACCCGAATTTAGCCTCTCAAATTTGGCACAATAGGCGAGAAGATTGGCATATGAGTCCTCAGGTGAACAGCACTGCGATGCCAATACCGGTCCTCTAGCCCGAGATGCTGACTTATAGCTAACTGTAACCCTGATAGTGGTTTTAACATCATGCACAACATCTTTGACATTGTACACTGTATCGGGATCATTGAACTTTTTCTTTATCATGTGACCAATAAGCCGCGTATTGACTTGCGAGTGACGGTCTTTCAACAAAGCCAAATCACACCGGTGGGAGAATTCATCTTTGGCAATCCTAAACTCCCCACTACCTTTTCGGTATGCGGAAATCCACCATGGACACCAGGCATCCTTACACTTGACAATGAGACGCCTTTCGAAGATGTATTGACCTTGTATTGAAAATTCCCTTTAATCACTTTCAATCAAAGCCTTCTTGATAGATCTTGCTTGTCGACAAAAAGGTCACCCCTTTTGAAATATGGTTGTCCATCTGTACTGCCATGATTCAAAGTCCACCATGGTAACCCATCATCGGCACCTTCGTAGTACCCAAAACCCTTTGTTTGCCAGCTAAAGTATTCCTTACTTTAAACATTGCATTCGACCATAATGGGACCTTAGTGGGAGGTGGGTTCATACTGCCCGAGATGTGGAGCATCAATACATATGTAGGTGTTACCCTTGTACCAATAACTGCCAAGCTATACTCCAAAAAATACCGCATGTCACTATCATCCCCAGTGAACAGAAGTTTGTTTGCATGGAACCTCATTGGAATTGAGTAGGCAAGAGTAACCATGTCAGCACCACAACATGTGATCTTCGAAATAATCTCCAAAAACTCCAACAATTTTATAGATTTAGACACAACAACTCATTTCTCTTCACCACCTACGTACTCATTTTCCTTATCAGATGTAACTCACCTCCCACTATGACAAATCATTACAGGTACTTCCCCGATGTTTTGTTCACAAACTTGAAATTACACATAACATAGGTGCATCAAAACTAACAAACAATCGTGAATGTGATATTAAAGAACAGACAAGCACACATTGTGCACACCATATGCACAACATATGCACATAGTGTGATCCACATATACACACAATATACACACAATATGCATACCATATGCACACCACGGAAAAAAATTGGTCAAATTTGTGGAATACGACACTTTAAAAAAAAATTGGAACATACCCACCATATCCATAAATCATTGATATAGAAACTTAGAAATAAACACCCTACCTTAGTACCCTTGAAAACCGAGCAGAAATGTGCCTGCCAAACCTTCAATCGCCGGAAGAGATAAAATTTCAGTCGACAGAAGAATTTCTTATGTTTGGCAATGGAAGAACTTCTTTTGCTAACATAGAAACAAGAGAGGGAAAATTGGCAAGAAAAAGGCAAACCTTGGAACAATGTGCTATGGGCCTAGGGATTATCTTAACCACCTCACCTTTATGTCTCATCACCTTTATTGTCAACTTGGGTTCCCTCCAAAATCGAAAAACCATGTACAAAGAGAGGGAAACCTGCAAAGGTCCCTTAATAATATTAATATATTCTAATGGTAATGGGTTCTTTTTAGGAAGTTAGTGATATGTTACCTTGAATATAAGGTAAAGAAGGGGAAGCCTTGTTTCTTCCCACAAATTGGAAGCAACATTCAAGTTGGGACAAAAAAGCACTGCTGCGGATTCCTACAGCTTTTGATCCACATCATGCTAAAAAAGAATTCCACTTCTCACATAGCCAAAACAATACACACATGTTGCACTAAATTTGCAATTTGCACAGGGATCACATATATCCAAAAGATTGAAATTTGCACATTACACAACTCACAATGTCAAATTTGTCAACCAAAATAATCATATCATATGTAACGACAATATGTGCGTACTTTACAATTCACAAAGTCAAAGTGTATACATGTAAATCAAAACATTGATATAAGGCTACTGCAACAATCCCAATATGTCTACCTCAACCACATAATAGATGACGATAATGGATGGTTAGATATCGATGAAGGAAATATTTGTGAAAACTAGTTCATTTGAGCAACATCTATGCATGTAATTAACAATTAAAAGGTGGAATCATGCTTGTATGCACTCAAAAACAAAACTTTACCCATGAAATTCAAGGCTTAATAGTTGTGGTGAACTAAGACTCAACTCAAATCTTAAAGAAAAGAGTTGAGAAACTTTTATACCTTTGAAGCACCTCTTTGCTTAGCAAAGGATATTCACCCATGTGAGGGCCTTCTTTCCTTAGTCTCCTTGCTCCTTGACTCCATGGATGTGGATGGAGGAACTTTGCTTCTTGGCTCCATGACTTCTTGGATGGATGAAGGAATGGATTCTCCAAGTTCCAAAGATAGGGAACCTCTAAGTCCCCACACCAAGGAGAGCATTGAGGAAGAGATGAGTGACCTAGAGGAAGAAAGATTGCTAGGTATTTTCCTCTAGGGTGGCCGGCCTCTTAGAGAGAAAATGAGAGCTTGTGTTATCTCCAATTTCCTCAAAGAAAACCATAATGATGAAATGGCTATAAAGATGCATTTATACCACCTCACATTTGAGTGGCAAATTTGCAATTAAGCCAAGTTCACTACCCCTCACTCTTATGGCCGACCTTGATGGATTTATTGGGCTGTCAAACCCTTTGTGTTTTCAAGTTGTCATACAACTTGAGTTATTGGACTTGACATTCAAATCCCATTGGCCCTTGAGGCCCAAAACTCATCGAGGTCTAATACGAACTTATTCGCTCGATTAATTAACATATTAATTAATCCTAGCCATAAATGATTAAACCATTTAATTATCCTTGCTCATCAGCATTGTTTCTTCAATCTCTACCTTTAGTGATTACACACATTTAGGGCTTCCACAAACCATGAATGACACCTAGCAATATATCATACTACCCAAGCTAATCAGAAGAGGTGGAGAACCTATTCAGTTTAGGATCACAATGCAATATGGTCTTTCTCTAATATAATACTCTTGACCACATTGTTTGGTTTGATAATTTATTCATGTCTACCATCCAATGTGATTCTCTTACTTTTATGATTACCTTGAATGTGATTTGGAACGACTTCCTAAATCTCATTTATACTCTGGCTAGAGATTCTTAATCATATCATAGAGTATTCTCCCTCAAATGGTTTGAAGGCTAGAGATCCCTTGTTACACATTTACTTGCCTCCATGGCTAATTGGCTTAACCCTAACTATGTTGTGAACACCCTTTGACGATGTGACTTTGACATAGTCAAAGATCAAGGACCTAACCACAAGGCAACTATGATGCCTCAGGTCAAAAGACTACTTTGCAGTATCCCAACCATGAGTTCTCATGTACATGAGTATGAGAACTCCTTGTTGATCGCATTCAGTGGACTCATTCTTTATTGAGCACCTACATGCTTGTCTTGGTGTCAATCACACCAATGACTCGAGACTAGTGACTCTCTTTAAGAGAAGACATAGCACATATTGATCTTAACGGACTGTCAATGCCCAATTGGCAATCCTATGATCAAGAACGTTTAGGATATGTATACGAAAAAGAATGGTCTTATGAATCCAACTTCTTTAGATCACATTCGCCCAATTACATATTTCTTGGACTTATCGTTTAAGCATATAACATTTATATGAGACGGCTTTAAACAATAATCTATGCCCTTTATATATATATATATATATATATATATATATATATATTAAACTAGATTAGTTTAACATGTGAAATGTCCATAAAGTATCATCATATGATTGGCTTTTAGGGCACATTTCCAACAATTGACAAACTCAACTCAGCAAACAGTAACAACCACTTCGATAACTTTGTTGAAATCCACTCTCAGAAATGTAATGTCATCAGTCCCAATAGAAAAAAAAAAAAACTTAAGTATTTTACTTCAAATCCTTAAAAACCAATCAATGATTGTCAATGTTTGTAAAGTTCTTGGAGGATATCATGAACCAACAAACTTCCTTATCAGTGATGGTTTTCAGATCCCTAGACAACAAAATATGTTCGTCGACACACGATTCATATGTAAAACTAACACAATCATATGTAAAACAAACACATTCATATGTAACAAATAACACAAACATCGATCTGTTCAAAGTAGACCACCATAATGGGCAACCATATTCCTTACAAAGTATGAAAAAGTTCACTTACATTTCTTATGACAAACCCTCTTCAGACAGAGCTTCCTTTATGTCAATCTCGTTTCGTAGCACCAAGAGCGGAATACCATTTAGTGATGCCTTACTTAAGAGGTCATGAAGTTCTTTTCTTCAAACTTCCAAGTTATCATAATGAGCAGCAACCACAACATAACTGCAACGTGAAAAAAATGACAAATTCAACAGATAGATACAATATCTTATGGAAGACTGGCAATCGAATCATTGCATATGTAAACAAAAGACTAACAATTCTAGTTCTCACCAGCAATAAGTACAATGTTTACTATAATAGTTGGGAAACAAAAAAAAAAAAAAAAAACATTCAAATCATATGCGTACAAAATGTACAAGTAAAAAAAAAAAACATACACAATAGAGGAAACTATATGGCAATATCTTACTCGAAAGACGAACCTGATGGCAGTGGAAATATGGTTGCCGAAGTTCACTGGCCAGAAAGAATGGAACTTTCCGGCCAAAACGCAAAATTTGGTACAAAAATTATATCTTTAAGGATGGAACATTGATGCAAACGAGAAACCCTCACTTGAAGCTTCACTCTCGACTTACCTATACTCGAAATCGGAGCTACCTTGAAACTCAGAGCTCACAGAGCTCTTTCGGCATCCTCTCTACCAAATGAGAACAGTGATGCAATGGGCTAAGGGTTTTTAGCATTTATATGTGTGTATTTTAGTAATTTTAGGTTTGTGCATGGTGTGCAAGACTTGTGCATTGTCGGTTTGTCCTATTTCTGTTCCAAGATTAAAAAATTATTTTATTTTGAGGTATTTTCGAAAATCCTTTGGCAGTGTCATTACACTAGCTGCCCGAGGAATTAGAGGCAACCTTACACAGTTTGTACCTCAAATTGAACTCAATATTCCTTGCATGATTACATATACTAAATAATGACTCAAAAATATACATTAATTTGGATTCTTCCACAGTAACCTTTTTCTAACGCATGACATAAAGTACAAAATGTGCAGTCCTAAATTATTATTTTTTTGTTGAAAACATTGGCAATGTTGAATGCAGTGTTGAAAACATTGGCAATGTTGAATGCAGTATTGAAAACATTGGCAGTGTTATGAATGCCCATATAGATTTTCAATGCCCATACAAAATGACATTGACTTGGGAGATAAAGGAGGATCGTACTTTCAAAGATGTGTACTGTAAATTTCAAAATGTTTGTCTGGAGTTGGTATATAAATAGAGCACTCCGACTACTATCAAGATACACAGACAGAGTAAGAAAGGAAAGATCAATAACATCAGTAGCTATTCCTACCTCTTTTATTTGTCATCATCTTGTGCTATAGTTACAGTGTAATATTTTACACCTGCTTCGCTTCTGTCACTAGTAAAGGTTATCTCTCTAACTTTGACCTATTTATAACACGTTATTAGCACGACTTTCTAAATATAACCATTTCATTTCTCTTCGCCGAAAGAAATCATTCTTTTCGGTTGAACGAAAAAAAAATGTTTCCTCTGAGGATTTTACTGTTCATCTTCTTTCTCTGCCTCAACTGCTGGATATTCCCTCGCGAATAACTATTTGCACCATGCCTGCTTTTAGTTCTCAACCTAACAGTTACATATATCTTTGATTTATTGTTTGGTGTAGATTTTGATTACTAACCCAGTGTTTATTAATGTTAATTTTACTGCAATCCAAGATGGTGCGGTACAATCACCTATCTTGAACTGCAAATTTAATTTTACTGCAATCCAAGATGGTGCGGTATAATTGCCCATCTTGAATTGCAAATTTAATCTTACTGCAATTCAAGATGGTGCGGTATCATCGCTTATCTTGGATCGCATATCTAATTTTACTGCAAATTTTAGGTGGTGCGGTATAATCGCCCACCCTGCTCTGCATATTTCAATTTTCCTGCTAGTAGAGTGGTGCAGAATAATCGTCCATCCTATGCTATGAGAATGGTGCGGTACAATCGCCTTCCTCATTCATCATGTAAATCTCAAGCTAGAAGTTTTGAGTGTTTATCATTTTGGCCTAAAGATCAAAATGAAAAATTTGTAAGAACCAGAAGTTCTAACACTACGTCCCCTAGATTATAGATTATTGCAAGTTCTTACACATCTCAATTTTCTTTTAGAAAAGAAAATGGCGAACTTGGCAAAGCTTGATTTTGTTGCCGTGGACATTGCTGGGAAAAACTACCTTACCTGGGTAGTGGATGTCAAGATCTATCTAGAGGCAGAGAATCTTGCAAAAACAATCAAGGAGGAGAACAATGCATCTTGTCAAGATCGGGCGAAGGCCATGATCTTTATTCGTTACCATCTTGATGAAAGACTAAAAAATGAGTACCTAACGGTTGAAGATTCGTTAGCTATCTGGAAGATACAATCACCAGAAAATGGTGATTCTTCCAAGAGCTCATTATGAGTGGACTCACCTAAGGATCCAGGAATTCAAGTCAGTGGTTGAGTACAATTCTGCGATGTTCAGAATTAGTTCCCAGATGAAACTTTGTGGGGAAACCATCACTAAGGAAGATATGCTGGAAAAGACTTTCAGCACCTTTCATGCCTCCAACATGCTCCCACAGTAGCAATATAGAGCGCGAGGTTTCACTGAATATAACCAGCTGATTTCTGTGCTCCTGGTTGCTGAACAAAACAATGAGTTCCTGCTGAAAAATCATCATTCTCGACCTACTGGATCTGCACCATTCCCAGAAGTGAATGTTACTTCCCTCGAAGTGAATGCCACATCCTCTGGTGGCAATAATCATCAACAAGGACGTGGCCACAGGCGAAGACGGTGGAACGGGAAAGGCAAGAATCATGGTGTCCAGTTTCACAACTAGGTTCCAAGGCATAATTTAGGCCCAAGCTTCAAAAATGTAAATCGCCACAAAGGTAGAGCTCATATGAACAATGCTCCCAGAAACTTTGAAGGAGCCTGCCATAAGTGTGGTGGCAATGGGCACTGGGCGCGTACTTGTCGTACCCCAAAACATCTGGTGGATTTATATCAAGTCTCCCTCAAGGAGAAGGGTGTCAAGACCAATTTTCTCGACCAGGCTAAACCAATGGATATATCTAATCCAGTGTGTGACTTATCAACGCAGTTGAACACAACCCACCTAGATGTCTTGGACTTCAATGTGGAAATGGGGAATGAAGTTAACTGGTCCAACTAAAGCATTTATGTTTGATGTATTGAACTTGTAATTCAAAACTAGCATTTCAGATTCAATAAAAGTGACATTTAAATTTCCTGTTATAACTTGCTTTTAATTGTGATTCCCTTACTCAGAGAGCATGGATAAAAATTATGGTCATTCTCAAAACATGAGAAATAGCAAAGATATTTGTCTTGTAGATAGCGCAACCACGCATACAATACTTCAAGATCGAAAGTAGTTCTCAAGATTGATGGTTACAAAAGTAAGGGTAACAATAATATCAGGGCAATCAGATGTGATTGAAGGCTCAGGAAAAGCCCAGATTATGTTACCAAATGGAACAATATTGTCCATACATATGCATTGTACGCTACTCAATCTACTCGAAATTTGTTAAGTTTTAAAGACATACGTTTAAATGGATACCACATTGAAACGAAAAATGTAGAAAATGTGGAGTATCTATCCATTACCTCCAATGATACCCAGAAGTGTATATTGGAGACGTTGCGTGGTTTGACGAGTGGATTGTATTATACATACATAAAGACAGTTGAATCACATATTGTCATGAACCAAAAGTTCATTGATTCAAAAGTTTACATGCTTTGGCATGACCATCTGGGTCACCCAGGATCTACCATGATGCTTAGAATCATTACTAACTCTAATAGATATCCATTATTGAGCAGACACATTGCTATCTCAAATGATAACCCTTACAAGGCTTGTTTTCAAAGGAAGTTGGTAATTAGACCATCGCAACTAAAGGTTGATGTTGAATCCCCATCATTTCTGCAAAGAATTCAAGGGGATATTTGTAGGCCTATTCAACCATCATGTGGACCATTTCGATATGTTATGGTTTTGGTTGATGCATCTACCCGATGATCACATGTTTGTCTCTTATCTACTCGGAATGTAGCTTTTGCGAGACTTCTTGCTCAGATAATTAAGTTGCGAGCATAGTTCCCAGATTACCCCATTAAGTCAATCCGACTTGATAACACTGGTGAATTTACGTCTTAAACCTTTGATGATTACTGCATGACATTGGACATTGATGTTGAACACCATGTTCCTCATGTCCATACTCAAAATGGTTTAGCAGAAGCATTGATCAAGCGGCTTCAGTTAATAGCTCGCACTCTGCTCATGAAAACAAGATTGCCAGTTTCTGCATGGGGACATGCCATCTTACATGTTGCATCATTGGTTTGATTAAGACCTATAGCCAGCCACTAATACTCATCAGTACAACTCGTGTTTGGGCATCAGCCAAACATTTCACATTTACGAGCTTTTGGTTGTGCTGTTTATGTACCTATTGCACCACCACAACGAACTAAAATAGGACCTCAGCGCAGACTGGGAATTTACATGGGTTTTGATTCACCATCTATCATTAGATATTTGGAACCCTTGACAGGTGATATATTTATAGCTCGTTTTGCTGATTGTCACTTTGATGAGACAGTCTTCCCGTCGTTAGGGGAGAAAAGACCGTTCCAGAAGAACGGAAAGAGCTGACATAGGTTGTTCCCACCTTATCTCATTTTGATCCATATAGCACTCAATGTGAAAATGAAGTGAAAATGATCGTTCATCTTCAAAGTATTGCCAATCAAATGCCATATGCATTTAATGATGCTATGAAAGTGACAAAATCACATATACTAGCTGCAAATGCATCTGCAAGAATTGATGTCCCTGTTGGACAAAATAAAGTGGCAGCAAATGATTCATCTGGTGCACGCCTAAAGCGTGGTAGACCTCCAGATTCAAAAGATTCAGCCATTCGAAAGAGAAAGACGAGGGCACAACTGAATCCAAATGAAATCATTCAAAAAGAAAAAGTGAATGACACATCCACAATTCATGATTCTGTACTTTCAAAAAAAGAAAATGTCCTTGATGAAACATATGTACCTAAAGAAACAAAGGTACATTAAAGCAAAGAAATCTCCATAAATTATGCGTGTACTAATGAATTGTGGGATCGGAATGAAATAATCATTGACGATATGTTCGCATTCGCGTTAGCTGCTGAAATCATATTAAGTGATGATCTTGAGCCCCGCTTTGTTGATAAATGCAAACAGAGACAAGATTGACCTAAGTTGAAAGATGCAATCCAGGCATAATTAAATTCCTTGGAAAGGCGAAATGTTTTTGGACCAGTAGTCCAAACCCCGCCTGGTGTAAACCCCGTGGGTTACAAATGGGTATTCAGAAGGAAACGTAACGAGAAAAACGAGATTGCAAGATATAAAGCATGACTCATTGCACAAGGTTTTTCACAAAGACCTGGAATTGATTATGAGGAGACATACTCTCCTGTAATGGACGCAATTACGTTCCGTTACTTAATAAGTTTAGTGGTTTCAAAAAAACTTGTCATGCGACTTATGGATGTCATCACCGCGTATCTATACGAAGAATTAGATACTGACATATATATGAAAGTCCCAGAAGGACTTAAGTTGCCTGAAACAATTAACAAACCACGAGGTATGCTCTCAATCAAATATAGGCAATCATTATATAGGCTGAAACAATCTGGACGAATGTGGTATAATCATCTCAATGAGTATTTGATCAAAAAAGGGTATATCAACAATGTCATTTGCCCTTGTGTGTTCATTAAGAAATCCAACTCTGGATTTGCTATAGTGGCCGTATATGTCGATGATATGAACCTAGTTGGAACCCCTGAAGAGGTCAATAAAAAAAACTGCTGAATATCTGAAAAGCGAATTTGAAATGAAAGACCTTGGAAAAGCAAAATTTTGTCTTAGCCTACAGATCGAGCATTATGCTAGTGGAATTTTAGTCCACCAATCAGCTTACATTGAAAAATCCTAAAGCGATTTAGCATGGACAAGGCTTATCCACTCAGCACACCAATGGTCGTTCGTTCTTTGGACATTAAGAAATATCCATTCCGTCCAAAAGAAGATGATGAAATGGTCATTGGTCCAGAAGTACCATATCTAAGTGCAATAGGTGCTTTATTGTATTTGGCACAATGTACTAGACCAGATGTAACTTTTTCAGTCAACCTCCTAGCAAGGTATATGATAGGAGCATATTCATGCGACTTAAATGGCTTGTTCTCGTGCATTTACGTTATGTTTCTTTAGTTATTTTAGTACTTTAAGCTATTTTCGTGTGTTTTTAGGTTCATATGGCTAAGGAAGCAAAAAGATGCATTTTGGAGCATTTTGGAGCAAAATTGGACTTGGAATGGATAGCTTATGTTTGGTGCAAAAGGAATGGACGAAATTGAAGGATTCCTAATCCATTGCAGCCACATGCACCCATAATCATTCACACCTTGCAGCCACATGCATTCACTCTTCATAAATCAGCCACATGCACTCATCATCATAACCTAGCTGTCATGTTTCCCCTTTCATCATTCCCTCACATTCTTTAAATCAGCCAACACATGCATCCACCTTTCTCCCATCAGATTTCCAACATTGCACATGCATTCCCCTTACAATTTCAGCCATCCTAGCTGTTTTGCACATGCATTCACTTAACCTAGCTGTCATGTTCCCTCTCCCATCCATTCATCTCCCTATAAAAACCATACACACTTCACACAACATTCAATTCATTCTCATTCACTCTTCCATATTCCAGAAATTCGTCAAAACCTCTCCACACCCTTGCAGCAGCCACCAAAACACTTTTCTCCTCCATTGCAGCCACTCCAACCACTCCCCAAACCATTCACACCATCAAATTATCTTTAGACCTTGTGCTACAACGAAGAGGAAGATAAGAGGGCCTAAACGTTCATACAATTCAAGTTTGAGTTGTTGGAATGTTTAGGTGTTTCTTTGATTTCAATGTTTAATTTCAATACTCTTTGTTTTGTACCATGAGGAACTAAACCCCCCTTTAGCTAGGGGGTGATTCAAAATATATGTTTATGCTTGCATTTTGATTTGATTACTTCTAATTGCGTTTCATAAGTTGTGGATTCAATTTGTTTAACCGTTTGATTGATAACTTATTTATGTATGTTTATTGAGAATGCGCGCTTAATTTTCATGCATGAATATGACGCTAGAATATAAGTGAGTTTCACCTAATAGTTACGAACTTATATTCACAAGTAGTGGAGGTTGCTTATAAACAATCGCGTTAAACGAATTCTTGGCATAAGTTTCATGCAATCCATAGTAACGAATGCCTCGTCAACACTTATAATTTTCATAGAGCGTAATGATTCTTGCTTGTATCTCTTCTATGCATTCATGTTGAGGACTTGTGGGGAATGTTTTGAATTGTCGCATGCATCATCCAATTCAATAACGTTAGGAAGATTTGAAGGTTAATTAGTGCATCACGGTTAACTTGGGGTGTTGAGAATTCATGGTTTATTGAAATGCAATTGGAAATCATTTTATTATGCAAGTGTAACATGTATGGAGATGAACCCCTTGGCTAGCATCCATTCATTCCATTTCATCAATTTCATTTTTACATTCTGTTTTGTTTAGAATCTGTTCATTTTATTTAATTTCGTCAAAACCAATCCCCCATTTATTTTAAAGTGTTAGATTAGTTAGAAATACATTTAGTTTATGTTTTAAAGTGTTTTGATTCAATTTATTTCACAAATTCGTCCAAATTCATCAAAGTGCTCAAAACTGCCCAGAAAGTGATTTTAAGGCAGTTTTGAGTGTTTTGGGTGATGTTTGAGTCTTTTGGTTTGTCTTAGTGTTTTAAAGTGTTAGATTAGTTAGAAATACATTTAGTTTGTGTTTTTAAGTGTTTTGATTCAATTTATTTCACAAATTCGTCCAAATTCATCAAAGTGCTCAAAACTGCCCAGAAAGTGATTTTAAGGCAGTTTTGAGTGTTTTGGGTGATGTTTGAGTCTTTTGGTTTGTTTTAGTATTTTAATGTTTAGTTTTGCATTCTTTGAGTCTTGTATAGTGTTTCATATTGTTATTTTACGTTTTTGAGTCAAATCCAAGGGATGGTAACTAATGTTGTTAATGCAAATTTGTGGGATTTTATCACCCATAACTTCAAATGTTGTTCCTTGCTGTTTTAAGGTGTTTTTAAGTTGTTTTAGAGTGTTTTAGTATGTTTTGTTTTTATAACTCCGAAAATGACATAAAAATTTGAAAAATATGTTTTGAAAAGCCTAAAAAGAGTGTTTTGAGTCATTTTTGTGTGTTTGTGTCTTAGGGTACCTTCCAACACAATGATAAGGATTTGGTTTGTAATTGCATGACTGTTAAAAAGAGTTATAAACATAGAGAAAAGTTTGATTTACTCTTGGTATATGCTTGGTTATGGTTATAATATATGACTTCACATGCAATCATAAAAGAAAAATTCGTTTTTGTAACATGCTTGAAGGAAGGAACTCAAACAAACGCTACAACCCTGTGAGACTCGAGCCATTACTTTCTTTGGAGAGTTATTCTCTGTGATTTCTTGTTTTCTAAAGTCGTTGCATGATCTCATCATTCTTTGCTTGGTTGCTACTTGGAATGCATTTCATTATAGTTCCAAATACTAGAACTCATGCCCAATTCATTCAAAGCATGATATTGTTTGCATAACATACAATAAGATGAAGTTGTTAGTCAAGCCAAAGCCAAAAAGCCTATCCCTTTTCATATTTCTTATTTGTTGTAAGTTTTAACCCTTTTGAGCCTTTTCTTTGTTAACCCCTTGTTCTTAAAGGATAGTGAAGCATGACTTAGAATGAACTCCTTTTGATCAATATACTGCAGAAAATAAGTGTGGGGGAAGATAATAGGGCACGGCCAAAGAATGAAATAAAGAAAAAAATTGTTGAAAAGAAAGAAAAAAGAGTTGAAAAATAAGTGAGAATGATCTCACAAGCATTGGTTATTGAAGGAAGGGTCCAAAAGAGTGAATTTGACCCTAGTTGTTGCATGAATCTTCCCTTGTGTTTAAAAGTTGATTTCTGCCATTAAAAATGAGTTTAAGTGTCAATTTCATTACTTCGCTTCCTATTACTTTAAGAACCTTTGTTTTACTTTACCTTTCTTTGTTAAACCATTACCCTTAGCCCCGTTACAACCCTCAACTTCTATCTTGATGTTATGTGTTCAATTTGTGGAGTTTGAATTTGGTATGAGCATATGGAATCACTGGTTCTCATTCTAAGTAGTAGCATTCCATTCATGAGATCATATTCATGTCATTATCGTAAATCCAGAAAATGCTTTCTTTGTTATAACATATGTGAGATACTAGTCTTTCATGTTCACATCAATCTCTCACATATAACTAGTGTAGGGTGTGTAGTCAGAAAATCTGTGTGAAAATAGAGTGCATTCTAGTAAGGAATTGAGGAAATTCTCTAAGGCATGTTACTACATTCAAATCATGGTTTTAAATGCTTAATTGTGAACTAGTATGTGGTGACTATGATTAAGAATGTATAAAAGTGTAAAGATGGCTAAAATCTGTGGGAATAATGATTTTTAACTTGTCATGTGCATTGGAAATCCGTAAGACGATTGTTGGAAGGTGTAGGTGGTGTTTTGTTCGTTTTGTCTAGTTTCGTGTTCTTTTGTTGTTTTGTTTTGCTCGAGGACTAGCAAAAGATAAGTGTGGGGGTATTTGATAGGAGCATATTCATGCGACTTAAATGGCTTGTTCTCGTGCATTTACGTTATGTTTCTTTAGTTATTTTAGTACTTTAAGCTATTTTCGTGTGTTTTTAGGTTCATATGGCTAAGGAAGCAAAAAGATGCATTTTGGAGCATTTTGGAGCAAAATTGGACTTGGAATGGATAGCTTATGTTTGGTGCAAAAGGAATGGACGAAATTGAAGGATTCCTAATCCAAATCAGCCACATGCACTCATCATCATAACCTAGCTGTCATGTTTCCCCTTTCATCATTCCCTCACATTCTTTAAATCAGCCAACACATGCATCCACCTTTCTCCCATCAGATTTCCAACATTGCACATGCATTCCCCTTACAATTTCAGCCATCCTAGCTGTTTTGCACATGCATTCACTTAACCTAGCTGTCATGTTCCCTCTCCCATCCATTCATCTCCCTATAAAAACCATACACACTTCACACAACATTCAATTCATTCTCATTCACTCTTCCATATTCCAGAAATTCGTCAAAACCTCTCCACACCCTTGCAGCAGCCACCAAAACACTTTTCTCCTCCATTGCAGCCACTCCAACCACTCCCCAAACCATTCACACCATCAAATTATCTTTAGACCTTGTGCTACAACGAAGAGGAAGATAAGAGGGCCTAAACGTTCATACAATTCAAGTTTGAGTTGTTGGAATGTTTAGGTGTTTCTTTGATTTCAATGTTTAATTTCAATACTCTTTGTTTTGTACCATGAGGAACTAAACCCCCCTTTAGCTAGGGGGTGATTCAAAATATATGTTTATGCTTGCATTTTGATTTGATTACTTCTAATTGCGTTTCATAAGTTGTGGATTCAATTTGTTTAACCGTTTGATTGATAACTTATTTATGTATGTTTATTGAGAATGCGCGCTTAATTTTCATGCATGAATATGACGCTAGAATATAAGTGAGTTTCACCTAATAGTTACGAACTTATATTCACAAGTAGTGGAGGTTGCTTATAAACAATCGCGTTAAACGAATTCTTGGCATAAGTTTCATGCAATCCATAGTAACGAATGCCTCGTCAACACTTATAATTTTCATAGAGCGTAATGATTCTTGCTTGTATCTCTTCTATGCATTCATGTTGAGGACTTGTGGGGAATGTTTTGAATTGTCGCATGCATCATCCAATTCAATAACGTTAGGAAGATTTGAAGGTTAATTAGTGCATCACGGTTAACTTGGGGTGTTGAGAATTCATGGTTTATTGAAATGCAATTGGAAATCATTTTATTATGCAAGTATAACATGTGTGGAGATGAACCCTTTAGCTAGCCTTCATTCCATTCAATTCCATCCATTTCATCTTTACTTTCTGTTTTTACTTACAATCTGTTCATTTTAGTTTAATTTCGTAAAAACCAAATTCCCCTTTACTTTATTGTCCAATTTAGTTAGAAAGTGTCTTAGTTTATGTTTCTAAGTGTTTTGATTCATTTTATTTCCCAAATTCGTCCAAAGTAGTCAAAGTGCTCAAAACTGCCCAGATTGTGTTTTAAAGGCAGTTTTGAGTGTTTTGGTGCTGTTTTGAGTCTTTTGGTTTGTTTTAGTGTTTTAAGTGTTTAGTTTTACATTCTTTGAGTCTAGTTTAGTGTTTTATATTGTGTTTTTACATTTGAAGCAAGCCATAATCTTAAATTCGTCCAACATTGGATTTAAGGTCAGAAACTGCCTAGTTAGTGTTTTTAGGCAGTTTTGAGTCTTTTGAACTTGTTTTGAGTCCTTTGAGTCTTTGTGAACGTTTTTAACTTTGTTTTTACGTTTTTGAGTCAAATCCAAGTGATTAACAATCCCTCCTAATC
This sequence comes from Pyrus communis, assembly GCF_963583255.1. NCBI lineage: Eukaryota > Viridiplantae > Streptophyta > Magnoliopsida > Rosales > Rosaceae > Pyrus > Pyrus communis. Next base: position 16,494,324 of record NC_084806.1, read on the forward strand.
CCCGGTCCAGAACGATCCCTACTTATACATATACTACAATCGATAAAAAGAGGGTTTAATTTGTGCGCGTATAAATCACGCATCAAATTTTGGCGCCGTTGCCGGGGATTAGCAACTTTGCTAATCCTTTGGATTGTTATTTTCGTTTTCTTATTAGTTTTAGTTTTAGTTTCTGTTATGTATTTCAGTTTTAGTTTTTGATTTGTATTTTGTTTGTCGATTTTAAGTACTAGAGAAGCACAACATGGCACTAGATAATGCTTCTCTTTTGTCACAGCTCATGGAAAAATCCCAAATGCAAAGCGTTGGTACATTTTCAAGGAATGATGGGTTTTCCAATACTTACAATTCGGATTGGAGTGATCATTCAAACTCTATGTGGTGGGAACCTCAACATGTTCAACAAGAAGGATATTGGCAGCCATATGAGGAGTTCTATTCAACGCCTATGCAGCCACCACAACCTGCCCAAAGCGATGTAGGTAATTCAAGTGATAATGATAAGATTTTTCAATTACTTACTACTTTGACGCAGGGAGTCCAACTTCAAAACAAAGAGAGGGAAAATCAAGACAAAAGGTTGGACTACTTGGAAAAGCAAATTGGGCAGATAGCGGAGTTTGTAGAACAAATTTGCGACCAAGGCGAACTTCCTAGTTCAACCATTGCAAATCCGAAGGGAGAATTTGCAACCGCCAATGCTTTCATGTTGAGAAGTGAAAAGGAGGTTGGAACGGACCCTCAACCATCAAAATCAAATCACAAGGAAGAGGAATACACCCCCACGGAAAGGGTGGAAACACCTTTGTCGGAGGCACCTATTGCTCCTACGCCATCTAATTCAAGTAAGGTTGTTCCAAATTTAATTAGTTCTAACCCCATTCCACCTAATATCCCTATTCCTTGCAGGTTCATGAATTCCAAGGAAGAAGAAAGTGAAAAAGACATCTTGGAAGCACTTCCAAAGGTGCAAAGTAGGGAATATCATGAATTCATCAAAGAGGACGGTCTTGAGGCAAACAACCCCAAAGAAGTTGAATTTTATGACACAAGACAAGGACCAATCCTCACATCAAATCTGTCCAAGGGCAAAGTTCCTGAAATGTTCAAAGAAGATGTGTTTATCCTTGAGTTCATGTCGGAGCACATAAGTAAGCCACCTCCTCCAATTTCAATTTTCTTTTATACTAACATGTTGTTAATGATTCAGGCATCCAATCTTGAATTTAAACCATTACCGGATCATTTCAAGTATCACCGCCCATTCAAAGATAAATTCCATGCCGATTGAAAAAGAAAAAAAAAAAAAAAAAAAAAAAAAAAAAAAAAAAAAGAAAAAGAAAAAGAAAAAAAAAAAAATAAAGCAGATGTAGCCTTCACAGAGGTTGTTTGTTTGAAGCCCCACTACGTGGCAATACTCTTGAAGCGGAAGGCATAGAAGCGGAAGGCATAGAAGCAAAAGGCATCGAAGCGGGAGGCATCGGAGCGGAAGCCATCGGAGCGGAAGGCATCGGAGCTAGAGCATTCCAGGCCTCAATACTTGGCCAAGCGCTGGATGACCCAGGAAAAATATGCCTCTGGAAGTAAGCCGTAAGCCTTTGACGGTCACTTTGACGGTCACTTTGCATACGACCATTGGATTCTTGCAGCTCATCAAGCTTCCTCTTCATGCCCGTCGAATAGTTGTTTGCCAGCACATGCAAACTTCTATTCTCGTACTTAAGCAGTTTGATTTCTTGCTTAAGACTTTCCACCTCCGCCATCAATGATTCCACCTGATGGGAGCGGGCAAGCAGGCGTTGGCCCATGTTGGACACAGAACTCGCACACTGAACACTAAGTGCGAGGGACTCTTGAACGGCCAACTCATCGGACCGTCCTGACAGCAGCCTACTATCTTTTGGAGTAAGGAGGTTTCTAGCTACTATTGTAGCTGTTGTGGCGTCCTGCATCACGGAGTCTTCACCTGTGAGAGGACCGTTAGAAGATAAAAAAGAAGGACGCCATACATTACCTTGACGGGGCGCGCCCGTATCACTGCTGAGACTCAATTCTAAGCTAAGGTTCGATGGGTTTGCCATTTTTCAAAAGTGTTCAAAGAGAAGGGGTGGATGGAGTTAATTTCAAAGGGCCGGAGACGATGTTCAAGAATGGAAAATCTTCAGAGTGTGTATGTTGTGGTGATCGATAGCTCAATAAAAAAGCCAAGGCGACGCGTCCACCGATTCAAAAAGCCGGAATTTCCGGCGTAATTTTGGCGACGCTTTCTCGGGTTTTCAGAAGACGTGTGCAACTTTGTCAAAAGTTCACGTGGAGGTCATCATCGCAGCTACACTTTTGCCGACAAGCGTAAATTTCGGCGACGCTTTCTCTGCTTTTCAGAAAACGCGTGCGACTTTGTCAAAAGAGCTCAGACAGAGCCGCGTACGCACTACTACGTGTCGTTCAGAAATCGAAGGGGCGTCGTGCAGAAATCGAAGAGGCGTCCGTTCAGAAATCGAAGAGACGTTTGTCGACACGGGTAAAAGAACAATACCACCACTTGATATTATCTCTATATATGTCGACCTTCGTCTTTTATGGCAAGGCAAACCTGAAGAAAATGCCCAACTCTCCCTCACCTCTGAGGGTGCACTCCCAGCAAAGCCTTTCGAAATACTCAATTCTTTCTTCTTCCCCAAAGATGATACCAGATGCCTGGAGTACAGATGACCCAGGAGGAAATGGCGGATTGAAGTGTGCTGATTCGTTCACCGCTTCTTCAAAAGCAAAGGTATCTCATATCATCAAGGTCAAAAGCAAAAGTATCTCATATCATGCTCTTTCCCTTTCTTTTTCTTTGTCCTTGTTCTTACTCGCATGGCAAAGTGAAAGAAGCAATCAGCCGGCACTTGGAGTCAGTCTTCCGATCTGGATCCGACTGCCTGGAATTTATTCCTGATTGCTTACCTAGCGTTGCTCTCGAGTAGTCATCTTCAACGGTTGATACACTTCCAGAGAAGGGACCACTCCTGCAAAGATTGAACAAAGAAACAGATAAAAGGGGAAAGCTCAGACCTCCGGGGGAGACCAAAAGAATCCTGCTGCCCAGTTCAAGAGTAGCACAAAGGAAAATCAACGATGGGAGGAAACCAGTTCAAGAATGAGCCTGTGGAATCACAAAGATCAAAGCCTCAATGCAATCACCAAGGAGAAGAGGGAATTTACACTCCATAACCAGATTTGCGTCCCTAAACTCTTCTCTTTGTTAGTTACATTCTGCCATGTTTAGTATGTTTAGTTGCTTTTTGTGTGTTTACTTATGTTTTGTGTGAATCTATGCTTAAAACATTGAGGACAATGTTTGATTTAAGTGTGGGGGGGTAACTAATGTTGTTAATGCAAATTTGTGGGATTTTATCACCCATAACTTCAAATGTTGTTCCTTGCTGTTTTAAGGTGTTTTTAAGTTGTTTTAGAGTGTTTTAGTATGTTTTGTTTTTATAACTCCGAAAATGACATAAAAATTTGAAAAATATGTTTTGAAAAGCCTAAAAAGAGTGTTTTGAGTCATTTTTGTGTGTTTGTGTCTTAGGGTACCTTCCAACACAATGATAAGGATTTGGTTTGTAATTGCATGACTGTTAAAAAGAGTTATAAACATAGAGAAAAGTTTGATTTACTCTTGGTATATGCTTGGTTATGGTTATAATATATGACTTCACATGCAATCATAAAAGAAAAATTCGTTTTTGTAACATGCTTGAAGGAAGGAACTCAAACAAACGCTACAACCCTGTGAGACTCGAGCCATTACTTTCTTTGGAGAGTTATTCTCTGTGATTTCTTGTTTTCTAAAGTCGTTGCATGATCTCATCATTCTTTGCTTGGTTGCTACTTGGAATGCATTTCATTATAGTTCCAAATACTAGAACTCATGCCCAATTCATTCAAAGCATGATATTGTTTGCATAACATACAATAAGATGAAGTTGTTAGTCAAGCCAAAGCCAAAAAGCCTATCCCTTTTCATATTTCTTATTTGTTGTAAGTTTTAACCCTTTTGAGCCTTTTCTTTGTTAACCCCTTGTTCTTAAAGGATAGTGAAGCATGACTTAGAATGAACTCCTTTTGATCAATATACTGCAGAAAATAAGTGTGGGGGAAGATAATAGGGCACGGCCAAAGAATGAAATAAAGAAAAAAATTGTTGAAAAGAAAGAAAAAAGAGTTGAAAAATAAGTGAGAATGATCTCACAAGCATTGGTTATTGAAGGAAGGGTCCAAAAGAGTGAATTTGACCCTAGTTGTTGCATGAATCTTCCCTTGTGTTTAAAAGTTGATTTCTGCCATTAAAAATGAGTTTAAGTGTCAATTTCATTACTTCGCTTCCTATTACTTTAAGAACCTTTGTTTTACTTTACCTTTCTTTGTTAAACCATTACCCTTAGCCCCGTTACAACCCTCAACTTCTATCTTGATGTTATGTGTTCAATTTGTGGAGTTTGAATTTGGTATGAGCATATGGAATCACTGGTTCTCATTCTAAGTAGTAGCATTCCATTCATGAGATCATATTCATGTCATTATCGTAAATCCAGAAAATGCTTTCTTTGTTATAACATATGTGAGATACTAGTCTTTCATGTTCACATCAATCTCTCACATATAACTAGTGTAGGGTGTGTAGTCAGAAAATCTGTGTGAAAATAGAGTGCATTCTAGTAAGGAATTGAGGAAATTCTCTAAGGCATGTTACTACATTCAAATCATGGTTTTAAATGCTTAATTGTGAACTAGTATGTGGTGACTATGATTAAGAATGTATAAAAGTGTAAAGATGGCTAAAATCTGTGGGAATAATGATTTTTAACTTGTCATGTGCATTGGAAATCCGTAAGACGATTGTTGGAAGGTGTAGGTGGTGTTTTGTTCGTTTTGTCTAGTTTCGTGTTCTTTTGTTGTTTTGTTTTGCTCGAGGACTAGCAAAAGATAAGTGTGGGGGTATTTGATAGGAGCATATTCATGCGACTTAAATGGCTTGTTCTCGTGCATTTACGTTATGTTTCTTTAGTTATTTTAGTACTTTAAGCTATTTTCGTGTGTTTTTAGGTTCATATGGCTAAGGAAGCAAAAAGATGCATTTTGGAGCATTTTGGAGCAAAATTGGACTTGGAATGGATAGCTTATGTTTGGTGCAAAAGGAATGGACGAAATTGAAGGATTCCTAATCCAAATCAGCCACATGCACTCATCATCATAACCTAGCTGTCATGTTTCCCCTTTCATCATTCCCTCACATTCTTTAAATCAGCCAACACATGCATCCACCTTTCTCCCATCAGATTTCCAACATTGCACATGCATTCCCCTTACAATTTCAGCCATCCTAGCTGTTTTGCACATGCATTCACTTAACCTAGCTGTCATGTTCCCTCTCCCATCCATTCATCTCCCTATAAAAACCATACACACTTCACACAACATTCAATTCATTCTCATTCACTCTTCCATATTCCAGAAATTCGTCAAAACCTCTCCACACCCTTGCAGCAGCCACCAAAACACTTTTCTCCTCCATTGCAGCCACTCCAACCACTCCCCAAACCATTCACACCATCAAATTATCTTTAGACCTTGTGCTACAACGAAGAGGAAGATAAGAGGGCCTAAACGTTCATACAATTCAAGTTTGAGTTGTTGGAATGTTTAGGTGTTTCTTTGATTTCAATGTTTAATTTCAATACTCTTTGTTTTGTACCATGAGGAACTAAACCCCCCTTTAGCTAGGGGGTGATTCAAAATATATGTTTATGCTTGCATTTTGATTTGATTACTTCTAATTGCGTTTCATAAGTTGTGGATTCAATTTGTTTAACCGTTTGATTGATAACTTATTTATGTATGTTTATTGAGAATGCGCGCTTAATTTTCATGCATGAATATGACGCTAGAATATAAGTGAGTTTCACCTAATAGTTACGAACTTATATTCACAAGTAGTGGAGGTTGCTTATAAACAATCGCGTTAAACGAATTCTTGGCATAAGTTTCATGCAATCCATAGTAACGAATGCCTCGTCAACACTTATAATTTTCATAGAGCGTAATGATTCTTGCTTGTATCTCTTCTATGCATTCATGTTGAGGACTTGTGGGGAATGTTTTGAATTGTCGCATGCATCATCCAATTCAATAACGTTAGGAAGATTTGAAGGTTAATTAGTGCATCACGGTTAACTTGGGGTGTTGAGAATTCATGGTTTATTGAAATGCAATTGGAAATCATTTTATTATGCAAGTATAACATGTGTGGAGATGAACCCTTTAGCTAGCCTTCATTCCATTCAATTCCATCCATTTCATCTTTACTTTCTGTTTTTACTTACAATCTGTTCATTTTAGTTTAATTTCGTAAAAACCAAATTCCCCTTTACTTTATTGTCCAATTTAGTTAGAAAGTGTCTTAGTTTATGTTTCTAAGTGTTTTGATTCATTTTATTTCCCAAATTCGTCCAAAGTAGTCAAAGTGCTCAAAACTGCCCAGATTGTGTTTTAAAGGCAGTTTTGAGTGTTTTGGTGCTGTTTTGAGTCTTTTGGTTTGTTTTAGTGTTTTAAGTGTTTAGTTTTACATTCTTTGAGTCTAGTTTAGTGTTTTATATTGTGTTTTTACATTTGAAGCAAGCCATAATCTTAAATTCGTCCAACATTGGATTTAAGGTCAGAAACTGCCTAGTTAGTGTTTTTAGGCAGTTTTGAGTCTTTTGAACTTGTTTTGAGTCCTTTGAGTCTTTGTGAACGTTTTTAACTTTGTTTTTACGTTTTTGAGTCAAATCCAAGTGATTAACAATCCCTCCTAATCCCCGGTCCAGAACGATCCCTACTTATACATATACTACAATCGATAAAAAGAGGGTTTAATTTGTGCGCGTATAAATCTCGCATCAGTATAGCTCTGCCCCAACAATTCGTCATTGGAAGGGAGTCAAAGATGTATTGCAATAACTTTATGGGACAACAGACATAGGTTTCTTCTACTTAAAGAAATCCACAAATGATCAAGTCCTTGTTGGATATGCAGATGCTGGTTTTCTCTCTGATCCGCATAAAGCCCGCTCACAAACTGGATATGTGTTCAAGAATGGAGATACAGCAATCTCATGGAGCTCAACAAAGCAAACATTAGTTGCTACATCTTCAAATCACTCAAAAATACTTGCTTTACATGCTGCAAGTCGTGAATGTTCTTGGTTAAGATCAATGATCCATCATATTTAGAATTCATGCGGTCTAACTTCAAAGACAGACACTTCAACTGTCATTCATGAAGATAATGCATCATGTGTTGCCCAAATGAAGGAAAGATTCATCAAGGGCGATAAGACTAAACACATATCTCCAAAGTTTTTCAGTGCACATAAGCTTCAGAAGGCTAAAGTTATTGAAGTCAGACAAATTTGTTCCAATGAAAATCTAGCAGACTTGTTCACCAAATATCTACCAAAATGCACATTTTAGAAGATAGTACAAAGTATCGGATTACGTCGACTTACTAAACAGCTAAATTTGGACAATGCGGAATTAGGGGAAGATATATATCAGGGGGAGCATCAATGATACATGCATTTTGTACTCTTTTTTCTTCGATTAGGATTTTTCCCACTGGGTTTTTCCTATCAAGGTTTCAACGAGGCAACATAAGCATAACAAATCAAGTAAAGTTGTACTCTTTTTCCTTCGTTATGGTTTTTTCCCACTGGGTTTTTCCAAGCAAGGTTTATGTGGGCATCCAAGGGGGAGTGTTGAAAACATTGGCAATGTTGAATGCAGTGTTGAAAACATTGGCAATGTTGAATGCAATATTGAAAACATTGGCAGTGTTATGAATGCCCACACAGATTTTCAATGCCCATACAAAATGATATTGACTTGGGAGATAAAGAAGGATCGTACTTTCAAAGATATATACTGTAAATTTCAAAATGTTTGTTTGGAGTTGCTCTATAAATAGAGCACTCTGACTACTATCAAAATACACTGACAGAGTAAGAAAGGAAAGATCAATAACATCAGTATCTATTCCTACCTCTTTTATTTGTCATCCTCTTGTGCTATAGTTATAGTGTAATATTTTACACCTGCTTCGCTCCTGTCACTAGTAAAGGTTATCTCTCTAACTTTCACCTATTTATAACATTTTTTTAATTTATATCAAAATAATACACAATTAATTATAATTCTGTGTAATTACCTTTGCAATTCAATTGAAAAAGCTACTTCTAGAAGAAGCTAAGGGGGCCACCAAGAGATGTAAAATTTCATTGTGCGTGCGGGTCCAAAAGTTCCTTGATAGGTTTTTTTTTTCAAAGGAAGACAACTGGTGACAAGTCAAGGTTTTTTTTATTTTTTTTGCCGCCTGAGAGGTTATGGGGAGTTTCACCTTGCCCATAACCACAATTAAACAAGCTCACTAGCTCGGAGTATCAAACCCAAGGCCTCTCGTATTTTTTTGTTTACTGGAGAACCGTAGTCCGTATCTTTACTACTGGACCACTTACAATAGTTTAGTCCCTTGATAGATTTAGATAGAGCATACATTTATTCACCTCTTCTGCGCTGATAATCCTATTTGCAGTTGTGAGAGTGAATTCTATAAATTTATAACCAAACAAACGTTTATGGGAATATGAATATATGTTCTCACCCTTTGCGTGGAACTGCAATATTTATTGTATTGTTTCTGAATTCCCTTTCTGAAAGGGACTGGGAGATGCTTGGTTGTTTGAAAATTTATGAGAATGCAGTACGGTAGTGAGTGCAACTTCTCTAAGTTTGGCGTTTCTAAATATTCTTGCAAGTAATTTTAGTGTAACTCCAATCACAATGGTATATATTGTACTTAGATTCATATGAGTCCAACTTGATTACTTATCTAACAAATAGAGCCCGATAACGCCATAGCAACTGATCATAAGCAATATGTTCTTTATTCTAATTGCTATCAAATAATGTGGGAGTAGTCAGTAGGGTTGACATTTTATTACCGAAAAATCAAAACCGCACTAAACCGGATTGAATTAGAACCAAATAAAACTTTTTTTTGGTCAAACCAAATTAAACTAATTTTGTAGTAATTTTAAGAAAACGACAACCAAACTGACACTTATCGACTCGGCTGCAGTTTGGTTTTTAAATAGGGAGTTTTAATGAAAAGCCCACGGTACTGTTCATTTTAACGAAAAATCATATTTTTACACTAAAAAGGTCAATCCTGGTACTATTTACTTTATCCTTTATTTTGTACTTATCATTAAAACTCAAAATTTTCAAACCCTTTTCATTAGTTTTCTTTTTTAAATATGGATGATTCAATCAAACCGAACCAAACCAAATATAGAAAAATTAGAAATACCCGAAATTTTTTTTTTGCAAAAGTGACACCACTCCGAGGAGAGATTGAACATCCTAGCCACTAAAGTTAGTTTCAAGTTGTGATAAGATAGTACTAGCCTTCATGCATGCACTCATGCACGTGCAGAAGATATCTTTTGAATCACGGCGTGCTACGCGTGACTTACACATTTTAAATGTATTTATATGCTTAAATTGACAAAAGAAAAGTCAAATATTTGAAGTAAATGAATAATTTTAGATCATGCTAAAAAGAATTCCTCATAAACCAATTAAAGCAACTGAATTCACATAATAAAATCGGTTTCTATAGAATTTACATCAAAAATAGAGAAAATAATATTTAATAAACAATTGATTGAATCACATTATTGCTAGTCCATTGTGAGGCTAAGCCCACTGTCTTCCCTCCTTAGTGTAGATAATATCGTTTGTTAAAAAAAAAAAAAAACAATCATTTGACAATTAATTTAATCACATTATTATCCGCGTGCAAAATACATTTTTTATAATTGGCATTACACATCTCTTAAGATGCTTTGAATGTGTTTAAAAATAGAGAAATTGAATCACATTATTACTAACCTATTGTTAAACCCCACCCCCATTTTATTTAAAAATGGTTTTTTAGTTCTTAATTGGTGAGCCCAAGGGGCCCACCCCTTTATTTGTTTCCCCCACCCCGTGACCCTCTTCTTTCTCTCTTTCCCTCTTTCTTCTCTTAACTTTCTCTACACTCTCTCCTTCTACCCGCGCACCACACACACGCATGCAGACCACACCCTTTTGTAGCCTCAATGAACCCATCACCCTTGAGTCTCCCTCGTCAGGATCTTCAACACGTCGAAGTCTCTCTATTCTTTCTGCCACGGCAAGCACCGAGAGGGTGCAATGGCGAACTCCATCAAACTCCACCATTTGCGAGTAGGTGAGGCTCAGAATCATCTTACCCTATCTTAATTTGGATGTTGGTACGAATTTCTAAGTATGTATACCTGTTTTGGTGAAGGTTGGACTTGAAATCAGTTCGGGTGTGTTAAACCAAGATTCCGGCGGGTACCCGTGGCTTCCAGGCCATTTTCCGGCCAACTCCGGCCACGATGATAGGAACCAAGGGTATATTTCAATTCCTTACCTTCGGGGCGTCAATTTGGTACATTGAATGATATGTTTTGGTTGAGTTTTGAGCTCCATCGGACCTTGGGAATTCTCCGGCCGAAATACGGCCTTCTTTTTCCTTGGAATTCGGCAACCCACCAAACCCAAGGCCTTTGGGCCTTTCCAGTCCAAGTCCCATAACCATATTCAAATTTGTCTAACCCATTTATTTAAGATAAGCCCAATAACCTTTTGGAGACCTAACCCATACTCTGGGTTCTATTAAACTTGGGCCCAAGCCCTTTTATTTTAAGTTAGGCCTGCGGGCCCTCTGTGTGTGTGTGTGTGTGTGCGCGCGCCATGCATGCGTACGCATGTTGTGCATGTGTGTGTGTTTGTGTAGCGTGTGTATGTGTGTCCGTGTGAGTGTGTGTGTGCGCGCGCGGGCGCGCGCATGCCGTGCATGCGTATGCATGTTGTGCATGTGTGTGTGTTTGTGTAGCGTGTGTATATGTGTCCGTGTGAGTGTGTGCACGTGTGTGCGTTGTGCCGTGTATGTGTATGTTTGTGTGGGTTTGGGTTTAAGCCCAAACCACCCCTTTTCACCCTAACCCTTTTTAACCAAAAACCTTAGGACCCGAAAACCCAAAATATTTCTTAGGCTAATTTCGATGTTCCGAATCCGTTTTTGGCGTCCATTTCCTGGAATTCTATCGTTTGGGCATAGTTTGATAAATTGTACATTTATGTGCTTAGGTGAACTTGCTAGTGGGGATTTCCTTAATCCTTTTCCACACAACTCTGCTGCTACGGAGTATCTGTGAGTGGACCCCTTCTAAAATTACATGATTTCATAGTTTAATTGCATAAATGAATAGCATGCCTTATGAGTTTTATGAACTGATTTTATGTTAAGCATGTTTATTGAAATGTTGATTATCGTCTCGTTTTTTGTGAGGAATTAATTATTAGCCTACATTGACCTATAGTTTGATATATTGTATTTTAATAAAAACCATGAACTGGTAAACAATCTAATAGATGACGATAGGATGCTAGAACATGTTTTAGAAACCCCTCTTTATAGTATAGACGATGGATAACTTTATACTATGAAGTGGTTATTTTTTAGAGGCGTAACTATTTGTGCGTATCTAGTGGACACTATGTCGCCTGGGGTGAGGATCTGGTGTTGGCAGTTAGGCCGGGAGAAAAAATCCCTAGCTACGGGCTGAGGGACATGAAGTAGGCATTGGGCCGGGAGTTGGTAATCTCTGGCTATGGGCGCAGAGACCACGGTGCTGGCATAGGGCCAGGAGTTATATTTATTCAGTGATCTTACTAGCAGCACACCGCGCTTACGAGACGATTGATATTTTGATTTCCGCGATGTTTTTTCGCGATATGTCTTTTGAGATGTTTTTGGCATGCTAGGGTTTTCAGTAAACCTATCACTTATTATGCTAATAGTTTTCTTTATATAAACTGTGGGGGTTAGTATCTTGATAACTGTTTTATTATTATTGTATATATGAACCTGGTCCACTCACCTTTGTTTTGCGCCCCCATTCAGGTCTTAGAATCGAGGCATGCAATCCCGGCGTCAAGGCACCTCAGCATCGGCATCTTCGAGCCCTCTCGGTGTGGGACCCATTCCTTTATTCATTCACTTTTATATTATTTCTTTTAGTGTTCTAATTAGCTGTATGCTCTGAACACGTTCCTAAGTTGTTAATTCATTGTATTTCAATTCATAACCCTTATTTATTTCTCATTCTTAGCTTTTGTATCAATTAATGGCTTTCGTCACCCTCGGGTGTCGGCCAGCACGTGTCTATCCTGGTATTCGAGCAATATCAGGGTCAGGGCATGTCAGATTGGTATCAGAACATGGTTTTGTTCAGAGCATTCTTAGGATCTTCTGTTACTCTAGTAGTGTGTCAGTCATGACATCATTTGGACATCACGACTTCCATATTTGCTATCTTTTTGGCACGGTTGTGCAATCCTCATCATGCTATGAATTATCTCATCCTAGTGAAGAAGAAGTAATTCGTGTCGGGATTGTGTCTTATCGGTGATGTAATGGATTGTTGAACGACTTTCAACATTGGACCGATACTCTGTGATGTGCGTTTCCTAGGAAGGGCAGGCATAATCAGTGTTACTTGAAAGCGACGTGTTTTAGAAGTCTCAATTTTGGTCAAGACCAGCGGTAGATCTGAAATGGCGATGCCACTCTGCAACATGCATTCCTTAGGAATTGCAGGCAGAGTCGGCTCTACATCGAAATCTTGGGAAATAGAAAAATCTTGGCGGTACGAGTTGGTTAAGATCAACTGGAGTTTTGAAACGGTGATATCACTCTGCAACATGCGTTCCCCAGGAATGGCGGGCAGAGTCATACCGTAATGGCAACTACTTGAAATATTTGAAGTGCGTACTAGAGAAAGCAGCAATAGCTAGTTGTTGAGAAGTCTAGTAAATGGTAAATGTTGGGATCGAACTAATGTTCTCAGACTTGTTTTCACTGAAGAAATTTGTGTGGATCTTTAGAACAATTCTCGGCGGTTGTTCTATCGATAACTTTCTTGCTTACTCCAACGATGAAGTCAAGTTCCTTAACCTTTGACCATCAGCTTTACACCAAATTCTTTGAGTGTTGATTTCGTTTACATTAATTGATTTTCTTAGAAAACTCTTTGGTAGCAGACGTTCTCACTAATTTCCAAAGGGAGTTGCGATTCTTGTTGCTGTTGTAGTTGGATTGGGATGATGAAGATCCAGTCTTGTTTGGATAAACAAACTCCTTGAACTTCATATGGGTCTGGTACTCGGTGGTAAACCATGCTCCTTATTCTCGTACTTTTCGGTATGGGTGAACTTTGCCTTTTACTTGTAGCTTAACTGATCAGTGCTCTTGTCTACTAACTGTTCAACCTTTTGATTTTCAGTGTAATGGCGTGATACTCTGCCATACTTATTATCGTAGAAAGATCGAGCTTTACATTGAACTTCTCTAGAATCATTGTGATTTGGTTTGCTCAAGGGCATCACATCTATTCTTTTCCAACGATATGTACTCGCCTCAACGCATCTTTCCACTGCTTCACTTCCGAAATTTATTGTTGCGAGTATGTGGATGTCAAAACGCTTCTAGCAAATCTATTTGGAGCACTTTGGGATGGCACCACAGTGCGGTCGAGGCAAGAATCGGAATATCTTTACACTTCTCTTGAATGGTGTGTGCTTTCATGGGGTTTTTAGGTTAATCACTTGCGAGTCCTTCTTCTTTCCACCAACATCGATCTTGTTTGACTAGAAATCTGCAACTAAGCAAAAATGGAGAGGTGGTTTGAGCATTGCAACAGCTCCCTAGAGATACTGCTTGTTGGGAAAGATGGCTTTTCGTTTTGTGCTTACTTGGCTCGAGCTTTTGGGTCTATTATTAATATGGTAGCCACTTCTTTTGAATCCCAAGGTATAGTTTTCAAGTGGGTTCTTCGTTGGCAAAACACTGAAGTAATTGGTCACATTGGAAGAACTGAGGAGGATAAAATGCTTGGTACTAGATAAAGTTGTTACGACGACAGTTTCTGTTTTGTTCAGTTTGATTTTGGCACTTTTTACAACATGGTACGAGAGTTTCCTACGGTCAACATTGGTTGATAGAGGAGTATTGTGGACTGATATTTGAATGATTGAATTTACAACGTGTGGAATTGTGCATCCTCAGGAAATTACTGCTTGCTTATCGAGACAACAAATGTGTGATCGATATCGCGTGCGGCGGACTGTGATATCGATAACTTATTTGTTGGGTTCGTTAAGCAAGTAGGCAGGAAGACCTATCTTCAGCAGTGGTTACAGATTTATTATTGTTGGGACTCAACCCAAAGACATATCTATTCTCGGAATACGTGACATTTCGAATTCTTGGGCGAGACCCACTTTCATTTCCGATTTTGGATTTTCAGTATAAATATTTTAACTTCCATTACTAGTTATTTATTTTGACGTTACAATTGTTTTGGGGGAAGTATTTCCGTTTTCAATTTTAAGTTCAGCACGAGTTTTTGATATATATGTTAGTACTTATCTATTTTGACGTTATCTTATTTTATGTTTTTACTTTTGGCCTTAAGCTACTTTGTGTTTTCGACTTTATATTTCATTAAAGTATGTTTCTACTTTTCCACTAATGGGGAAAGAAAGTAAGAGCTTGGAGGCATGATAGAGGATTTGGCAAACTGCTCGCGACAGTGTGGCGTATTCTCTTTGATGCACCCACTCTGACCTATTTTCTCTTTATACATATATTCTTCTTCCTATTTTCAAGTATTTCAGTATAAGTGATTTTAAATTTTGGGGACGAAATTTTTATAAGGGGGGTAGATTGTTAAACCCCACCCCCATTTTATTTAAAAATGGTTTTTTAGTTCTTAATTGCTGAGCCTAAGGGGCCCACCCCTTTATTTGTGTCCCCCACCCTGTGACCCTCTTCTTTCTCTCCTTCCCTCTTTCTTCTCTCAACTCTCTCTGCACTCTCTTCTTCTACCCGAGCACCACACACACGCATGCAGACCACGCACCCTTTTGTAGCCTTGATGAACCCATCACCCTCGAGTCTCCCTCGTCAGGATCTTCAACACGTCGAAGTCTCTCTCTTCCTTCTGCCACGGCAAGCACCGAGAGGGTGCAATGGCAAACTCTGTCGAACTCCACCATTTGCGAGTAGGTGAGGCTCAGAATCATCTTACCCTATCTTAATTTGGATGTTGGTACGAATTTCTAAGTATATATACCTGTTTTGGTGAAGGTTGGACTTGAAATTAGTTCGGGTGTGTTAAACCCAGATTCCGGCGGGTACCCGTGGCTTCCAGGCCATTTTCCGGCCAACTCTAGCCACGATGACAGGAACCAAGGGTATATTTCAATTCCTTACCTTCGGGGCTTCAATTTGGTATATTGAATGACATGTTTTGGTTGAGTTTTAAGCTTCATTGGAGCTTGGGAATTCTCCAGCCGAAATCCGGCCTTCTCTTTCCTTGGAATAGTGCGACCCACCAAACCCAAGGCCTTTGGGCCTTTCCAGTCCAAGTCCCATAACCCTATTCAAATTTGTCTAACCCATTTATTTAAGTTAAGCCCAATAACCTTTTGGAGATTTAACCCATACTCTGAGTCCTATTAAACTTGGGCCCGAGCCCTTTTAGTTTTAGTTAGGCCTGCGGGCCGAGTGTGTGTGTGTGTGTGTGTGTGTGTGTCGTGCATGCATATGCATGCTGTGCATGTGTGTGTGTTTGTGTAGCATGTGTATGTGTGTCCGTGTGAGTGTGTGCACGTGTATGTGCGCGCGCGCGCGTGCATATGCCGTGCATGTGTGTGTGTTTGTGTAGTGTGTGTATGTGTGTCCATGTGAGTGTGTGCGTTGTGCCATGTTTGTGTGGGTTTGGGTTTAAGCCCAAACCACCCCTTTTCACCCTAACACTTTTTAACCAAAAACCTTAGGACCCGAAAACCCAAAATCTCTCTTAGGCCAATTTCGATGTTCCGAATCCGTTTTTGGCGTCCATTTCCTGGAATTCTATCGTTTGGGCATAGTTTGATAAATTGTACATTTTTGTGCTTAGGTGAACTTGCTAGTGGGGATTTCCTTAATCCTTTTCCGCATAACTCTGCTGCTACGGAGTATCTATGAGTGGAACCCTTCTAAAATTACATGATTTCATAGTTTAATTGCATAAATGAATAGCATGCCTTTTGAGTTTTATGAACTGATTTTATGTTAAGGATGTTTATTGAAATGTTGATTATCGTCTCGTTTTTGGTGAGGAATTATTTATTAGCCTACATTGAGCTATAGTTTGATATATCGTATTTTCTATAAAAACCATGAATTGGTAGACTATCTAATGGATGACGATAGGATGCTAGAACATGTTTTAGAAACCCCTCTTTATAGTATAAACGACGGATGACTTTATACTATGAAGTGGTTATTTTTTAGAGGTGTAACTATTTGTGCGTACCTAGTGGACACTATGTCACCTGGGGTGAGGATCTGGTGTTGGCAGTTCGGCCGGGAGAAAAAATCCCTAGCTACGGACTGAGGGACACGGAGCAGGCATTAAGCCGAGAGTTGGTAATCTCTGGCTACGGGCGCAGAGACCACGGTGCTGACATAGGGCCGGGAGTTATATTTATTCAGTGATCTTACTAGCAGCACACCGCGCTTACGAGACGATCTGTGAGACGATTGATATTTTGAGTTCCGCGATATTTTTCTGCGATATGTCTTTTGAGATGTTTTTGGCATGCTAGGGTTTTTAGTAAACCTATCACTTCTTATGCTAATAGTTTTCTTTATATAAACTGTGGGGGTTAGTATCTTGATAACTGTTTTATTATTATTGTATATATGAACCTGGTCCACTCACCTTTGTTTTGCGCCCCCATTCAGGTCTTAGAATCGAGGCATACAATCCCAGCGTCAGGGCACTTCTACATCAGCATCTTCGAGCCCTCTCGGTGTGGGACCCATTCCTTTATTCATTCAATTTTATATTATTTCTTTTAGTGTTCTAATTAGCTATATGCTCTGAACACGTTCCTAAGTTGTTAATTCATTGTATTTCAATTCATAACCCTTATTTATTTCTCATTCTTAGCCTTTGTATTAATTAATGGCTTTCGTCACCCTCGGGTGTCGGCCAGCACGTGTCTATCCTGGTGTTCGAGCAATATCAGGGTTGAGGTGTGTCACCTATTGTAAAACACTAATTTAAAAAATTAAAATAAATACAGTACCAAAAAATTAATTAATAAAAAAATGTTGTTAAAATGAAGAAAATGCCCCTTCCTTATTTGATGCATTATTTTGGAATGCTTTTGAAGTTTTTTGTCTTAGGGGCATTTTTGTCCAAATATTTTTGTTGAAGCTTGGTGACACCAAAATCACTATTCACCTTTTTGAACGTATTTAAAAATAGATAAATTAAATTACATTATTACCAGCCTATTATGAGATACTAAATTTAAAAAAAATAAAAAAAATAAAAAAATAAAACCACAAAAAATTTATTTATTAAAAAAATATTGTTAAACTATCGAAAATGCTCTTGCCTTATTTGATTCATTATCTTGGGATACCTTTAAAGTTTTTTGTTGTGAGGGTATTTTTGTCTAAACATTTTTGTTGAAGCTTAGTGACACCAAAATCACTATTCACCTTTTCCGTTGACTTTATATATGTAGAGAAGATAACAAATATGTCTATACTTGTCACTACGTAAAAATAAAAAGAAAAATGAAATCTTAACCCTTCTTCAACCTGTGTCTATATTCACCATCTCAATCAAAAACCTCAGACTACCAACTCTTAGCCGTCCCCCGGCTCCATCTTATCAAGCTACTTTATCGCCATCGATATGCTGCATCGCCATGATACGATCTAAACCTGTACCCAATCTCAACCTTAACCTTGCAGCTGTGCAGCTATGGAGGGAGGGAGGAAGAAGATAACGTGACAGTGAAATTTCAGTAAAATATTACTAAGTCAATTTGACCTTTACAAGAGAGGCTTATAACCATTTGCCGCGAAACCCCACATGAATCTCTCCAATGCCTATTCCGCCTCAACTCTAGCTTTACGCTCCAACTCCAATTCCCCGTAGACCATGGTCAAGGTAGCCTTAAGATTGTTTGCTTTAACCACCTCGAAGGTGGCCTGATCAATCAACTTGTTCACCTTCACCTCGTGGGCCTCCGCCATAGCCTGCCGGTTCGCAAGCGCATTCTTTAGCTCGCCAGACCTCTCCTGCAGTTGTTTCTCGAATTGAGCCTTGTCTTGGAGTTCGTTCTTGTAGGCTACTTCGAGCTGGCGATGTTGGGGTAAAAAAAAAAAAAAAAAGGTTCCCCAATTCAAGGAAACTGGAGATGTTGGTGGCAATTAAAATCCACGGTGAAGATTAAGCAAGAAAATCTACACCATTCATTTTTTTTAAACAAATAAAAAAATGAATTAAATCAGAAAAATTAAAGAACCATGTTGCTGGAACGTGTGAGGAGTTGCCCATATTTCCTCCAACGTGCAAAAGGAAGTTGGTGAAAAACTACCCACTTTCTCACCCCACTCTTCCTGTCACCCTCAGTCTATAAAAGGGGAGATTGACTGCAAAAGCTGGGGGGGGGGGGGAAGAAATCGACAAAAAAAAAGACAATAGAGAATAGCACAGTAGGAGAGGCAAAGCAAGAGAGCAAAAGCAAAAGAGAAACAGAGTAAAAAAAGGAGAAGATATCAAGTGCTACACGCAATAACAAAGAGCAGGAAAAGCTACAAAGCATATAAAGGTATAAATCTATCCCTCTAAATATTTCTTTGTTTGGTTTCTCTCGGCTTTGCAGAAAAATAAATTTGTTTCTTCAACCTCTCCCATCCCCGCCGCTGCGGTTAGTCCCATGAATTTCTTCGGGGTGGTCTAAACCACCCTGTGAAGTTCCAATCAATCTAAGTGATCCGCTCCCCGCCGCTGCCGTCAACTCCATGAATATCTTGTGGGTGGCAGCGGTGGTCAGTGTGAAGAAGTTAAAGCAGGCAAAAAAATGCAAAATCGCTGCGAGCCACTCCCATCCCACTGACAGTGGCGAGAATAACCCAAAGCCTTCTGAAGATGCGGAAGACATCCGAAGGCAAGAAAGCCGAGAATTTGAGGAAAGAAAAAGTCCCCAGGTCCAAGGATGCAGCGGAAGTGGCTCTAAAGTTGCACTTTAAAACAAATTGCAGAAGCTCAAAAGCTCTCTGTGAAGTTCCTGCAGCCATACCCAACGGCCGTGCAGTACTATTCGAGACTTAGAAAATTCAAGTCTTCAAAGAGGGGAAGAAAAGAAGAAAAAAAGCTTGCTGACAAATGGGTTTAAAGTCCCATGTTAAATGGGATTGAAAGTCCAAAAGATTATAATATAAATAAAAAATAAAAAAGGGGGCTGCTTTGAACAGAGCCCGTGTGGCATGAAATCCACGAAAAGAGAAATTATTGCAGGAGGGAAATAGATGTGTTTATTTTTCTCACACGTTCCTACTGGACTTGGAAGAATTCAAATTCACAGAAGCAATAAGGGCTTGCAGGCAACTCCCAAAATCAAATGGGAAGGACACTCACGTGGCAACTTTAAAATGCCACAGCTCTCCAACATAAAATCATGCGGTTTCTTTTGAAAGAATGAAAATGGTGCTCTGCCACTTGCTTTTATATGTAATCTGTTGAGCAAAAGATAAAAGTCAACAACAAAAAGAGAAAGAAAGCAGATATGGATACAAAGTGACAGAGGTTCGAAAACCAAGGAAAGAGGAAAATGTAGGACTCCATTACCTCCACTGGGTAGTCTAAAAACTCAAAGGAAAGACAAGTCAAACAAGTCTTTTTCACAAAAAGGGTCCAGCTTTCATGCTTTCAAAATCCTATTTCAAATAGGATTGAATTCCTACGAAACCTATTGGAGAAGGAAGGTGCAAACGAAGAGGAAAAGTAAAATACCTCTCACGTGACTTTATCACACAAGCATGGCCTCCATGAAGTTAAAGTTAAACATGGAGCAAGAAATGTCGAGACAAAAGATATGGTACTGGGCCAAAATCAGACATGGAGTAAAGTGGAGGACGTAAATCACTTCAAATACTGTAGATATGAACCATCTCAAAGCACGATGCTTGATGGACTTACACTACATCAAATTTAATGGATCAAATTCCCGAAATGGCACAAAACCAATACAAATGGTAGGAAGCCGCTCCAAATTCAAATGGCACGAAGCCATATCAAATCCCAAAGGCATGAAGTTGAAGAAAAGTCTCAAATGGCATGAAGCTAAGTCAAAATTCAAATGGCACAAGGCCACGTCAAGTCTCAAATGGAACAAAGCCACGTCAATTTACAAATGGCACAAAGCCGCTTCAAATGGCATGCAACCATATCAAATACCAAATGCACAAAGCCGCGTGTAACACTCCAAGGGCTCAAAGTCCTCGCCCGCACAAGCTAAAACTACAAAAGGCATCAAAAGCTCAAATGGCTCAAAGTCCTCGCCCGCACGAGCTAAAACTGCACAAGGCATCAAATGCTCATTGCTTGCAAGAGTTGAAACTGCACAAGGCATCAAACCCCAACAAATACATAAGGAACTACAAGTGACTTGATCCCTTAACAAGGGTACGTAGGCAATCTAGGGCTCGACCTAGGTGCAGTCACAAAATCAGACATCCAAATCTCCAAGTTACGATATATTGGAATCAAAGGGTTTTTCCTTTTAACAAAGGATTGTAATTAATAGACGCATAGTCTAAAATGGGTCGAACTCAAATTAATAAAACCCTCTTAGGAAAAATGAACAAGGTTGAAATTGTGTTGAGTGAATTATTTGTTTACATATTGTGTACAATTGTTGCTCAACATGATTTTTGGCATTCCTAGTGGGACCATTCACCTTTTCATCTCTAACTATGAATAAATGAAATCTTATGTGCTACTTATTTTCTCGTAGGAAACGAGATGGCACCCCAAATTATTGTTTACTTCTATGAGCTTCCGACAACTCATGCCAAGGCAAGACGTGTAAGGCGTGCTGGCTACTGAATGTCATTCATCGTTGATCAAGCACTAGCCTCACTCAATATCCAAAAGTTAAATCCTGGAGTCAAAGCCAACAAGGTAACTGCCAAAGTTGCAAAGACCGTGCAGAAAAAGACTCCGTCAAAGAACGCCGCTAAAAATGCGAAGAAACAAGTTGCTAAAGTTCTTAGAAAGAAAAGAAGTGAAGATGCTGTCGTGGAAGCTACTGAAGGTATCCCAAATATAGCTGCTAAGGCTCCACTTGCATCAACCAAAGCTGCGAAGGCCAAAAAACACAGAGTCATCAACACTAATGCACTTGCAGCTGATAAAGCTTGCACCACAACTAAAATCATTATTGGCTCAATTCCAATCACGTTAATCACTATGGAGCCTATAAGGGTGGTTTCTTTTAGAGAAGAAAAGAAAGTTTCAAGAAAAAAATACGACAAGGCGTATACAACATGCCAAGAAAGACAATACCATTTCAAATATCAAATCACAAACTTGGTACATTGAAGGTAAAGTCAAGGTTGCTAACACACACCACCTATAGGGGCACTCCAAGGTGACAAATTGTGTCAAGACCAAGAAGACGAATCCGAAAATACACGACAATGAGGCAATGAGAGTTCAAGCCCATATGTTACAGGGGGCATCTCCAAAGTCTCAAGTCAAGTTTAAAAACCAAGTCATGGGGCTTCACACTAGCTCGAAATCACAGGGGGCATTCCTTGATCTCCAAGCCAAGTCACGACCGTGTATTGGTCATATTAAACAATCAATGGCTCAAGCAAGACTACATCAATCCCGTTCCAAGGCATTTACCTCTAACAACATCCTCAAATGGTTGAAGAGCAAAAATGAAGATGTAGAGTGTATGCCAGTCATGGTAATTGGCACATCAAGTCTAGAAGAGCAGCTTCAAGAAATGCAAAGCAAGCTAGTTGAAAAAGACACCGAAATTGCAGCATTAACTGCACAGCTAGCCATTAAGGCTAACGCTGTTGGTGGTGGTGAGACGAAAAAGGAAGGTTCATCAAGTCAAATCACACAACAAGAAATCAAGGAGATATTTGATGAGAACATCCGTAAATTCCATGTCTTTAACTCCACCAATTTTGGGGTACGAAAGACCATACCCTGCACACTATGATGCAATGCCATACCCAAAAAGTTATCAAAGATCGAGCTTCAAAAAATCTGATGGCGTAAATGGCACCCCACAAGAACATCTAGCTCACTTCTACTCAGCCTGTGGAAAGACATCACAATCAGATGGCTTGCTAATAAGGCAATTTGTGCAGTCCCTAAAAGGACCAGCTTTCACTTGGTATACGCAATTGCCTCCAAGTTCTATCCATACATGGGATGACATGCATAAGTCGTTTCTTGCACACTTCGTCAGCTCCACAAGAAAGACCTCGATAGTGGATTTAGCTAATGCCATGCAAAGGCATGACGAAAGCGTAAATGATTTCATCGCAAGATGGAGAGGCCTAAAGCTACAATGCACAGAGAAATTGACCGAGGTGACAATAGTACAAATGTGCTCACATAACCTCGTACCCGAGATCGGAACTTTTGTTGTTGTTACAGAGCCTCAAACATTTGATGAGCTAGTCTTGATGACATGCAATGTTGAAAAGCAAATTGCTCGAAAGCGATTTAAGTTCTGAGCAGGGTCAGAAACTGAAAAGACCGACAAAGGAATAGAAGGAGAGTGAGCTTTTTAGATGTAAATCCCTATAAGGTGGTCTGGAAAAAAAAAAAAAAAAAAAAAAAAAAAAAAAAAATCCATTATGAACTACGTATGACTTGATCCTTCAAAAGGAGTACGTAGGCAGCCTAGCATTAAAGCTGGGTGCAGTCATAAAAACAAAACAAAAAAATTCCTGAAAAAACCAAGGGATGAACTACGTTTAGCTTGATCCCTCTACGGGGTACATGGGCAATCTAATCTAAAAAATTGGATGCAACCATAAAATCACTAAAAATATATTCTTCCCATCAAATTTATTGCAGGTGAATCGCTGCACAACTTCGGAAGAATGTGAAAATATATCTCATTCATGGTGAGATCAAATTGTAAAAGGAGTGGTGGCACGCAAGTCTTCACGGCTAGAAAAGCCTAAGGTGGATGACGAGCCTGATACAATCTAACAGAAGAAATCGGTCATATGTTTGGGTGTTAGAAAATGCACTTCCCCTTCTATCAAAATCATGCTTGACAAACAAATGTTTGTGCTGATTCAGAACTGCAGAAGAAAGATGTAATGCATAAGTGCAAGCTCACGAAAAGTATCAAGCCTCATGCATGCAGGAAAAAAAAAAAAAATTCATACATGATGCTTGAGGGGGCAATTTGTTAGGGTAAATAAAAAGGCAAAACCAAGAAAAGGAAAGAGGAAATATGGATAACTCCAGTACCTCCACTGGGTAGTCTAAAAACTCAAAGGAAAGACAAGTCAAACAAGTATTTTTCATAATGAAAAAGGGTCCAACTTTCATGCTTTCAAAGTCCTATTTCAAATAGGACTGAATTCCTACGAAACCTATTGGGGAAGGAAGGTGCAAAGGAAGAGGAAAAGTAAAATACCTCTCACGTACTTTATCACAAGCATGGTCTCCATGAAGTTAAAGTTAAACATGGAGCAAGAAATGTAGAGACAAAAGATATGGTACCGGGCCAAAATCAAACACAGAGTAAAGTGGAGGACGTAAATCACTTCAAATACTGTAGATATGAACCATCTCAAAGCACGATGCTCGATGGAATTACACTATATCAAATTTAATAGATCAAATTCCCTAAATGGCACAAAGTCGATACAAATGGCATGTAGCCGCCCCAAATTCAAATGGCACGAAATCGTACCAATCCCAAAAGGCATGAAGCCAAAGAAATGTCTCAAAAGGCATGAAGCCAAAGAAATGTCTCAAATGGCATGAAGTCATGTCAAAATTCAAATGGCACAAAATCACGTCAAGTCTCAAATGGAACAAAGCCACGTCAATTTACAACTGGCACAAAGCCGCTTCAAATGGCACGAAGCTGTATTAAATACCAAATGGCACGGAGCCGCGTGTAACGCTCCAAGGGCTCAAAGTCTTTGCCCTCACAAGCTAAAATTGCATAAGGCATCAAAAGCTCTAATGGCTCAAAGTCCTCACCTGCACGAACTAAAACTGCACAAGGCATCAAATGCTTCTTGCCTGCAAGAGCTGAAACTGCACAAGACATCAAACCCCAACAAATACATAAGGAATTACAAGTGACTTGATCCCTTAACGAGGGTACGTAAGCAATCTAGGGCTCGACCCAGGTGCAATCGTAAAATCAAACACCCAAATTTCCAAGTTACGATTTATTCATATTGGAATCAAAGGGTTTTTCCTTTTAACGAATGATTGTAATTAATAGACGCATAGTCTAGAATGGGTCAAACTCAAATTAATAAAACCCTCTTTGGAAAAAAGAACGAGGTTGAAAAGTGTCAAGTGAATTATTTGTTTACATATTGTGTACAATTTTTGCTCAACAGGCGAATCTTCTCCGTTGGGCTGAGAAGAGCTGTCGTCTATATATATAAGCTTATTTATTACAAGTGTAAGATAATTGGGCAAGCATAATGAAAACTAAATCTGACTAAAAAAGAGGTGAAGAAAGGGGTTACCTCGTATCGGCTCTCATGACATTTCATAAGGAAGTCTTCGAAAGACATGCAAACTTTTGTTAAGTATGATGGATCCATGACCGCATTGAGCAACGCATGGGCATATTCCACGTTGTGAAGTCCACTAACATTGGCAGGAAGAGCAATGTGATCCCAAGCAGGCCTGATGACTGAAGGAGGTTCGATTGATCGTTCAATTCCAATCGCAGCTGTAGAAGATGAGCTTCCCTCTTTGATAGGAATTGAAGATGGCATGGCCAGACTACCAATCAGAGGATTTAAAAGAGTCAGAGCAGGATGAGGTCTAGGAATCAGAACTTCATTTGGAGTTGAAGATGGTGTGGATTGTTGTTGTTGCTATTGAGTTGATTCATGAAGATGTTGAGGCGACTTATGCTATTGTTGATGTGGTTGTCTTTGCTGCTGTATTGATAATGGCGGAGATAGGTGATTTTATCGTTGGCCTCGTGGTTGTTGTTTTGCTACCTCGCGAACCGATTTTACAGGGCATCAATAAATTTCCTCATATGCTCATAGAAGTTCCATATGCTTCCCTGGTCTCAATCTTCCTTTGCAAGATTCCATAATCTTCTCTCTTGGTTGACTTATTCTTTGGAACACCTCGGCATCGAACCTCATTGCAACATCGTCAAATCTCTTCCTCTTCTTCCTCTCTAACCTGAAGAATTTTGCATTTTGGATTGAATGAAATCCCTTCTTGATGTTGTCAACACTAATCTAGTATGGCTTGTGAATTGGAAATTTGGAGCACTGTCTGATAATAGCATCTTGATCGTGCTCTTTAAGTCATTCAGGAGAAGCAACCACTTCCAACTGTTCCGCAAGAATATTGAAGGCCTGGGCAATTAGTTTGGTTTAAAGAGTACGATATTCTTCATGTCATTATCTAGCTGAAGATTAAATGAAGGGGTATTCTTAAAATGGATGTCGGTAATGTCGCCTTCCCAGTTTCCATCAACAACAAGGATGTCCTTGTACCAATCTTTGTCTTGTTGGTGAAAATCGGTAATGTACGCGAACCACGAAAGGTTGGGCCTTGGTTGGAAGAAATAATGGTCATATGAGCTCTTCCGCATGGTGTAAAGCATGCAAAATTTTTGAAGTCCAAGGGTGATGTCCTGATAAGACGCATGAGTCAGATTGTAGAGGGCGATGTCATAGCATATTAGAATTTCATTCAAGAGAGCAGATAAAGGGAATTTTATTCCCAAGTCCAAATACCAGGGATGGATCCTGGTACATGGATGCCGGCGATTAGAATGTGCAGGTAAATTCGCCCAGACGTTGTGGTTGGCCTCTCACCAGACATTGCAGCTATTCAACAGGTTCTGCGGTGGAAAACAAATGTATCTCCTTTTTTGCTACGAACCCTAACCACTTGAGGGTCGTAAAGTAAGTCGTAATTAGCAGCATGAGCAGAAAGAACGCTTGAGGATGCAGACATCTTCTCAATTCACAATAGGTTATTGAAAATGGAATTAGAAAGTGAAAGTTTCATAAAAGAATGTTGGCTTTGGAAAATTTCTTAGCTGAAGTTTAAAGTTTGGATACTTTGAAAAGTGATGAAGACAAAGAAGAAATTCGAAGTATTTATAGAAGATGAAAGACAAAGAAGAAATTCGAAGTATTTATTGAATCTGGGTCATGTAGCATTTAGATCAACAAATCTGACGGCGTAATCGATTGGGAAGGTGAAAGATCTTGCACACATGACTAAGACATTCTTATCATTGCGACATTTATGGCACGATCAAGACTGCATGCTCGAGTCCAGAATGTCTTAATTACTTTGCAATGGTTAGGAGGACTGATTGCCACATATCAAAAGAATTCAAAACGGTGTGTATTCTGATTTACTCAAAAAATCATGTTTTTGGATAATTATCCATCTTCGAGGGGAAAAATCCTTTTAGATACATAGTTAGGGACAATTGTGGGACCGTGATTTTCCAGACCTGAAGTAAGGCATATAGAATACGATTACCTCAAAAGTCTGGTCATGGACCTAACAACTTCCATCATGAAGCTGCATAACAACTTCCATCACAAAGTAGCACAGACATATCAGCTATGCCCCATTGTCCTATTTTAGAGCAGTGGGCAAAGTTTGTCAACTTCGCTGAGATTGACCATGTTTGTTCCGTAAGATATGAAACCTAATCTGATATGGAATCAGTCAGGTTTCCTATTTTTTGGAATTCCTACAATCTAGGGATTGGCGTGCACTACAAGTAATCACTCATAAGAAGATGCAATATTTACTTCTAGATATTCTCTAGGATTCTCACGGTTTAATACGATTCTATATCCTAAAAAGATTATCTTGGATGGTATAAATATACCATTCTAGGGTCATCTCTGGTAGCAAATATCATAAACTTATTTTCTTGCCTACTATAATAGTCTCAAATATTGCTTACTAATTTAACCGTTAGAGGCACTTTGACCGGCACCCTATCGATCCTAAGGTTGCTTACGGTTGTTTGTCCCACCCTTCACAGTTGTGCACAAATTTGGTTCTAACAATTGTGTTTTCTTATATGCTAAGTTTTATCAGTTTTTTTCCTTTGAGAAAAGAGAGAAAAATCCTAATACAAAAAAAAAACTCATTGTGTGCCGCCCAAAAACTATTTATCCAAGTGATAGATATTGCTAGCACATTTAAATTGATCATTACATCATTTGTTGCTAGATTTATTAGTGTAGATACTCTTAAAGGCTCACAACACTTGAGAGACATCATGTGATCAATCATGTAGAGGAAGATTGCAAGAACAATTATGATTCAACAAAGCAGCACATGTGTGGTAAGGATTCAAGTTAGTTAATCTCTTAATCTTGTTCTTTGTTGCGTTATCAATTACAACCAACTGGATGTATAATTGTGATAACATATTGTATGTTATTATCTATTTTCCGTTGCGTATTTAATTATTTGAATTAAATTTATCTCAACAATATGCCTGGAAACCCACACACACATCATGCAAGATGTGAGTGTTCGTGTCAAGTGTACTCAATCCCCATTAAACAACTTCACACTTGTTTAGTGCTTCCTGCTAACGACTTTGAGGCTAGTCATGCACCCCATTGTGCAAACATAAAGTGTACTAATTTTACTGGATCTAACAATATCCACTTGAAAGTTTCATCTATCGGGACAATTTTAGGATAAACACAAAAATGAGGGTCTCACTAATTTCAAGTCTTTAAGTTACCTCCTCCTTTTATATGAAAATAAGGTGTTCCTCATTAGCCTTATCCATGAACCACTAAGTTAGGACTAGTCCATCGTTTTAATGGTTATATCCATTGATTATTTTATGGACTATGATAACAGTGGAAAGAAATACTCAAATATTCACATAAATGGAAGCAGTGACTCGCCATAGTTTTTGTAAGAAGAAAGCTTAGAGAGAGAAAAAGTTAGAGAGTGAGAGGAATATCTGTTTGTTATTTCACACACCTAACAACCATACAATTGAAGCTATTTATAGCTTTACATATTTGGTAACTATCTTGCTTAACAATTAAGCTACCTCAAACCTTCTAATCTATTGACATTTGGCAGCTTATGATCTTAACATTTGTCATTACAGAAAATGATCCTAGATACAATGTTATTACTGTCCCCTCTAATATTAACCTGGGACTCCAAGGTTAAGATTGTAACAATGATAAGCAAAAGTTGGTCCATGAAGACCCTTAGTTAGAATATCTGCAATTTGTCCTTTGGTGGAGATATGTTGAACCAGAAAACCACCATTTTGTACCTTTTCTCGAACAAAGTGAAAATCAGTATCAAGATGTTTGATACAAGAGTGAAACACCAGAGCAATAGTAGACAAGTTATCACAGTGAAGAAGAGGTTGAGAAGGGAGATATACATGGAGATCTTTCAATATGTTTCAAATCCAACACACATTTGCAGCACAATGAGCCAATGCCTTATACTCTGCTCAGTGAAACTGTGAGACACTGATGATTACTTTTTGGATTGCCAAAAGACTGGATTACATGCAAAGAAAACGAGATATCCTGTTACATATCTTCGAGTATTGATATATGATGCCCAATCCGAATCTGAGTAGATTGTGATAACAATCTATGGTAAAGACTCATAGGTTAAACCACAATTTAAAGTGCCTTGAAGATATCGAGGAATCCTTTCAACCAAATAAAAATGAGCCTCCATGGCTATTGCATAGATTGACAGACAACACTCACTGAATGTGCAATATCAGGACCAGTGAATGTAAGATATTGGAGAACCCCAACTAGACTACGATATAAGGTTGGATTTGGGAGAGGTGTACCTTCAGCAACAAGTAGCTGAGTATGGGGTTTTGCAGGAGTTGGTGAAGATGTACAGTGTTCCATGCCAGCTTGAACAAGTAGCTCCTTAGCATATTTCGTTTGATTAATAAACAAATCTCCATTGGGCTTGTATTCAACTTGTAAACCAAGAAAGTAAGTTAAGGGTCCATATCTTTGACATCAAAGAATTCTGCAAGGCCAGTAATTACTTCTTGAATAAGTATGTTACTAGAACATGTGAGAATAATATCATCCACATATAAAAGCATAATAACCACATGTCCATCAAGATGTTTCACAAAGAGACTAGTATCAGATTGTGATGCAGTGAATCTCAGTAAGGGAAGAACTTCTATAAACTTTGAATGTCAGGCTCTAAGTGCTTGCTTGAGTTCATATAAGGAGTTGACAAATCTGCAGACATGAGATGGTTTGGTATACTTAACAAAACCCAAAGGCTAATGCATATAACCTTCTTCTTGAAAATCCACATGAAGAAAGGCATTTTTAATGTCTAGCTACCTTAAGTTCCAATGATAACTAGTAGTCAAAGCTAAGATAAGCCTTACTGTAGAATGTCTAATCACATGGCTGAATGTTTATAAGTAATCAACACCATGTCCTTGAGTAAAACCCTGAGAAACAAGTCGTCCCTTATACCTTACAATACTGCCATCAGGATTTTTTTTAACTTTGTAAACCCACTTGCAACCTACAATTGACCTATCTATAGGAGGAGGAACCAATACCCAAGCCATTTGAGTTTGTAAGGCATCATACTCTTTTTGCATAGCTTTTTGCCATTGAGGCATAAATGCAGCTTTTCTAAAGGTTTTAGGTTCATCCACATCAATTATATCAGTCACATGAATATACAAAAATCACAAAGTCATCTTTAGCAATATTCAAAGTTTGTAATTGTGGCAGAAGCAATATATGCATAATAGTATTTTCTGGTAATAGTACCAGTTTAAAGTCTAGTCTGAACTCTAGAACTAAAAGAAGAATGAAAATTTACCTGAGATTAAGCAGGAGAATGAATAGGTAACAAAGTGGAGAGATCTTGAGAGATAGGGCTAAAATAAGTATTTGATGAAGTGTAGAACCCTGTATTTGAGTCGAGCTATAAGAACTTTTTGATGAACCAAGCTAATCTGACAAAGAAATCTCAGGCTAAGAATGTACTGGTGAATGATTTGTATTACTAAAATCAGTGGTGGGAGATGACAAAGGTAAAGTATTAACAATAGGAGATCTTAATTATGAACTAGAGTTCCAATCAGTGTTCACAGATGATGAACAAGATGAATTCTTAGCAGGAAAAACAATCTCATTATGTATCACATGTCTACAAAGAAACTGCTTTTTGGATGGCAAGTGATAACAAATGGTACCTTTATAGCCAACAGCATATCCCAGAAAAATACACAGAAGAGACCTTGACTGAATCTTAGTATGATTATAAGGTCTAATATAGGGAAACACAGTTGATCTAAACACTTTTACTTGTGTAATATCAGGATGTTTGTTATACAAAACAAAAAATGGGGAATTCATGCCCAATGCCTGAAGGCATTCTATTAATGAGAAAAACCGCATGTGCACAAGCATGAAACCAAAAGGACTGAGATATCCAACAGTATGCATCAGAGTAATAGTTGTCTCCACTATGTGTCTATGCCTTCGCTCAACAAATCCATTTTGTTGATGGGTATTTGAAAACATTTGATATTGATCTCAAATTGTACATAAACAAAGGTATGAAATCTCACAAATATTTGAAACACATCTGATTTATTGCAAAGTGGGAAAATCCACACAAACTTAGTACAGTCATCGACAAATGTCACATAATATCTGTAGCCTTCTATAAATTGTACTGGAGAATGACCCATACATTGGAATGAATCTTATCAAAAGGAAATAAACGTCTACTAGACTTTTCAGAAAATGGAAGTCTGGACATCTTTCCATGTATACAATCTGAACACATTGTACAAGACTCATTTACTACAGAGGAAACATTGGACTTATGGAACATAAAAGCTTTGGTTGAATGCCCCAAGCTCTAATGCCAAATAGCTGACTTAACCACTTGTCCAAGATTTGCTGAGAAATGATATTGTATTGATGAAGACACATTCTTGTAAATTGGAATCCGAAACAACTCATTAGCCCTACTCTTTCCTTTGTAAAGAATCTCATTTGTTACCTTGTCCTGAACAAAAAACCAGATATCATCACAAATAAACCAGCATATATTGTCCTTGCATAATTGCTTTACAGATAATAAGTCTTCAATAATTTGAGGAACATGTAACACTTTGTTCAAAAATTTAAAGACATAAAGAGATGTAATAAGTTTGGTGGAGCTAATATGCTCAATGGGTAAACCTTGACCATTCCTAACTTTAATTGTATCAGAACCTTGAAATGGAGTTGCTTGGGTAGATTTTGCACATCTGAAGTCATATGATGGATGGCTATGGTGTCAACAATCCAAGTGTCCCCAGTAGGATATGTAGAAACATATTAAGCAGCTAAAGCATCAGGTGATGTACCAAGATTAGATGTTGACGGATAAGATGCAGGTTGCTGATAAGCAAAATCTTGTTGCACTTGAATAGATAGAGGTGGAGGAGCTCCTTGATATGCAAAATTACCTTGATGATAGCAGTCAAGAGCTAAATGACCACATTTAGCACAAATTTGACATTCTAACATGTTTGGACTAGAATTTGGATGCCTATAAAAACAATTAGGTGCAGTATGTACCCTGTGTTGACAAATTTGACATTTAGGTTGCAAATTAAATCAACTATCAGTATTTCCAGACAAAGATTACCAACCATTTTGTCTTTAATTGTAGTTAGAACCCTTGCCTTTGTTGTTAAACTGTTTGTATCCACCACTGTGTGACCCTCCATAAGAATTTTGATATGTTAAAGAAGATCGTGAACCATAATTGTTGAAACTAGGTGATGAGCTACCATTAAAACCAGATGAAGGATTGCCATTAAATCCAGGAGGAGCATTGCCAGTGAAACCAACCCAAAACCATATGGCATGGATTGTGAAGGAGAAACCAACACCAAAACCATATGGCATGGATTGTGAAGGAGGAAATTGTTGAGGAAATTGTTGACAATTGTAGTAAAGATGTAATAAGGATCGTTCTAGGCCGGGGATTAGGAGGGATTGCTAACCTACTTAAAACTGACTTAAAAACACAAAACTAGGCTTAAAAACACTTAACTAGACTCAAAGAACTCAAAACAAACTAAAGAGACTCAAAACAGCACAAAATAATCAAACAAACTCAAACTAGACATTAAAGGGCGATTTGGATGAAAATTAATTTTAACGTGACTCAAAACACTTAAAAACACAAGTTAGACAGATTCTAACTAATTTACACAACAAAGAAAAAGGGATTGGGTTTTTGACGAATTTAAAGTAAAGACAAGTAGATTAAAGACTTAAACAAGTTTGGCATGAAATTAGGGGAAATTATGGGTAATTGGCTAGCTAGAGGGTCCTTCTCCACATATAACACACTTGCATACAAATCGATTTCCAGTTGCTTTTCCAATAAACCATGAACCTCAACGCCCCAGATTAACTATGAACATCACTAATTAACCCTCAGATTTTCGTTAAGTCATTGAATTGGATGGATAACGCATCGGCAACCAAATTATTCTTCAATAGTTCCCTACATGAACAGCATAATAGAGATACAATCAAAGATCATTAAGCTTTGTGAAAATCATAAGCATTGACAAGGAATTCGTAACTATGAACAGCATGATACTCCTGCCAGGAATTTACTTAACACGATTGTGACTAGCAACCTCCACTACTTATGAATATAAGTTCATAACAATTAAGTGAAACTCCCTTATATTCTAACATCAAATTCATGCATGCAAACTAAGTATGCATCCTTAATCAACAAACAAGAATAAGTTCTGAATCAAACAATTAAGTAAATTGCATTCACGATTTATGAAATCACAACTGGAAGTAATCAATTCATATTGCAAATAAGTTCATGGCTTTGAATTCTCCTCTAGCTAAAATGAGTTTAGCTCCTCATGTTCGCAATTAAACAAAGAAAACTTAAATTAAACATTGAAAACAAAAGATTGAATACACCTAGAAACGTTCCAACAATCCAATAAGTCTTGAATGGCAGGTACGACTCCAAGCCATCCTCTCCTTCCTTGTAAAGCTGCGGCACAAGGGTGATTGTGGCTGAAATTGGGTTATGGTATGAATTATTGTGAAGGATGCATGAATGATGGTCAGGGGTCCTTTTTGGTGCAGTAGAAACATATATTTAAAATGGAGAAAACCTAACTAATTTTGGAGAAGGATTTACAATCCAAATCCACAAAGAGAAAGGTTAACTAAATCAGAATCCAAGAGAGAAAGGGAAATACAAGGTGTGGCAGCATCTTTAAAGGAAAGGGAATTCTAGAAGGATAGGTGCAGCATCCCTCTTGGAATAGGATTAGGCCTTCTAGAACATATATTTAAGTGTCCTAAATTAATTAGGGATCCTTTTGGTAGCTGGAACGTAAGTAGGAAAAGATTAGGATTGACTAAGTCAAAATAAGGTAGTTTGACTCATGTTTCCTTCTTTGTAGCTGATTCCTTGTCTTCCAAGTCTTGAATTAATTTCTTCAACTCTTTAGCAGATTCCTAGCCCTTCTTGAACTTCAATTTCGTCCATCCACGTTGCTTCATTCATGTGATATCCATTCCAAGCCCAAAACTGCTCTAAAATGCTCCAAATTTCCTTTTCTTGCCACTTTAGTCAATTGGACCTACAAACACACGAAAATAGCTTAAATTACTATAATAAATAGAAACTAACTCACTAAATGCAAGGAATTAAACTAACAAAGTCACATAAATATGCTTCTATCAAATTCCCCTACACTTAGCTTTTGCTAGTCCTCGAGCAAAACAAATAAAAAAAAAAAAAAAAAAACACAATCTAAACCTTCCAACAATTGCCTCAGGGATTTTCAATGCAACATGACAAATTAAAAATCACTACTCACATAGATTTTAGCCATCTCTACTCTTGAGTAAACACTTAAACGCAGTCACCACTCACTAGTTCACATTTAATCAATTAAAACAACATTTTGAATGTAGTAACATGCCTTAGAGAATTCCCTCAATTCCTCACCAGATATACACTCTATTTTCACACAGAATTTCTGACTACACTCCCTACACTAGGTATATGTGAGAAGATTGATGTAAACATGTAGACTAGTACTTACATATGTTTTAAACAAAGAAGGCAATTTCTGGAATTATTAATACATGTATATATGATCTCATGAATGGAATGCTACTACTTAGAAGCGAGAACTAGGGATTCCATATGCTCATACCAATTTCAAACTCCACATACTGAAACACATAACAATCAAGATAGAAGTCTAAGGGTTGTAACGGGGCTAAGGTATTGGCTAACAAAGAAAGGTAAGGATAAACAAGGGTTCTTAAAGCAATAGGAAGCAAAGTAATGAAATAAACACTTAGAATTCACTTTTGAATGCAGAAATCAACTTAAAACACCCATGGAAGATTCACACAACGCTTAGGGCCAAATTCAAATTTTTTTTTTTTTTTTTTTTTTTTTTTAGATTTCAGATTTCCAACGAAAACCTCCCCCACTCTTGTTTTCTGCATAATGTAGATCAAAAGGAATTCCCTTTAAGCCATGCTTCACTATCCTTTAAGAACAAGGGTATGGATAGTCTTATTCTAGGCTAGGTAAGGATAATGTGGCTAATAAAGAAAATAGACTAAATAAGGCTCAAAGGGGTTAAACCTACAATACATATGCAAAGGGTAAGGCTTTTTGGCTTTAGTTTAACTAAACAACTTCATCTTATTGTATGTTACGCACTCAATATCATGCTTTGAATGAAACGGGCATGAGTTTTAGTATTCGGAACTATAATGATGAAAACGCATTCTAAGTAGTAACCAAGCAAAGAAATAATGAGATCATGCAACAACTTTAGAAAACAAGAAATCACAGATTAATAACTCTCCAAATAAAGTTTAGGCTCAAGTCTCTCAGGGTTGTAGCGTTAGTTTGAGGTCCTTCCTTCAAGCATGTTACAAAAACTGATTTTTTTCCTTTTAGTGATTACATGTGAATTCGTAAACGACAATTACAACTAAGCATAAACCAAAGAGCAAATCAAACTTCCATCCATGTTTGTAACTTACTTTAACAGTCAAGCAATTAAAAACCAAATCCTCATCATTGTGTTGGAAGGTACCCTAAGACACAAACAACATCAAAAGCAACTCTTTTTGGGGTTTTCAAAACTTGTTCAAATATTTTTTTTTCAAATTTTCGTATTTTCCTTTCAAAACACATTAAAACACTTCAAAACACACTAAAAACACTTAAAAACAGTGAGTAACAACTTTAGAAGTGATAGGTGATAAAATCTAATGAAATTCATGAAAAAAACTTTGTTTACCCCCTCCCCCCAACACTTAAACCAAACATTGTCCTCAATGTTTCAAACATAGACTCACACACAAACAATCAAACAACAACTAACAAACATGACAATTATGGCAAAGTAAAAGCAATAAAGAGTAGGGTTTAGGAGCGCAAATCTGATTGTGGATTGTTGGAAATTCCTAAGTCTTCTTTATTTGAATGCATGGGTTGCCTCCCAAGAAGCACTTGCTTTAACGTCTTCCAGCCGGACGATACCTCCTTTTAAGCTTTATTAGTGCCCACGGCATGGAGGGGTACATCCTCCACGACATGCTCCTCACAATACTCATAATAAGGCTTAATGAATGGAAGGGGATAGTGATCCTCCTTGATTGTGGTGTTGAGCTTCCTAAAGTCAATCTAAACTCTCTCATTACCTTAGATTCGATTGGGTACCTGCACCAAAGAAGGTAACAACCTATTAGTTGAAATGGGAATTGGATTTGGGATTGATGGCTCACCAATATATTGTGACGAAGGCTCAAAAGTGGCAGCAATGTTAACAACTTCACTAGGGATGCTTTCGGCCAGATTGGGTGTTTCGATGGCAGTGGCGTGTTCCTTGTGCTCCACTCCAATTCCGTCTTCAATGGTGGTTCAAAATACATCCTTCTTGATAGGTGGTGAACGTTCCTGCCCTATATCTTTATTCACATCAATGGCAAAACAAGGATGAACATCATTAGGATTCTTAACAGATTCAGAAACATTGAATTTAATAATATCACCACCAAACTCCATTGTTAATGCTCCCTTGGCCACATCAATCTTGGTTTTGGCTGTTTTCATGAATGGTCTTCCAAGTAGGATCGGCAAAGGTGGAGAATGGGCCGAATCTTCCATTTCAAGCACATAGAAATCAACCGGAAAGATTAAATAATTAACCTGCACCAAAACATCTTCCAAAACTCCTTTTGGATATGCATTAGAATGATCGGCTAATTGAATAATAACTCCATCATTTTTAAGCTCTCCTAAGTTCATAGATGCATAAATAGAGTAAAGCATGACATTAATGGATGCACCCAAGTCTAACATGGCATGTTCAAACTTTGTATTACCAATAACACAAGGGATTGTGAAACTACCTGAATCTTTGCATTTAGGAGGCAATTTCCTTTGTAACATTGCAGAGACATTTTCACTTACATGTACCACCTCTTTCTCCTAAATTTGTTTCTTTGTTGTACAAAGCTTCTTCAAAAACTTAGCATAACAAAGCTTCTTCAAAAACTTAGCATACTTTGGAATTTGCTTTATTGCATCAATGAGCGGGATATTGACTTGCACTTTCCTAAATGTCTCTAGAATTTCTTTTTCATTCTCTTCGTTCCTAGATTGCATAAATATGTGAGGGAAAGGCACATTTAGTGGAATAACGTTAGAAACAATTGAATTTGAACCTACCTTACTTGTGTTGGACGGCTTAGGAGCCTTAAGTGGCTGCGGCAAGGGTTGCTCTACCCTTGCCGTGGCCTTGCCTTTTTCCTCATCCTTTTGCAGCAGCTTTTCGTCCCCCTTTTGGCTTGATTTGGATGGTTGTGGGTAAGTTCCAACTTCCTTGCCACTTCTTAAAGTGATGGCATTAGCGGTTTCAAATCCTCCTCTTGGATTCACAATGGTTGAACTAGGCAATTTGCCTTGTTCTCTAAACTATCCCATGAATTCCGCCATCGACCCCATTTGCTTCTTCAATTCCTTCACCTCTTTAGCTTGATTTTGCATCTCTTTGTTTTGATTTTGTACTCCCTACGTCAAAGAGGTGAGTAATTGAATAACTTTATCATTATCCAAAGACATACCTAAATTTGGTTAAACTAGGGGTGGTTAAGGTTGCATTGGTGCAAATGGCCTTTGAAAAATCCCAAGGGGTGGCTGCCGAAATCCTCCTTGTTGTTGGGTTTGTTGAGGCTCCCTCCACTTCGTGTTTGGGTGATCCCTCCATCCTGGATTGTAAGTGTTGGCGTATGGATCATGCCTTGGTTGATTTTGGCCTTGAAAGCCCACGGCATTGGCACTTTCCCATCCTTTATTCTCTATCAATTGAGGGCATTGCTTAGAGGGGTGTCCTTGGATAGAGCACACGCCACAAACACTTGCTCTTTGCACTTTGGATCCATCAACAACCTATGACACAAGAACAGTGAGATTAGCTAATTGAGATTGAATTTCAGAAATTGCACTTACCTCATTCACTTGTTGTTGTTGCCGTGGGGGATCTCTCTATCCAACTCCTTCGTATTGTTGTGCATTCAAGGCTCGATTGGCTATGAAGATCTTGGCAACAACGGGGGTTTTGTCAACCAAAGCACCACCTGCCGAAGCATCTAGCATTTGTCTTTCAATTGGAAGAAGTCATTCGTAGAAATATTGAATTAAAAGCTCTTCTTTCATTTGATGTTGAGGGCATGATGCAACTAGAGTCTTGAAACGCTCATAATATGCTAGAAAGGATTCTCCTAGGTTTTGTTGAATTCCACTAATCTTCTTCCTCAAAAGAATGACTCTTGAAGTTGGGAAAAATTTCTCTAAGAATGCTCTCTTCATGCTTTCCCAAGAGGTAACGGTTCCAAGTGCCAATTCGTACAACCAATCCTTAGCCTTTTCCAAAAGAGATAATGGAAAAGCTTTCATCTTCAAAATGTTGCCATCCATGTTAATTGGGGTCATGCTTGAACACAGCACTTCAAATTCCTTCAAGTGCTTGTTTAGATCTTCCATGGACAGCCTATGGTATTTGGGAATATGATGCAGCAAACTAGACTTCAATTCGAACTCATCAATTTTGTCTTGAGCTGCCCTTGGATATTGAATGCATAGAGGTACGGCATTGTCCAATCTCGAGGCTGAAAGTTCCTTGATTGTTCGATTATCCACATCCATGAGTCGTTATTCCTCTTCTTCTTCTTCAAACTCAGATTCAGAGCTAGAACTAGGTGGATTAGGTTCTGGCTCCTTCCTCTTTCTTCTCAAAGTTCACTCAAAATTGTCGTCAAACTCCAAGATATGTGCACGAATAGGTTGAGACCTTCAAGTCATAAACTAGTACCTAAAAACAAGAAAACAAAAAAAAGTCAGAAACTAAAACAAAATACACGCAAAAGAAATAAGGGGGATTATCAAAGTTGCTAATCCACGGCAACGGCACCAAAAATTTGATGTATTATAAACTAGCACTTAAATTAAACCCTCTTATTGACAATTGTAGTAAAGATGTAAGTAGAGATCATTCTAGGCTGGGGATTATGAGGGATTGCTAATCTACTTAAAACTGACTCAAAAACACAAAACTAGGCTTAAAAACACTTAACTAGACTCAAAGAACTCAAAACAAACTAAAGAGACTCAAAACAACACAAAATAATCAAATAGACTCAAACTACTAAAGGGTGATTTGGACGAAAATTAATTTTGACTTGCTCAAAACACTTAAAAACACAAGTTGGACAGATTCTAACTAATTTGACACAACAATGAAATGGAGATTGGGTTTTTGACGAATTTAAAGTAAAGACAAGTAGATTAAAGACTTAAACAAGTTTGGCACGAAATTGGGGGAAATTATGGGTGATTGGCTAACTAGAGGGTCCTTCTACACACATAACACACTTGCATACAAATTGATTTCCAGTTGCTTTTCCAATAAACCATGAACCTCAACGCCCCAGATTAACCATGAACAACACTAATTAACCCTTAGATTTTCGTTAAGTCATTGAATTGGATGGATAATGCATCGGCAACCAAATTATTCTTCAATAGTTCCCTACATGAATAACATAATAGAGATACAATCAAAGATCATTAAGCTTTGTGAAAATCATAAGCATTGACAAGGCATTCGTAACTATGAACAGCATGATACTCCTGCCAGGAATTTACTTAACACGATTGTGACTAGCAACCTCCACTACTTATGAATATAAGTTCATAACAATTAGGTGAAACTCCCTTATATTCTAGCGTCAAATTCATGCATGCAAACTAAGTATGCATCATTAATCAACAAACAAGAATAAGTTCTGAATCAAACAGTTAAGTAAATTGCATTCACGATTTATGAAATCACAACTGGAAGTAATCAATTCATATTGCAAATATGTTCATGACTTTGAATTCTCCTCTAGCTAAAACGAGTTTAGCTCCTCATGTTCGCAATTAAACAAAGAAAACTTAAATTAAACATTGAAAACAAAAGATTGAATACACCTAGAAATGTTCCAACAATCCAATAAGTCTTGAATGGGAGGTACGACTCTAAGCTATCCTCTCCTTCCTTACAAAGTTGCGGTACAAGGGTGGCTGTGGCTGAAATTGGGTTATGGTATGAATTATTATGAAGGATGAATGAATGGTGGTCAGGGATCCTTTTTGGTGCGGCAGAAACATATATTTAAAATGGAGAAACCCTAATTAATTTTGGAGAAGGATTTGCAATCCAAATCCACAAGGAAAAAGGCTAACTAAATCATAATCCAAGAGGGAAAGGGAAAGACAGGGTGCTGCAGCATCCTTAAAGGAAAGGGAAAGGGGATTTGCGGCAAGGAAAGGGAATTCTAGAAGGATAGGTGCGACATCCCTCTTGGAATAGGATTAGACCTTCTAGAACATATATTTAAGTGTCCTAAATTAATTAAGGATCCTCTTGGCAGCTGGAACATAAGCAGGAAAAGATTAGGATTGACTAAGTCAAAATAAGGTAGTTTGACTCATGTTTCCTTCTTTATAACTGATTCCTTGTCTTCCAAGTCTTGAATTAATTTCTTCAACTCTTTAGCATATTCCTAGCCCTTCTTGAACTTCAATTTCGTCCATCCACCTTGTTCCATGCATGTGCTATCCATTCCAAGCCCAAAACTGCTATAAAATGCACCAAATTGCCTATTCTTGCCACTTTAGTCAATTGGACCTACAAACACATGAAAATAGCTTAAATTACTATAATAA
This sequence comes from Pyrus communis, assembly GCF_963583255.1. Taxonomy (NCBI): domain Eukaryota; kingdom Viridiplantae; phylum Streptophyta; class Magnoliopsida; order Rosales; family Rosaceae; genus Pyrus; species Pyrus communis. Next base: position 16,534,931 of record NC_084806.1, read on the forward strand.
ATGGAAACTAACTCACTAAATGCATGGAATTAAACTAACAAAGTCGCATAAATATGCTCCTATCACTAGGGAGGCATGATCTGTGGCATTGGTTGAGTCGTTTTTAACGATAATTGTATCATGCCTCATATTGCAATTGAGTTGTGGCAACTTCAAGTAACCGAGTTTTAGGCGGCAATGGACGTGGAGCATGGTGAGGGGGCTAGATGGGGATGGCAAGAAATGGTGGAGGTTATTCCTAGGCTGAGGTCAGCGCAAAGGGATGGAGGAAACCGGACTTTGGCAGGTTAAAACTGAATTCTGATGCAACATGGAGGAAGGAGACAAGGGTAGGTGGAGTGGATTGGGCCCTGCATGACTTTGCAGGCATTCCAAAGTTGGTGGAAGGAAAAGGTGGGATTATTTCTTGTCATCCAGTATGGCTGAGGCCACTGCCATACGACAGGGCCTGGAGATGTGTGTTCTAAGGGGAATCGATGAACCAGGGGAGGTGCTGGAGGTGGAGTCCGATTCGAAAGGTTTGGTTCAAATGTTAAATAAGGAGATTCAAGCTGATGTGTTGATGGAGGTCTATTTGGTTGATATTTGGAATATGATGCGGTCATTTCAATCGGTGAAGTTTATCTTGTTCCTTCGACAATGCAATCGTGCAGCCCATATAGTGGCGGTCTCCGTTCTTAAGCATGGAAGAAGATTTGGTTAGAATGAATTAAGACCTAAATTTTTGTTTAATGTTCTAGTAGAAGATGCAAATGTTTTCATTCGTATTTAATTATTAATATAATTCTATCATTTGTCCATAAAAAATAAAAAATAAAAAATAAAAAGACAATTAGTTTGACAAATTTTTTTCAGGAAACAAAAATAGAACGTCCCCGGTCCCAAAGACCACGAGGCAACAGAAAACCCAATTAATTATTTGTATGATTACATTCCTCAAATAAAACATTATAACATGAAAGAAGAGTCGCCCCGACCCCGACAACAAATCCAAAAGCAATACATGAATGAAAGATTGTGTCTTCGATGGTTCTTCTTTCCTGTGGTGGTGGCTTTGCGACGATGGTGTCACTATTTGGCAGGAGGTGGTTGGTTCCTTTGTTCAAATCTAGGATTTCTTTCCTTTATGATGTTATGACTCTGTTATTGGATATGGTTATGTGTTTCTTTATATTGGGGTTGTTTTGTATTGTGTATAAATATTTCTGTTTCTTTTTTTCGTTAGTGTAGTTATATATTGTTATCGATTATAACAAGAAAAAAAAATAATTGTGTAAAGAAAATCGCTGCTAACTATTCCAAAATTATATTATCAAGATGTAAGTCTAGAATAATAATTCTTCTTTATTCATTTTTGTGCTTCACTTGATGAAGAATAATTTGAGTCCACGTCGCATTATCTTACCATTGCAAATTCACAATCGTAATTTACTGCATCCGCATAGGTGGTCAATCCAACGGCCACCACCCGATATCAGGTTACCCCAAGAGACGACACGTGTCGTCATCTTCATAAAAGCGACGAGACGACTGAGGATTCACTACAAAAGGTCGCCCGGGCTGTTTATTGGGCCCCGCAAAATCAACTAAACCAACGGGAAGTAGTTGCGTTGTGCCCCATTCGGTGGGAAGGAGATGGTTGGTTTGGTTACGAAATTGCCCTGCGGACTACGAGCCAGTAGTTGATGAAAAAGATTTATTTTTTGTTTGTTTTTGGTACAAAGGAAGGCCTACAACGAAGGATCAAATCTTGCTAATTTATCCTCAACTATAAGTGTGCTGAATCCTACATTTGTCACCATGCATTGAAAATATATAAGACGTCATCAGATTAAAAAGAGGATGCAGAGGATCACAAGCCGACTAACCTAACATATATGCAATTTTAGAACCTTTTTTAACTAATTTTATTCAACTTGTCATTTGGAAAATATAGGCATGTTGAAGGATGCAATTTCACATCGAAAATATGACAGAAGTAACTAATACTTATAAATGAATTGCTTCACTATTAACAACACTAAAGTTTGTTGTGATAGAACTCAACACATGCTGGGTTGTACATGTGGTAAAATTTGGACAGTATCAATGTGATTAATAGTGGACCGCATACTTAACAAAACATAATCTCTAACTTAACCCTAGTTTTACCCTTACTATATCAAAATTGGTAAATACATATACTTCGTTGAGCATTCACGGAAGAGGAATTCAAAAATCAATTGGCACACAATATTCTAATCTATGTGCTATAGACTACAAAAAACCAATGGTTCGTTTGGGATTGTTTTGGGAATGGACAAAAGTGTTTTTGGCCAACTGAGAGTGCTGTGGATTACATTTGGAATATGAAGTTTAAAGTGTTTATAAATCTTAAAAGCATTTTTTCCTTTAGAGAAGAACCTGCTTGAAACTACGTAGAAGTGCTTCTACATTTCTAAAAGTCAAATTACATGAAGCCATAAACCAACGTCAAGGTTAGGGGTAGGGGCACTAACAGAAATTTAAAGACAAAATGAGGGGCACTATGGTAACTTCATGTTTAATGTCGAGTTACGCCTTCATGACAGACAGAAGCCAAACAGAGGCTGAGAGCGAGGAACATAGAGAGGGAGAGGGAGAGAGAGAGAAAGAAAGAGGGGGGAGAGAGAGAGAGAGAGAGTGCCGAAGGAAAGCGCGCGCACGAGAGAAAATTAGAGGGAAAATAGTTGCAGAGGATCTTCTTCTATCTCTTTCAGGGAGGATAAAAGGTCCGCCATTGTTACCCCTCTGCAACAACATTTCCCATGTGAGACCCCTCTTCCAATTCCCTCCAAACACACCAAATTACAATTTGCCACGCCAAGTCCGTAACAGTCGCAGCGACATTGTCGTCCTCTTACGTGCGTGCTGCTGCAGCTCTGAGCTTTGAGAAATTGGGCACGCATTGGTGGATTTGTTCCTACATTATTTCTCTGAAGAGAAGAAACCCCATGTTTTTTTCGACATTGGGTGGCGGCGGTTGCTGAAGGGTTCTAGGGTTTTGGGAGCTCTGCCTCGGATCTGAATCTAATCAGATTTTTCGTCTGCAATGGTAGCTTTCTCCCATTTTCTTGGTCTCCAAGTTTTTGAATTTTTTTTCCTCCTGTTAATTTTAACTTTTGACAATTTGTTGCTTTTGCAATTCTAATTTTGATCAAAGTTCAATGCACTGATTTTTTTAATGAGACTTGATTCTTAGCAAAGTTGAGTATATGGGGGGGGGGGTTAATTCGTTGCTTCAGTAACATGGGATTGTTGGAACTGTTTGATTATAGTTTAAGGCAGTTAAAATTTCGTAAATGTTCGTTCTTTTGTCATGGTAAATCAAAATTAAGATATGTACATTGTTCAAGTTCATATTTTTAGTAAAATTATTGAAATTAGCAGTTTTTCTGTGTAATTTAGTATAAACTAAGAGAGGATATAATCGGGCTGTAAACAGTCACTGAAGAAATGGCTTTCCGCCATGTAAACGCTACTAATATTTCTCAACATAATTGGTGTAAAGATGGCTGCATTGTCGTTATTGCTGGAGTTCGAATTGCATTAACCTACCGGCCATGAAGCAATGGTTAATGCAAGTAATCAAAATTCTGTGTCATGAAGCGAAGTCAATGCAAGCCAGAATTGTGATACTATGACAGTAAATGAATGCCTGGCTTCAAACACTAATGCTTCTCCCTTGTATGCTTCATGTGTCCTATGGAGGTGCCTTATTGATGTCGTTCGGATGGAATATTTATCAATAAGAAAATAAAAGTTTGAGTCTCTTTTACAACACATCTTTGGCCATTGTGTAACGGTTTTTAGTGCTTCAGTTATTCTTATCTTGACAAATGAGAAGATTATAAATCTGAAAGAGCTTAAGTCCACCTTTATCATATGAATGGATGCTATTGATTCTACACCAGAAGTGCATCCAACATTCTGGATAAGTGTTTGATGCTTCCTTCAATCAGAATGTGATTATTAAGTATATCAAATGGAATGTATGCTAAATGAGTATCACGTCACAGTTTTGTTGTAGAATCTTTTTTTGAGTTCAAAATTATAATTGCGTCATAATCTCGCTGTCTAATGCTTGCTTTTCGTGTCTGTCGTGTATCAATTTCTTGGTGATTTTAAAATTAAAGATCTGGCTTGCTCTTTCTTATGGACGGGCTGATATTTCAATGTCCACACAGGCTGCCAATGTCAGTTTGGCGGTTGGATCTCATGTTTGGGTCGAGGATCCTGAGGAAGCCTGGATTGATGGAGAAGTTGTAGGAGTCAATAATGAAGAGATTGAAATAAACTGTACATCAGGGAAGACGGTCAGTGCTGCTTTTGTTTTCAAAATTCTTATTGAGCCTTGCTTCCAGTTTTGTTAGCCAACATATAACTTAATGTCGAACTTCAGCATGACTTTGTTTAGCACCTAAAATTCAAATGCAGAACTATCACACAGAGGGCCTAGAAGAGCTATCATGTTTGTAGGAAAAGTGAGAACGAATAATGTTAAAAACACTTACTAGATTGGTAGAAGCAAAATGTTTTACTGGCATAGTATATCCACATCAAATCAAATAATGTTCTCTGTTGACTGAATAATGACTCAATTTTCATTTGACTACATGTATTTCCTGTTCCTCATTTTACATTTCCTTTTGACATAGACAGAGCCATCATGTTTATTTATTTTTCAACAGAAGCCTTCCTGTTTATTGCATGTATATTGAAATCTAGTGACTGGTCATCCTTGTATATTACTAAATTTCATGATCATCTCATTGACTATTTTTCCCCCCTTTTGTTGTAGGTTACGGTCAAAGCATCCAGTGTCTACCCAAAGGATCCTGAATTTCCTCAATGTGGTGTAGACGATATGACAAAGTTGGCTTATCTGCATGAACCAGGGGTTTTGCAGAATTTAAAAAGTCGATACACTATAAATGAAATATACGTGAGTACTACCCAGACATACCCTCTCTGTTGACCGATTGGGAGATTTATTTTTGTTTAAATCCTTTTCACCTCAAGTATATGTGAGTTCCTAAAAGTCATCTATGTCATGTTATTTCCCAAAATTGCATTCTCTTCACCTCTCAACTATGGTCTTTAAACATGGATTTTTTTTGTGCATAGTCAATACTGTAACCGACAATATCTTTTTAAGAGGTATGACTTTAAGTGTAGACGGATCTAAACTCCATAATGTATTTCCAGACTTATACAGGAAGTATATTGATAGCTGTGAACCCCTTCCGGAGGTTACCTCATTTATATGATAATCATATGATGGAGCAGTATAAAGGGGTGGCTTTAGGTGAGCTGAGTCCACATCCTTTTGCTATTGCTGATGCTGCCTACAGGTACTTTGTTGAACTTTTCCATTGGATTCACATTTAAAGTGTGTGGTGTGACTTAAAATAAAAAGTATTTTTTTATGCAGACAGATGATTAACGAGGGAATAAGCCAAGCAATTTTGGTCAGTGGGGAAAGTGGAGCCGGAAAAACAGAAAGTACAAAGATGCTTATGCGTTATCTTGCCCATATGGGTGGAAGAGCTGTATCTGAGGGGCGGTCTGTGGAACAGCAAGTCCTGGAGGTAACAAGTTTACGATGTTCTTACTCGTGTAGTAGTACACTAGCATTACAGTTCTATTTTCGTTGTCTTCTAAAGTTGTCTATAATTCATGACTTTTTTGGGAAGTGACTTGCGCTAGTGATAAAATCCATTCCTTCACTTATTTTTTATTTATTTTTAATGGCAGTCTAACCCTGTTCTTGAAGCATTTGGTAATGCAAAGACTGTCAGAAATAATAATTCCAGGTGGGAACCTTGTTTCTTTTTCTTCTACCGGGATTACTAGTTAAAATAATTTTTTTACAAGTCTGATGGGATGGCTAATCTTACAGTGGAAGGTTATTATTAAGAGCGTATCTCTTTCAGTTATGTCTTCTATTCATTTGGGTTAATTTCCGCTCTAATTGAGCTTAACATAATTGCAGTCGTTTTGGTAAGTTCGTGGAGCTTCAGTTTGATAAAACGGGCAGAATCTCAGGAGCTGCCATTAGAACTTATTTATTGGAGCGATCCCGAGTTTGTCAAGTATCTGATCCAGAGAGAAATTACCATTGCTTTTATATGCTCTGTTCTGCACCTCCAGAGGTAAAATGATCTCCATCTCCTATACACATACAATATGTTCTACATATGGTCAAGTGCTATTATATAAAGGCATGACTAATTGTCTCTGACTAAAAAGTAAATACTTTGAATTAGAAAAAACCAGAAAATCACTGGATAATATAGATCCTAGTTGTATTAACTAAATTATTCTACTGCTCGGTGCTCACCATTCCTAAGTTGATATGGATTTCTAGTTTGTTACTAGCTGTTGGTGCGTTTGTGTGGAATTTTTGTTGCATGGTAGTGCCACTCTTGGTCATTTAGAGTGGGAGTTTAGTTTGAGATGATTAAACCTAAGAACAGTTCCTTGTCAAAATGACATAACTAGTTCTTGATATAAATTTCTAACATTTGGATGTTGTTCTTGTGCCTACGTTCAGGATGTTGAGAAGTACAAATTGGGAAATCTAAGAACATTTCATTATTTAAATCAGTCAAACTGCTATGAGCTGGACGGGGTGGATGATTCTGAGGAGTACCTCACAACTAGGAAAGCTATGGATGTGGTTGGGATCAGCTCTGATGAGCAGGTATGTCACTGGATAGCTATGAGCATTAAATATTCTGTCAAATATATTGACCATTGTTCTGCTTTTTTTAGGATGCAATATTTCGAGTTGTAGCTGCAATACTTCATTTAGGCAATGTTAACTTTGCAAAGGAGAATGAAACTGATTCTTCTGAACCCAAGGATGATAAATCTCGGTTCCATCTCAGAACTGCTGCTGAACTTTTCATGTTCGTGTCCATTGCTTTATGCTGTTTTTTTTTGTTGTTGTTGTTGTAAATATCCACATGTGATTTTTGATGTTTTCATATGTAAATGGCTAAGCTTTTGTCTACAATTTATGTTAGGTGTGATGAGCAATCTCTTGAAGATTCTCTGTGCAAACGTGTGATTGTGACCCGTGATGAGACCATAACGAAAAGTTTGGATCCAGATTCTGCAGCCATCAGTAGAGACGCATTGGCCAAAATTGTTTATTCAAGATTATTTGATTGGTAGGTTTATGAATTTACTAGTTAGTTCATCGTTCAGCAAAAAACTTTCTTCATTGATCTGGTTCTTATTGTTTTTTTTTAATTTTTTTTAATTTTTTTATGTGGTGAACTGATTGCCCCAGGCTTGTGAACAAGATAAATAACTCTATTGGTCAGGATCCTGATTCCAAAAATTTGATTGGAGTTCTGGATATTTATGGATTCGAGAGTTTCAAGACAAACAGGTGCTTAAGTGGTATGCTTTTATTTTCATCGTTTAAAGGTTAAATTATTTCAGTGGACTGCATCGATTCCTTCTGTTTTTTGGACTGGGATCTTGATTGGGAAAGTTAAAAGTATTTGTGGCTGTATGATGCCATTTAAATCCAGAGACTTTTTCCTTTACACTAAAATCCTGAATAATGTCCTAAATGTTTTATTCGCGCAATCACATCTGGTTCTGAAAACTTTCAACTGATACTACAGCTTTTGCTTCTATCAATGTCCTAAGTGTTTTATTCGTGTTATCACTTCTGGTTCAGAAAACTTTCAACTAATATCACAGCCTTTGCTTTTATGCATTATTCACTAGTGCAAAACTTGACTGCTCACACATTTCTGTGACAGCTCTGTTCTGTTCTCTCTTCTTAGGTTGGCTTGGTTGCTTTGTTTATATTCTTGAGTTGAGTCCTCATGTGTTTAATTTTAAAACTGTTAACTGGTGTGCAGCTTCGAGCAATTTTGTATCAATTTGACAAATGAAAAATTGCAGCAGCATTTCAACCAGGTGTGGGCATGGATACATAATATGTATTCTTTGGTATTCTTGGATCCTCCCGACTGCTCTCATTTACTCAATTAAGTGTCAACATTCTGCTTGACAGCATGTGTTCAAGATGGAGCAAGAAGAATATACTAAAGAAGAAATTGATTGGAGTTACATAGAGTTCATCGATAATCAGGATATTCTTGATCTCATTGAAAAGGTATGCCAGTTTTCAATAATTTTGATTAAGGTCTGTTCATTTTTCCTTTGAATTAAACATATTATTTTCTTTGCTTTTTATATCGTGTTTTGTTTTTCTGATATATGCTTTTATCATTTCAGAAGCCTGGTGGCATCATTGCTCTTCTGGATGAGGCTTGGTATGCACTGGAATATAAAATATTAATACGATGCCCCCTCCCTCCTCTTAAGCTATCAACTTGTTGACTATTTACTACGAACTATTTTTCGTTTATTTCTTGTGATTTGGTGACAAGCTCTTGTTATTCTTGTAGTATGTTCCCAAGATCAACACATGAAACATTTTCACAGAAGCTTTATCAAACTTTCAAAGACCATAAACGTTTTAACAAGCCGAAATTGTCGCCTACCGACTTTACCATTTGCCATTATGCTGGTGATGTAAGTTTTGAATTCAACACTAACCTCGTATATAAACTACACCAGACTAATCAAACCCTATCAAGGAGAAGTTATCAACTTGCTCGATGTTTATGTCGTTAGAAAATTTGGTTTTCAGGTTACTTATCAAACAGAGTTCTTCCTGGATAAGAACAAAGATTATGTTGTTGCAGAGCATCAAGCACTCCTTAGTGCCTCCACATGCTCTTTTGTTTCAGGCTTGTTCCCTCTTTTACCCGAAGAATCTGCCAAACAATCAAAGTTCTCATCAATAGGTTCTCGATTCAAGGTCCCTTTCTGTTCTAAATTTCTAATGAAGCTTATGCTCATTCATCAGTGAAATTTTGTTTATGTTTTTTTTGTTTTTATGCGTTATCATCTTCTTAAACAGCAACAATTGCAATCACTGCTTGAAACGCTAAGTGCCATTGAGCCTCACTACATACGCTGTGTAAAGCCAAATAATCAACTCAAACCGGCCATATTTGAAAATAGTGCTGTTTTACAGCAGCTTTGCTGCGGGGTAAGCATAGTGTGTAGTCCCAAAAAAAAAAAAAAAAATTACCGGTTGCGCCTTGCATAGTAATGCAGTATGACTTGGTATGTATCTAATCCAGGGAGTAATGGAGGCAATTCGGATTAGTTGTGCTGGATATCCAACTAGAAAGACCTTTGCAGAATTTACAAGTCGTTTTAAAGTTCTGGCACCTGAGGTTCTAAATGGAAGGTAGTTTCATGAAATTCTCTGAATATCAATTAATCTCTCTCTCTCTCTCTCTCTCTCTCTGTATATGTATATTCTTTGATTTCATGCATCTGTAAGGTAATCTGGACTGTGGGCTTTTCTCTAATACTTTGATGCTTGTTCCTTTCCGTTGGTGACTATAGAATTTATCTCACGATTCCCAACCTGCATTAATGGACTCTCGATCTATGTATTTATCTTTCTGGAACATCATCGTTGTCTCCACCAATTGATCCCACTGACCACACATTGTATTTAACACAATGAAAATGAATGTACTATATTTGCACTACCTCTGTAGAACTTCATGGATGTCCTGCAACAGTTGATTGCATTGACCGCACAATGAACTCAACATGATTAATGTACTATATATCTACAACAAAGATATATGCATTACGGTTTATCTATGTGGGTGTCTGTTTTCCATTTTTTTAAGGATGTGTTTTGATGTTGCACAAGAGTAATGGACCACATACACAGCACAAACTATAACAGTTTTATGGCTGGGGGAAAACAAGTGTTTTGCAAACTATATTGGGATAAAGGAGGAGTTGCTGATTAAAGTTAGATTTGAATCATCATTTTGTGCTTCAATATCTTTGGAATTTCAACAGTCAAGAAATTCTCACTAGTTGGAAAATAACTGATCTGTGATATTCTAATCACTTTGGGCTTAAGGTCCTGTTTTGATGGAGAAAATTCTATTGTTTTGTAGGCTAGTTTTCATCGTCTGCTTAAGTTGGATATCTTGCACTTGAAATCTATTACTCAGATTTTTAGTATTAGGATTTCTTCGTCTTGGTTTTTCTGTAAAAGTTCTGTTAACTTTCTTAGTTTATTATTTTCAGCGTTGATGAGGTCACGGCATGCAAGAAGCTTTTACAAAAGGTCAACCTCAAGGGATATCAGGTATTTCAAACAATTCTGTTGCTTTCACACAGTTATTTGGAGCTACAGTTAGATTTTATCCCATTTTTTTAAATTGTTAAATAATTAAGTGGCAACTCATTATATTTCCACTCCTGTAGTTGTTTTTCTGCATTCATTTGCTTAAAAGGGATAACAGTTTTCTTGTCACATAGATCTTGTCTTTATATTGCAGTATAGTGTTACTGCACTGCAATTGGAAAATCTACTTTTTCAGGAATCAAGCTGCTTTTTACCACCGAGCTTTACATGATCCTAACCTACAATCTTTTGTAGGGTTAAAAGGACACTCTTCCTGATATGTTTCTGTTGCAGGTTGGGAAAACAAAAGTGTTCCTCAGGGCTGGCCAGATGGCAGAATTAGATGCTTATCGAAGTGAGGTATTGGGAAGATCGGCTAGCGTTATGCAGAGAAAAGTTCGCTCCTACCTATGTCGCAAAAAATTTGTCTTGTTGCGGTTGTCTGCCATCCAAGTCCAAGCCTTATGTAGAGGTACGGAAGAATTTTCACCTTGTACTTCTTGGTGATTTGTTGCCTTATAGCCCAAGAGCTGGTACTAAGAGCTTTTTTTTTCTTTGACTGATTGCAGGACAAGTTGCACACCATCGATATGAAAACATGAGAAGGGAAGCTGCTTCTGTGATTATCCAGAAATATGGTCGCTCGTTTCTTTCTAGGAATGGTTATAAAAACTTGTGCTCTTCAGCTGTTTCTATTCAAACTGGTATGCGAGGGCTGGCTGCTCGTAAGGAGCTTAGGTCCAGGAGGAAAACAAGGGCTACAACTGTGATACAGGTGAAGATTACATTTCTTTTTTAGTATAGCAATAATTTCTGAGATATATGGGATTTCATGATTTAGTATAGCAATAATTTCTGAGATATATGGGATTTCATGATTTGCTCAATATCTCAATACAATTTCTTTATCTTTTTCTTGTACAATATAAGAAAATGTGATAAAAAAGCTTACCAAAATGAAAAGTTTATTTATTTGTTTTATTTCCCAAAATTCGTGTGATAGAGAAAAGAAACCCCTGTTGAGAGAAAGGCTATTAAAAGAGAAAACCAAATGTACCAGATCCTGATTCCGAAATTTATATTTAGGTTTTCTTTAGTTTAAGGCTGGTTGTTGTAGTTCTCTGTTGGTTTTAAGTTTGTCATCTCTTTTATGCTTTTATGGTTTTATGCACTGATTCTGATTATTATTACAGAGTCATTGCCGGAAACACTTAGCCCATGCTCGTTATTTGAGGATGAAGAAAGCAGCTATTGTGTGGCAATGTGGTTGGAGACAAATAGTTGCTCGTAAAGAGTTGCGGAAGCTAAAGATGGTGATACCTTCTTCCTTTCTTTCTTTTGAATTTTTTAGCTTTTGATTTTCTCCTCTTGATTTTTTGACGCCTTGTCTTACCTTTGTGGGTCTGCTTGTTAACTTCGTTTCCATATGTTGCAATCTGGCGAGTATTTTCTCACGGTGTCTTTTGCTATGTAAATTTCCATGCTATTTGTATTTAACAAGCTTTTGTCTTGTCTATAATCCACATCTGCAATCTGGTCAAATTTGTTGGTTTTCATTAAGGGTGAAAATAATACTTGAGTACTTTAGCTATGATACTGGAGTAGGCAACTGTAGTTTGATCATGCTCTGCATTTGATAGTGTTCTCTCTAGCATTTTCTTTTGCCATATTCTATTTTTCTACTGTTTAATTCTCAACCTAAAACACCTCAAGATCTTGACTCAGCTGCTTTGCTTCTTTGGCCTCGTTCAGAACGCAATGGAATTCCTATTTCAGTTCATTTGGTGGTCTGAGTCCACAATTTTGTCATATATACTTTTATATTTTGTGTTTGAAATGACAAAGTGCTCAAGAACTCAATTGAAAAGGCTAAAAAAGTGATGATTTCTTTAACAAGAAAAAAAGCTAATTATGTCGGATCTGGTTTTATGGACTTCCTTTATCTTGTCTAAGTGATGAGTTCAACCATCAAGAAGATGCATTCTAAAAGATAGTAACAACTAATGAAAATCATGGTCAAGTGATCTCTCTCTCTCTCTCTCTCTCTGGTACCTTATTTGAAAGTTTGTTCCAAACCTATGTATACTGGTTTCAATCAGAGTGTATATGCAAAATGAGCATTATATTTTTAAATTAATTTATCTTTTTCTCAGGCTGCAAAGGAAACTGGTGCTCTCCAAGAAGCCAAAAATAAGCTGGAAAAGGAAGTTGAAGAGCTAACCTGGCGCCTGCAGCTGGAGAAGCAAATGAGGGTAACGATCCCTATCTTCTCTGTAATATGTTAATGCATAATATCCTACGTAACTACCATGACTGTAATCATGTAATCATTATTTGACTGTCGTCTTGTGTATGGATATGCCAATCAGCTAAAGTTATCCACAAAAATAAACTATGATGATATGATTTCCTGGTGAATACTCCAATCTTTCCATTTGTTAAAGTTTCCTCATATTCGTGCCTTTGAAATATTTGATATAAGGCTGTAAGGCTGTAAAAGCATTCTGTTTGTAGGCTGAAAAAGAATTGTGTTTTTATATTTTCTGCTTGGAGTTCTCTACGAAATTTGATTCATGCAGTAACAACTCCTTGGTTAGAAAAGATATGTACTCTTTGAAAGGACTAGGACTAAAACCATCTTTCCAAGTCTAACAATAAATTCTATTTGGTTCAAAGAATAAACAAATATATTTCTGTACTCTCTCTTCTCCTCTCTATTTTATCGCTCTCTCAGATTAAGCCTATTTGGCGCCTGCATCTTGTGTGCTGTCCTATATCATTGGTTCACCATGTAACTTTGGTTTCAATTGTAATTTATACATCCATTTGGATTCTTGTTGATTAAGGTTCTTAGCTTAACAAGAGCACAAGGAATAAAGCTATTTTGACTTTTATATAGTAAGTTTGAAAGTGTTACGTTATATGCATAACAAGAGAGGGATTCTTTAAATGCAGGCTGACATGGAAGAGGCCAAAACAAAGGAAAATGCGAAGTTGCAGTCTGCTTTGAAAGAGATGCAACTTGAATTTCAAGAAACTAAATCCCTGCTTATGAAGGAACGTGAGGCTGCAGCCACAGCGTCAGAGGAGGCAGAAAAAGCGGCTGAGGCTGCAGCAATAGTAGCTGAACAAGTGCCAGTTGTACAGGAGGTTTCAGTTGTTGATCAGGAAATAGTCAATAAGCTTACTGCTGAAAATGAGCAGCTCAAGGTAAAGGCACTAAAACTCTTATATGCATTTGTTGGTCTTGCATATTTCAGGTATATAAACTATAAAGTGAAGATTTATGATTGCATTCAAATATACAATTGTCAGGTTTTTTTTGCCTTTGTTGTTGTTTTTTTTTTTTTTTTTTTTTTAAATGAAGAAAAAGTTTGAAGAAACAAGCAGGGTCAGTGAAGAGCGGCTCAAGCAGGCTATGGAGGCAGAATCAAAGATAATTGATTTGAAGACTGCCATGCAGAGGTTCTTTCTTGACTTCTGTCAAATTGGATTAGGATACATCACTGATTGTTACTCTGACAGTGAATTTTCATTCCTCAGGCTAGAAGAAAAACTTTCTGACATAGAAACCGAGGACCAAATTTTGCGTCAGCAAGCATTAAAGATGTCAGCTTCTATGAAAATGTCAGAGCATTTGGCAGGAATAGAAACTCAGGTAGGCTTCCCATAGGAATGTTTGTTTCGCATTGGTCCTGCTAAGAACATTTTATTGATTTTGTTTCTCCCCTATAATTGCAGCCTTTGGGGAATGGTCATCATGTAAGTGAATAATTTAAATCAAGGCGTTGTTTACCATAGCTGGTGTTTATTTGTTGTTCTTTGTACGATCCTAAGGTTTGATTTAATGTAGGAACCACTGAGACCTACACCGTCAAAGAAATTTGGCTCAGAGTCTTTCAGGAAATCCCAAATTGAAAGACAACATGTATGTAGTTGAGAAGCAAATCATTCTTTCCAATTTTTTTTCCTTTCTTTTTTCTTTGTTTACTCTATCTATTTTATTTTTTCTTTACTTTTCCTCATGAAGCTTATTCTGCATTATTGATGTATTTGGTGCAGGAGGGTGTAGATACTCTTATGAAATGCGTGACAGGTAATCTTGGGTTCAGTGAAGGAAAGCCAGTTGCCGCAATAACACTATACAAATGTCTTCTCCACTGGAAATTATTTGAAGCGGAAAAAACTAGTGTATTTGACCGACTTATTCAGATAATTGGTTCTGAAATTGAGGTAAATTATTATCCATTATAAATTTTGTTTTACTAGTAATTTAGAACTGAACCAGTCATCAAAGCAGAGACGGGAGAGGATAGGGGGCTTTCACAGTTTCTGTTGCATTGAATTATTTTACAAGACTTCTATGCTAACTGATGAGTGTATTTGATCATGAATTCTATAATTTGAAGGGGGTGCTTTTCCTCATAGTGTTTTTTTTTTCGGTTACTATCAATTTCTTGAATCTGAATACAAAACTACGGACTGTTGAATTTTGTATAGCACACAAGAAACTCTCTAAGATGCGTCCCATGTTCATGAAGAACCACTTTTGCTGAAAATTAGACAAATCCAAACCTACTTAGCCATCTAAATGTAATCAACTAAATATATATATGTAATTTAACCTGAAACCGTTTAGGCATCTATATATGTGCACGTTATATATCATATATGGATTTATGAATGACATATATGTTTGTTGCAGGACCAGGATAACAATGATCATATGGCTTATTGGCTTTCCAATACATCTACATTGTTGTTCTTGCTCCAGCGGAGTTTAAGAACTGCTCCACGAAAACCTCCTACTCCTACGTCTTTATTTGGAAGGATGACGCAAGTAATGAAATCTATTTTATCCATGTACCATTTTGATATTTTTTGGGTATCGGATTTCTTTCTTCTTGTGCCTGATATCATATGATGTTCTTGCCTCGTAGGGCTTCCGATCGTCTTCTGCCAATCTTTCAGTTGGTGCTTCTGATTTAGTGCGTCAGGTTGAGGCCAAGTATCCGGCTTTGCTCTTTAAGCAGCAACTTACAGCATACGTAGAAAAGATATATGGAATCGTCCGAGACAATTTGAAGAAGGAATTATCACTTCATCTTTCTTCTTGCATCCAGGTACAATGAAGTTTGGTATTTCATCATTGGAGCTTGGCATGAGTTTTTACCTTGGTTCTTATATTCTTTTAGGTCCTAGGATGGAAGAGTAATTGCTTTCAGCTTTAATTTCTCCTATTAACTTTTTCTATGCTCCTGGGTTCATATCTTCTAGAAGTAAGCATGTGATTTAAATGCTAGTGTGAAGATTACCTCTGGTCATTTTCATAAATTTTTGCCATGGGCCGGTAATTTGTACCATCTGATTTAAAAGCTATGTTAACACGGATGCCTTCTATACCAGTTTGCTTAGGTTTGTGATTCATTTTGTTACGTAAGTTGGTGAGAATGCAAATTGGGTACGTTGGTTGATGTGTCAAAATTTTGGTTGCCAAGAATTAGCTTTGATTGATGAAACGTTTTGGTTAAGTATCCTAGGGTTTTCTTACATGAAACATTTCAGTTTATTATATCCTATGGTATCATTTAGTTAATTCGGGTCACAAGTTTCCTTGATAATTCAGGCACCCAAAACACCAAAAAGTGGTGTTTCAAAATCACCTGAAGGATCAACCGGTAACAGTCCTCAGGCTAATCCTTGGAATAGCATCATTGCAAATCTTAGTGGGTTTCTCTCTACATTGAAAGAAAATTGTGTAAGCAATTATTCTTGACAATTTTAAGGTGGTTAGTATCCCGTTGGAACATTTTAATCCAATGATTGACCTTCTTTCAGGTGCCTCCAATTCTTGTCCAGAAGATATTTACTCAAATGTTCTCATATATCAATGTACAGATTTTTAATACGTAAGTTACTCTTATATTTGTCAGCAAATATTTCATAAAGTTAAATATGACGGGATTAACTCGTGCCTGATTTATTGCTTGATTCTGCTGCAGCCTTCTTTTTCGTCGAGAGTGCTGCACCTTCAACAATGGCCAATATGTGAAGAATGGGCTAGCTGAATTGGAGCTATGGTGTAACCTAGCAAAAGAAGAGGTACTGTCTCAAACTTATCAGCAGTGAACGGTTAATTTTCAATTTTTTCCCTCCCTTCCATCTTGAAAATAGTTTTGGTTGTTCCGTTATTCTTTCTTTTGATCATTGCTGGTTGTTGTTTCAACTCATTGCAGTATGCTGGCTCATCATGGGATGAACTCAAATATATTAGGCAGGCTGTAGGATTCTTGGTACGTTTCTCAGTAGTGCTGCTAGTTATTGTTCAAATCACTCCGAGTGGTAATCATACGAAGGCTGGAAATATTAATAACCATTTATTCTTTATATTTGTTATGCTTTGTGTGTTAAATATACAAGGATTATGAAAATAAAAATATTTCTGTATTCATCAAGAGGAATATAAGACCAGATAAGAGAAGAAATGTGATGATGTTAAAAATTTTGCAACTGTTAACATCATTATACACAAATACAACAGATGGAGCAATTGTGTTAACTCTTAGATAATTAGACATTATAATGAAATTGGCATGGACTTCCCTTTCTTGCTTATGTCCCGTCACAGATTTGTGAAGTGTTTTGCATTGCTTGTCAACCTGTAGGTTGTAACTTGTATGCAATTGAATTGTTCAGAAGTACCCAAACTTTGATTTTTCATTGAGCAAGTGGCAACATTTCTGACACTCCTTTGTTTAAGGAATTATGAAGGCTTGCTTTTGTTGAAGTTTCCGTTTGAGAAAAATGTAGTGACCTGATTTCATGATGACTTTTTCCCATACAAAGATGGTTATTAAGTAAATTATTGGGCACGGTACTGAATTCAAATTGGTAAAGGGCTATTCACACACCCTTTTTACCTCCCACACACCCTTGTTAATTTTTGTCCATTGATCTTCTTCAATTCATTTGATGTGACGGCTGGAAATTGAGAGGGGCGTGTGAGAGGTGAAAATCGGTGTGGATAGCATCACCCATTGGTAAATTCATCTGTTAATCCTTTTTCATTTGGTGGTTAACTAGTTCTGAATTGAAGACTTATTTGATCTCTGCAGGTTCTACACCAAAAGTCCAGAATCTCCTATGATGAACTAACAAATGACCTATGCCCTGTAAGTCTCTCTGCGAAACTGGAAGATGAAATGAATTATTAGTCCGCATGTGGTTGAAGCTGCGGATTTGTTAATAGATTTCGGAGCATTTATAAATAAACTTAATTTTCCAGTTTGCACTGTCTCTTGATCATTTATGCTTCTCTCTTCAGGCATTGAGTGTTCAACAACTTCATAGAGTATGCACACTATCTTTGGATGACGATTACAACACTCAAAGTGTTGCCCCTGATGTGAGATGAGAAAACTGAAAACTTGATTGGAAACTGCAAAGCTTAATCCGTAATAGTCTGACATAGTGAAACTACTTTCTTTTGCAGGTCATTTCCAGCATGAACTTTCTAATGACAGATGAATCCAGCGGTGACGATAGCAGCTCCTTTTTGCTGGATGACAATTCCAGGTTAGGAAGTTTCTTTTCTTCATTTTGTTTCCGTTATAAAAGCTGATGTTGGAAACTTCTAACCATGCTTTGTGAGTGCAGCCTTCCTTTCTCAATTGAAGATATATCTGGTTCCATGCAAGACCAGAGCTATTCAGATGTAAAACCTCCTGCAGAGCTTTTGGAGAATCCAGACTTCCACTTTTTACAGGAGTAAGGCGGTCACTTCCACAACTTTCCTCTTTGTGGTACACGTTTTGACAAGGATTTAACCGAAACTTCAGTTCTTTCAAGATCTGCCCCAAATTTTTCGCCACTTCAGGTGCTCATCTTCATTGTAACTTCCATTGTCCTGGGTGTAGTATTCTTATATCCAGTTAGAATTGTTAAATTATTTTAGGCTGGTTTGGATAGATAGAGGTGCAGGATAGGCTTCACAGCTTGATTTCATTCCATAACGGGACATCGATGCAGCATTCTTTATAGGGATGGTAGCAGGGAAGAATATTGTGAGTGTAGTTTGGGTGGGAGGAGTTGATCTCAAAAACTACTGCTTCTGCCACAAATCTTCATTTGTACAAAGTGGTAGAATGTATTACAGTACAAGGTACATATAGTGGATTTATTTGCCTCAATGCTTTGAGCAAAACCTGTTGCAGACACAGCTATTCTTCCTTATATTTTTCTTCTTGCTCTTTTGGTTCTCCGTAGAAACTGTAATTGAACTTTTATTGTGGACTTGGTGTATTATATACATATCAGAAATGTTCTCTTCGTTTCTCTTCGTCCTGATGTGACCAAGGAATATGGCCACTCACCTGTAGATTTGATATCAAGGGTGAAGAATAAATGAATGCGCTTTTAGTGTATTATTCTGAACTCTTGATATCTAATCCAAAGATTGACGACCATAAATCCTTAGATTTGAAGGCAAGTGTTTTAGAGAACAAAACTCGTACAGAGTCTAGAAGTTTTGAATGGTAAAATCATTTTTCAGCATTATGTTTTGCAATTTTTGACATCATTGCAGAGCAATAATAATTTGAATATCAAGGCCACATGAAGGCTAGACAGGGTCTAGGAGAAAGGTTCTATATTTTGTGAGGAAGAGAAAGCTTAGGGAATTTGATAACAGGGTATTTTTGAGTTAATTTTCAAATCTTTTGATTGATTAAGGACATGCAAGGTTTTATCCTCGATCGTGAGTGTTATTTCTTTGTTTTGTTGGATGTGATTATGTGGCTAGGTTTTGCATTGTTTTTCTGTAACGTTTATAATTGTGGATATTCCTTATCGGTGATGTTACAAAAGAATCATCTCTATATAATAATTAGAAACCCTAGCTCTACCAGAACCCTCATCTAAGTCCAGCTGACTTCTTGTCAAAGAAATATTAGGTCTTCTTCAATTCGGAGAACTAGGGTGATTTTTGGGACAATAAGCATGAATATGATAGTTTGTTGGAATAGTAAGAGAAATAAAAGAAAAATTAACAAAAATGATTCAAATTCTTTGAGTTGGCAGAAATCAGAGTAATCAAAACACAATTAGTAAAATGTCTAACTGAAAACACCTATGTGACAGTGAACAGTTTTCAATTTTTATTTCAAAGATTTGGATCAAAACACAATTTTTAAATTCAAAATTTTTGGAATCAGAGTAATCATAAAACTTTTTTTATTGTTCTTTTATAACATTTGGTATATGCCTACGTGTAAGTCAATTAATTTTGTAGTATATACTATGTTCATCATTCTTAATATACAAGTGTTGTGAAAAGCTATCAATGAACATAATAAAAGTACAAAAGGTAAATTACAAAATAGATAACACATAATTAAAAAAAAACAAAAGGTAAATTACAAGATACATTAGTTTAGTAAATCTCTAAGTTCAAAACTATTCGGATTCAAAATATTTGGGCTTCAAATCGAAATAGTAAACTTGAAAATTCCATTCCAACTTGCACCTCTACTGAGAACTAATTGTTCTAAAACACTTTCTCGCACAATACTCTATGTAAACGCTTGCCTTTGACAATTACAAACTTTTACTAACTAGGCTTACTTAGACTCTGTTTGGTATTGTTTTTTTTTACCAAAAAACTGTTTCACTTTAAGCAATAAAAAATATTTTGTAAAAATAAAATATCCTTCTTATTTTAATACCAATGGTCTTTAGACAACAGTTTTTAAAAGCACCCAGTAGGCTGCTTTCATAAAAGTGCAGTTGTTAATGAATTTTTCCAATTCCTATAAACCCTCACTTGTATTTAAACTAACATTGTTAATCTTTCACACACATTTTCTCTAACCACCACCACCACTGCCATCGCCCCTACCATCATTGTTACCTCTGGACTCCCAACCACCACACTTAAATATTGACACCACCACCATGTCACCACCATTATTGTTGCCATAACTACCACCATCGACGCTACAACTACCATCGTTGCCACCACCACCACCATTTTTGCTTCCGTCACTGTCACCACAACCGCTACTATCACCATACCTCCAGACCCCAATCGCCACACCCTAATATTGACACCCCCACCGCCGCCATTCCCACTAGGCCACTGCCATGCCCATTTTTCTTATACACAATTACAATACTTTTACATTAAAAATTATCAAACTTTTATAATGTTTTTCATACTTACAACACTTAAAAATAAAGTTTATCAAACATTTTACTGCTTTATTTTACTCAAGTGACACTTTACTGCAGTGATGAAGATGAGTGTTGCCTTTACACCACATCGTGGAGTGTTGCCCTTACACCATGGTGTGTGTTCGATTACACAATAGTTTAGCAATATTTTTCTTCACTTATAAAATGAAAGATCTTAGTTTCAAATTTACTAAATGGCAAGGTCAATACCAAATTAATTTTTTCAATCATATATTTCTGAGCCACTCATCCAACTTGATTTGGGTAAATCTTAAAAAAGAACAAAATTTTCTGTGGATATGGATGTATAATTTTCAGTTGGAGTATTATATTCTTATGGGTGGGTTCACCTCGTTAAAGAGATCCTCTCTGGATCTCTTCCATTAAGGCCACTGGATCAAGTGATCTGGGTCTTTGAGATTTTATCCAACGGTCAATCATTATAACTTTTAAGGGATCACATCAAGTTGGCCATTAGATAAAATTTCAAAAACCCGAATTACTTGATCCGATGACCTTGGTGAAAGAGATCCGACCGTAAATTATTTAGCTTGGCAGCACATGCTTTGGTAGAATTTCTTAAAAGCAATCGTTGACCAATTTATGAGCATTTGCTTAACCCTAGCTCCAAACCTCATGTGATCACATGTGTCCCCATGTAATTCACATCAGATTCTCTCCCGCAAAGGGGACAAATTTGACTCGATTTTAAATATACATATTCTGATACCATTTCAGTTATTACAGTTGTGGAGTTAGTTGCATTTGTATATCTGTATATCGTACTACTGTTTCTGTTTTCTTAAACAATTAAGAAATTAGCTTAGGGGCATGGAGCATGCATGATCGATGATCCGTTTTCTGGTATATACATGAATCATATGGAATTAATGTTGATGACTATCATATTGTTGTACATTTTCATTAATATTTTATTGGGGTCAAACTGAAGTTTCATTTAAATAAAATTAGATTACAAGGGAGAGATTAACACTAATTAATACTAATTTATATGGTTCCAGGATCAAGTTATGCAACAGATGGATTTTTATCATCGTAGCGAAAATTGTGATTCTTATTTGGAAGTTTTGTCAAATTTAGAGGGAGTATCCAAAAATATACTTGCTTGATCTTAATGTACTTTTTTTTCCCTTAGGATTTTTGCTGCCTGACTAGGTTTTAACGAGACACTAATTTTGACCTGGTCATACCTTTATGTGTGTTCTACTTGTGTCTAGAAGACGTTTAATTTTGACTTGATGCAACTTCTCACTTTTCTTCTTAGATTATGAGTTTTATCCTACCATAGGTTTTTACCATAGCGAGGTTTTGTGAGTTTTACAACCTATGCATTCTTCCATATGATTTGAGACTCACATTCGCTCATTGTGTTGACAACTTCATCAACTGAACTTATTTCATCGCTAAAGACCTGATGTGACATTTTTGTTTGAGTATTTACACATTCAATGGGGAGTGTTGCATTCCTCATTTGGTTAGGATTGTGATTGTGTATTCCTATTGGGAGTCTATAGGATCTTTTAGATAGTGTCCTATTTCAGTTGTATTCCTTGAAATGCAAGGATTCTCTCTTCCTTACTACTATAAATAAATGCATAATGAGGTGAGATAATACACACCTCAAAATTCACCATTTCTCCTCTTGCCGCCGCACCCTCTCTCTATCTTCCTCTATACATCTCAGACAAGTACGAAACTTTCTATATTTTGGTTCACTCTAACCAAGTGTTTAATTTCACCCATGTATATTCAGTTAAATAGGTTTACAACAATTCATAATTTGTAAGATACATCACAGAGAAGTACGAAACTTTCTAGATTTTGGTTCAATCTAAGCTAGTGTTTAATTTCACCCATGTATATGTACTAAAAAAAAAAAAAACGAAAATTTCACCCATGTATAAGCTGCTTTCAAAATCATCCTATTAATGTTTCTGTTCGATTCCATTGTACAAGGATTTATATTACTTAACTGTGGACATAATATAAGCCCACTAGGGGTCATTGCCCCTTTCAAAATTTTAACTAATGTAAAAGTAGATTCTAGCCAAAGAAACACCTAGTCAGTCTCCAGGTTTCCGTCGTTTACCCACTCTGATTGAAGATATCTAAATGTGGCACATTACATAATTATTTAGTTACGACGTGAAAGCAAAAAGTACATAAATTTTTTCTATTTGCTTATTACATTCACATTAATGCTTCCAGTTACAACAACTTCAGCAAAAGTGTATTCACTAGTATGAATTTTGTTACAAATCGGTTGTCCGATTGAATGGGAATGGATGAATAATTGGTTGTAAATTTTGAGAAACACTTATTCATTTTCCTTAAGTAATAATGAGCTTATTGTTCAACGTTTCTAAAACATAAAACCTTGTCGAGGTAACGGATTTTTCAGTTTCAATTGATTGAAGCCAAGTTGATAAGGATTGAACTATGAAAAGTTGGATAAATGTGAGGGATTAGATACCAAATAAGATATGTGCGACTGGATGGAAACATGGAATAATTTATTTCCGAAGATATATATCATATGCAACAATTATTTCAGTATAGAATGAGAGCATTTGTGCTTATGGAGGAGTCAAAACGAGAGATCACATAGTCAAATCAAATTAGTGAAAGATTTGGGAAGCTATGGGAATGTGCTTGTGCAAATGATGGCTTATATATGGAGGCTTAATTTTGGGTAATTTTTCATTTCTTCTTCTCATGTTCCATGTGACCATTATTTCAATATGAAAAAAACAATTGAAACCCCACATTCACAAAGCAAATCAATGGGGATTAGATCTAGATCTCTCTCTCTCATAAAACATTTATATGTATTATATATATATATTATATGTGTATGTGTATGTGTGTATACGTATTTTTAAGAGTTGTATATAAGTTACATCAAAGAGAAGGAGCTAAAGATTGCTAAAAGTTTAAACTAATTAGTACATTGTTAAGGCAGTCTTGTGACTAACGGTGATAGTTTTGAAAGACCAGCATGATTATACAAACTGAATTTCATACAAAGTTAGCGAGCTTGAGTTGACCATTACAAACACAATTAACATGTTAACATGTCAAATACAAGTAACCCAATTTTGGCATTCAGTATTATATCAGAGAAAATGATTAGTGTTTGTTTTCAATTTCTTGATATACATATATTTAATGTGTTTGTTAGCATCATGATCAAGCAAACTTTCATTTATGATTTTAAGTAATAATGTATTAGTGTTAGGTTTTAAGTTGGGAAATTCATACTCTAAATGACTTACTATTGATCCTAAAAATTACAAAGCCTACGTGGTGTGCAGGTCGAGTAACTAATGAGCTAACTACATCCTTCGGTTGATGCGGGGCGTGCCAACTCGTTGACCGAGCTCGACTGAGGAGTAAAATTTGTTGATGTTGTGTTGAGCACGTTGCTGACTTCTTGATCTTGAGATTAAGGCCGAGGAATGAACAAGTCTCGGCCTTTGGGTTCTCGAGCCTGAAGACAAGGCTGTTAGATCTGCAAAGTTCATGAATCATAGGTGCCGGATTCGATCACAGTGATTATATTCGTAAGAGTATAAGCATGTTGAATCGACACCAGATTATATGGACACAAGTACTCAAAGAAAATGTATGTCTTAATGGTAAATGTGGTTCGGCCATTAGAATGCCGAACTCTGAAACTCACTTGTGAGTATCCAATCATAAAATCACTCAACGTCCATTTGCATTTTATGCCTTCAGAAACTTTGAAAATCCTCTTGCCCTTTCTACCTTCAAAATCCCAGAAAATCTCAGGCTTTTAAACTAGCAATCCTTCCTTCAAACCCAAACAATTCCAATCTTTATCAATGGCTTCCTTTATCTCACAGCTTTCTGATAAATGCAACAAATGCAAAGCCTTCATCGACCGGAGCACCATCAAAACTCTGCGTTTCGAGAGTGATCTGAGCACCACTCATCAAATCTTGGGGCCACTCTTCAAGGATGCAGTACCATCGTCCATCACCACGCTCTTCAAGGCTCACTGCCTGACACCCTTGCTGCAAGGATTTGACTGGTTAAAATGGGACTTAACAAAGCCTCAAGGAGCCTGGCCTATGACCAATGCCAACTGGGCAGCCTGGGTCGTCTGTATGGAAAACTTCTTCGGGCAAGAATGGAAGGCTTTTGGTATTTATGATGCCATTAGACTTTTAACTAAGTCTCTGGTGCTCGGCCACCAATACCATGATCTTTCCCTTTGGCCCTCTCGGCCTCACCATCCTTGATGTCTTAGCTATTCTTAGGACTTCTCCTTCTAGCATCCCAATAGATGCCGACCTCTTTGGATGCCCGTCGAATCTTGACCTCAAAGCGCTTTTCGACGAACGAGTCGTTGAGACGCTAAGTCGAGATAGTCAAGAACCTTTAAAAGAAGAGGTTCAGAAGTTACACAAGAACTTCTTTAATTACAACGCCCTCATCCTCCACTTCGCTGGCCGAGGGAAGGCGAGTCTATGGAAAAAGGAACATGAAGCCTTCATATTTTACTGGTACAAAAAATTTATTTGTTGTACCAATTCAAACAAATGCCTGGTCGAAAATATACTAGTGGCTGAAGCCCTGGCTAGTGGTCATACCCTAGTGCTCAGCTCGGCTGTTCTTACCAATCTTCTTCGTTTCCTGGCCGAGACGACCATTAACAAAATCGACCCAAACCAGAATGGTCCTCTCTGGGTCTTCTAACTCTAGTTACAGGTCTATTGCGCCACACTTCGGCCAAAGATCCCCAACTTCCAACCCACTTCATCCTTCGGCCTTCAGTTGGCATCCCGGCCAGCGCCTCCTCACCAGGCCGAAAAAGTCATCAAATATTTCTTCGGCCTAGATGTCCTCTCTGATGACGAGTTTTTAGTGTGTCGTCGTTAAGAGCACCCCTCTTCCATCAGGCTTCCAACATCAGCATGGAGTGAAAGTGAAGATGCTGCTCTTTGTCAAAATTAGGGGTCGATCGTGTTAACACGTGACCTTCCCCTCGGTTGCGACTCTCGCCGAACAGGTTAGGAGGTTTACCACCCCCACTTCACTGCCCGACAACTCGGCTACTTCCAAGGTTGCCTGGTGCCTCTACTTACTTCTCGCTCCCTCCTAAGCCGAGAACGTCTTTCTTGATCTTTAGAGAGGGAGTGTAGAGACTCCGAAAAAAAGTTTCAGGAACGATGCAACACATTCCGCCTCTGACCAACTCTTCCTGAATCTCTCAGCATTGACACCTTCGGCGACTCGTGGGAAGAGTATACGCAGGCCTTTTTTGGGGTTTCGATCTGAGATGTCATCAACAAAATTTTCGACAGTTGACCCAAGAAAACTTCTACCCCTCAATCCAAAGAAACGACCCGAGGTATATAGCTGGCTTTACCTTTATTTCTTCTTTTTATTGTCACTAAACCTTACTAATTTAATCTCGCTTTCTCAGATGGTCGAGCGTTGAAGAAAGCGGACGTGATTGCCGTAGCTGCGGCCAAGAAAAAATTTGCCCTTTCCAAGAAAAACAAAGCCGCTGTGCAATCCCTGCAAAGCAAAAAGCCTCGCTCGAAAACCGAGACGGCAGGTGAAGCTCCTCGACCCTCAAAATGCATCAAGAAATTGGCAAAGAAAGGGGAACGGGAGATTCATGTGATCTCCAATCACACTACGGGAATGACCGCTCCTAGTGTCTCTCATCCCGTTCCGATCGTCCGGGCCTCGACGGAAGAACAACTAACACCGACTCGCCAAGCGGCCCGACCAGTCCCTGGGGCCGTGTCTGATCCAATGGCTGCTCCGCTGGTCGAAGAATCTGCAGTTCTAGGGCCTACAGATGCCCCTGTCCAGGAAGAAATGGCCCCATCCGTCGGGACAAATCTTTCGGAAAAAACAATCGATTATCATCTTGGAAGAGGTATGATTATATCGCTAGTAACTCTCTTCATTTCATCAGATTCACAAATATTAACAGCTTTTTATTTTAGGACGACGAAAGCGATGAAATTCCGTCGGCGAACCATACGCGGCCAATCAAAACTCCTACCATTAATCCCCTTCCAATGGTTGAGGCGGCCAACCCGGTCGACCCTCCTGCAGCGGACAGCGGGAAGAGGCCACTCGTCGAGCCTGAAGCGACGACGGAGATGTCGATCTATTCGCAGGATCAAAACCTTGGCGTTCCTCCTTAAAAGGTCACTTCGGCTTTTGTAAGGCTCGATCCCTTTCTCTTGTTAATTTTACTATAACAAATCTGAACCTAGAAATTATTAAATGTCAGGTGCCCGACTATTCATTTCACCGACAATTCTACGCGCCTAAAGGTGTTATCTATATTTCCTGGCCACCTCAGTGGTCGTTGAACGTGGATAACCTCCATCAATCGCGTGAATTGAGGAGCAACCTTAAACACTAGGCTCGGCCATTGAGCACTCTGGGTTCGAGCAATGAACTAGGGGACATGGCCGAAGTCCCATCTTGGCAAGTTTAAAGCAAATTCCCTTATGCTATGTTCCTTATAATTTTTCTTCTGCTTAAAATCCTTTCTTGTGCAGCCTTCGTGGGAGGTCGAGCTTGACGCTTTTTTTCTGAGCACTTATGAAGCAGCTAGTTATTCTGTCGCGTCGGCCGAGCCTGCGGAGACCGTAGCCGAATCCCGTGCTTTTGCCAAGCTGCAAGAAATTCTATCCCTCTCTACCTCTCAGGTCATTCAGTGCAAGGGCCTTGACTCTGTAGGGGAGTGCCTAAACGACCTTGCACACGGCAGTTTCTTCAGCACTGAAAATGTCGTCTATTTGTTTGATCTTCTAGAGCGGACCCGACAACATTTTAGCACTTTTAAACAAGCTCTCCGGACCGAGGACAACCTAAAGACGGCAAAGATTGCCCATGAAGCCAACCGGTCGGAAGTGGAGGCTATAAAAGCGAAGAAGGCACAGCTGACCGATTTTGACCACCAAATCTTTGAGCTTCAACGTCAAATTACCGAGCTTCAACAACAAAGGTTGGATGTTGCTTCAGAGCTCGAGAGGGAATTCTAGATGAGTAAGGCTCGACTGACAAATTTCGCGGCTAGCATAAAGCAGATCTAGCAGCTTCAACTTAACAAGAAGACGATGCAGGCCGAGATCATACTAAGCGAAGTAAGGTGGCTGAAGTTAAAAGTCGCTCTTGAAACCTTTCTCCCCTCGACCCCTTATAATTTTAGGAACCCTTTATAAATGTACTTGTAGGTCCTTTTACAAATTCAATAAAATGATCTTTATTCTCTCATCTCCCATGTGACTAGATATTATTTCTTTAAAAATTTCCCATTGATTGGTAGTTTGTGAATTAAGCCAGTTCGATCTTTGAGATGGTAAGCCCCATTGCTGAGGACTTTATGGACTATGAACGACCCCCCCTCAAATTCGGCGACCACTTGTCGAATCTGGGGTCTTTAGTTCCCATAGGCAACATAGTTTGCCAAACCAACTCTCCTTCGCCGAATGTCTTTTATCTGGCTTGACTGTATTCGGCACTGAACAACCTACTTTGTTCGATTACTCACAACGAGTTTATACTTAGTTCGACCGGTAACATATCGTCGTGTCCATAGGTTAACACGTATGGAGTCGTTCCGATGGTTACTTATGCTAAATCTTGTCCAGGGCCCTGTACTGGCAGGTCGGTCGTTAACTTTCCCATGACTGTTTTCTTTTTTACGGACCGTGTCTCAATGGTCATGAACTCCGAAGGTTTAGCACTGTGTCCTATTGGGCGTGCCAAAATATTGACCCCAAAAATTACAAAGTCTACATGGCGTGTAAGCCAAGTAACTAATGAGCTGACTACGTCATTCGGTTGATGCGGGACGTGCCAATTCGTCGACCAAGCTTGGCCGAGAAGTAAAATTTGTTGATGTTGCGTTGAACGTATTGCTGACTTCTTGATCTTGAGATTGCGGCCAAGGAAGGAACAAGTCTCGGCCTTCAAGTTCTCGAGCCTGAAGACAAGGCTGCTAGTTCTGCGAAGTTCACGAATCATCGGCATTGGATTCGGTCACAGTGATTATATTCGCAAGAGTATAAGTATGTCGAATCGACACCAGATTTTATGGACACAAGTACTCAAATGAGATGTATGTCTTGATGGTAAATGTGGTTCGGCCGTCAGAATGCCAAACTCGGAAACTCACTTGTGAGTATCCAATCATAAAATCACTCGGCGTTCAATGCACCAAATGTCGTAACTCGTAACACCTTACCTTGCCGAGAAGGCTAATAAGATGACCTCTACCAATAAGGATTCGAAAACCTTTCTCGACCAAGACTTAGATAGGTAACCAGTCGGCCTAGACACAGTGATGTTTATCCAAATTGAAGGTGCTCCTCGGTCGGCTGATTCTACATCAACAATGTTGTTTATCCAACCTAAAGATGTTCGCCGGTTGCCTTCACAGTGCTATTTATCCAAACTGAAGATGTGTTGGCGAAAAAAAAATAAAAAAAATCTCAAAATGTTTGAGAGGTTTATGCAGGGCAATTGTGTATTGAATTGGAGGGGGCTTGAATGATGCACTCTGCTATCTATTTATAGCAACAAACCCTCCTTACGATCAAGTTGAAACCACACTCGGATTAGGACTCCTTATTCTGATCTGACTCTATCTCGACCAATCCTACTCTTATTAGGACTTTGAACTCACCCCCCCCCCTGTTCAGGCCGTATTCATTGCCGATCGAGAATCCATATTGCATTAGGACCCCTTATCGTACTAGGACTTCGACCCATCACTCCTTCTTGCAACAGGACTCGACCACCTTCACTGAACGACCTAGGACCGCCAGGCAACCCATACTATACTTGGAAAAGCCTTGGGCCGAACATAAATCTACGCTCGGCCCAATAATATTATTTTGGGCCCAAACACTTACATACATTTTGAATTATATCTAATCATTGATGAAGTTTTCTTTATTTCTAAACGAAATCTAACACTTATACACTATTGTCATTTACTACTACAATCTAGTGATATTCTTCTTGAAAGTAAGAGGTTTTAGATTCAGTAATTCGCCAAAAACGAATTAGAATCACATTATTATGGCTAGCCCAGTGTGAGGCTTTGCTCACTAAAAAAAACCACTTAGTACTAAAGTCAAGTGGTATTCTTTTTCACTTGTAAGTAAGATGTCTTAGATTCAATTGTCGTGCAAAGGCGAATATGAACCACATTATTGCTAGCTCGTTGTAAGACTAAGCCTATCTCTTCATGTTAGTGTAGATAATATCATTTGTTTAACGAGAAAAAAAAACAACCTTATACACTATCAAGCAAACTTTATTATTCCAAGTAGATCATCGCTCTCCTTTTAGCAGGCTCATAGTAATATTGCAAGGCAGCTGGGAATGATGAAACATATCCACACACGTATGCAAGCACACACAACACAGGACACCGAAACCCATTTTCTCGTATATCAACAGTAATAATTTAGAGGAGGCCAGCATCACCATTTTGGAATGATCGATGCTTCTACTTATTCCAAGGCCCTAATATCATATTTCAAGAACTAAAACGTACTCATCATCTTAATCTCATATTTTCTAAAGTGTACACTTTCATAAAAGCAAGGTTGCATGCACGTGTGGTACCTCTTTTCCCTCCATATGATATTTAATTTCTTGTTTGCTGTAAAATTCATAATATTTTCCAAGTATTTACTATTTTTTTTTTTTGAACAAATGATATTATTTACATTAAGAAAGAGGAGGTAGACTAGCAATAATGTGCTTCAAACACGCCTTTGGTGATAATCGAACTTAAGACCTCTCACTTACAAGTGAAAATAAATACCACTAGATCATAATACTAAGTGACAAGTATTTAATCATTAACCGTTTGTTACAAGGAAACACTAGGATGATATTTCTGTTGTGGAAAATCATTAGGTGTACATGTCTTTTATTTATTCTGAGCCGACAGATCTCAAAATATTCTGTTTGATTTATTTTTTAAACTCAAAATTCTGAAATTTAAAAAACCTATAGAAATATTGGATAAAAATTGGAATGTATTTGAATATTTAGAATTCAATATGAAAATGTCAAAGCTCACTACATACACTTAATTATAAGCTTATTGATTTTAAATATGTTTTAGTTATTATTTATATATCATTCAATATGCTTATATATGATTTTTTTTTTTTTTTTTTTTTTGGGGAACAATTACACATACATTCATACTATAAAACTATATTTTAAAAAAGAGACTAAGTTTTTTTATTTATTTTAGAGAGAACTTATCCATGTGATATGACACACTCAGACCGAGATCAAGGCGTGCTGGCCGTCGCGTGGAAGTGACGTAACCATGTGCACAGTGCGGAAGCTAATAAATAATAATAAAATTATGAATAAATAAAAACCAGCTATACACAAAGGAACATGTGCAAGCGAAAGTGTGAGAAACAAAGTTCAGAACACGGAACACCTAGTGCAGTCCGGGAGAAACAACACTAAATAAACACACCCAAAGGTGGTCTTACACTGGTGATAATCTGTCAGATAAGCCGGGAAAATCCTCTGGGGAGCCACCAAAAGCGCTAGCCAAACTAAAACCTGGAGGGCGCAAAACAGAAAACGTGAGTGGGAAAAAACAAAGCTTTTCAAAAACCATTTCATAAACAAAGTTCTAACCCCTCGCCGTAAAACCTGTATACTTCCCAGAAAATATAATATATACATGTATATAAATCATGCTTAGTAATATGCCATGCCAAATGCCTCGAAATAAAATGCAAGTACTTAGGTATGTCAAATAATGTCATGTAATTTGTCAGCCGAAGTCACCTAACGTGACCTGTACGGCTGAATCTAGAGCCCTAATCTCCAACTCACTAAATACACCTGCACACGAGTCGGAACCATCGAAAGTGGTATGTATGAAAGGACTGGGTGTATAATAAGTACGCTCAAGTGCGACGATCATGTGAAGACTGGGCGAATAATCTCGGGTCACCTACGAGTCGGAACCACCTAAAGTGGTCTGTACGACAGGACTGTGCACCTAACTTGGATCCAAGATGAGCGTGTGGTTCGGGAGGTGAACATCACGTGAAGGACTGTGCCCAACTCTGGGCGGGAGCACTAACACCAAGGGTGCAGGTTATGAGCTCTCTATGCATCTCAAATCACTACTGAACATAAACATAAACCATAACTTACCTGACACTTACCTGTGCATCCGCAGCACCAAACATATATATATATATATATATATATATATATGCAACTAATAATGCATGGCATATTAACGTATAAACGTTTCATTTCACTTTCTGGGAAAAACACAAGTATATAGGTATATACGGAAAACCAAAAGCCCACTCACTGGTATGTAGAAGGGTCGTAACCCCCTTGCCTTGAGTGACCGCGCTCGTCCTCGGGATAAGTCTCACCTATATGCGAAACAACAAAAAAAAACGTAAATTTTAAAGCACATAACCAACAATACGAAATAACTTGTCATACAATGCTCAAATGGGGTATATGAATACACCAACGTGATCTACTCAACCTCACGAACATCCCCATATTTTTAAAATAATTTTTCAACGCCACACGCTCCCCTACGCGCCGGCCAAGGCACGGCCACACGCTGACGGCGTCAGTTAACACCGTCAGGAATATTCCGTTAAATCTAACTGATGTCGTTAATGCCGCTAGGAATATTCCGTCCAAATTGATGGAATATTCCGTCATTTTCTCCGGCCAAACTCCAGCGCCATCGCTGGCGCCGGAAAACCGGGAAAAATTCAAAACTTCGTATCTCACTCGTTTTTCAACCAAATTTCACAAAATTGGTACCAAAATGAAGCTTACAACAAGAGGAACAAATCCATACCACTTTCAAGCACTAAAACCCACGGAATCTCGCCGGGAAAACACCACCAACTCCGGCCAAACCTGCAACTCACGATCCCGACGTCCAAAACCTTCAAACGATCCACCCCAAGCCTCCTAAGGACCTCACCAAGCTTCCTACAAGCTTGAAATTCCCAAAAACACAAAAATTAACGTGTGCATGAACAGTGACCAAATCGGGGGATCCTGATTTCGACGTGAAAACGAAGGTATCCTTACCTGAAATGGGTATGGTTGAACTCCTAAGGACCTCACGAGCACAACTGTGTAACTTGTTTCCTCGATCTGTGAAGGTTTCAAGGGTTTGTGGTGTTGTCCGTACAAAATGATAGGAAAAGGAGAGAGAGAGAAAGGGGGCTCGGGACAGATAGGGAGAACAGGAGAGAGGGATGGGGATGATGATGGATGTGTGGCTAGGATGCAACCAACCAATAACCCAAAACAACCACACAAACAACAATTATCCATTAGGGGCAAAACCGTCATTTCAACCCTACAATACCAAAAGTCCGGGACAGGCTATCACATGATAAGTGATGTCATGGTTGTTTTTTAACTTACTTTTTCCTTTACATTTTAACTCTCTGTAATAAAAAGATGAGTCGCTATCTTCTCATTTGTACTATGTATTTCTCTCTCCTCATTCTTATATGTCATTTTTTTTCTCTACCGTCCTCCTTCCTATCCGTGTCTCTCTCTTTTTCTCTCCCTTCCTCCTTCGTCATTTCTCTATCTCATCCTCTCTCTCCTCCTTCTTCCTACCACACTCTCTCTCCTTCCTCCTCCTCATTCTTGGTCATTCTCTCTCTCTCCAATTTCTTTTCCATACTTCTCTCTCTCCTCTTCCTCTTCTTCTACATATTGTTTCCTAGATTTATGAGCCTTTTTTTCTCTAAGAACGATTAGAATATTAGATCTTAGATTTTTTGTTTTAGTATATTTTTTAAGTATTTGATTTTGAGGTTTCGAATGATTTGGATGCATGAATT
This sequence comes from Pyrus communis, assembly GCF_963583255.1. NCBI lineage: Eukaryota > Viridiplantae > Streptophyta > Magnoliopsida > Rosales > Rosaceae > Pyrus > Pyrus communis. The sequence goes on from NC_084806.1 coordinate 16,568,360, forward strand.
TTGAAATTGATCATGCAGAAATGCTAGAATTTGAAACTAGTCATGTAAAAGTCCTACAAATTTTGAAACTGATCTTACAGAGTGCTGGAATTTTGAAATTCATCTTGTAGAAATGATGAAATTTTGAGATTGATTTTGCAAAAAGTGCTGAAGTTTTCAAACTGATCTTGCAAAAGTACAAAATTTTTGAAGTTGATCTTCGAAAAATGCATGAATTATGAAATTGATCTTGCAGAAATTAATGAATTGTAAAACAAGTCTTGTATAAGTGGATAAATTAACTTTTACAGATCTAAAATAATTTTGAAGTTTTTATAGATGATGTCTGTTTGTAGTTTTGGCTTGGTTAAATTACACGTCTATTAGGGCATGACTAGCAATTTAAAATTTTAGTTTGCTTGTTTTTTGGGTTAGGTTTGTCAGGGTTGTCTCTCCTTGAAATGATTCGAAACTAGTGATGTTCTATGAAATGTGTTCTGTATTTTTGTCTCAATATGTAAAGCTCTTTGTTTTGTTTTTTGTTTTTTTTTTTTTTCCCTTCTCTTTTTACAATTACAACTCCTTTAATATTACAAGAAAAAAATTGAGAACTAAAAATTTAATATGTAGAGAGAGTCTTGGAGATGGGATACTTTTGATCTTAGTATCGATGAAATAATACAACTCCCATATTTTTGAAAATTTCGGAAATAATCTGATTCTGGAAAAGCCAAATTGGCATGAATTTTTAATATTCTAAAATACTGATTGTGAAATTGAAATTAATATGCATTTTTGAAACATTTTTTTAGTGAATTGTTTTTAAAGAAACGATATTATCTACACTAAGAGGGTAGAGGAGTTGGTTAAATATCTTAATAGGCTAGTAATAATATGGCTCAAATTCGCCTTTGACAAAAATCGAACCTAAGACCTCTCACTTACGAATGAAGAGAAATACCATTAGACCGTTTTTTCTCCTATTCAGTTTTTTTTTCCAAAACGGATAATGCAGTATACTGAAACTACTCAAATTAAACCGTGAAGTTACCGGTGTATTTTTAGTGCAATGATAACGAAGTTGCAAAAATATAATATGCATGATTTTTTTAATAAAACATACGATATTCATTAAGCATAAAAAAGAAATTGTAATCTTTTCAAAGCTGAGCTTTTCGGTTTGCTCCCCTATGTGGTCAGCCTTCTTACCAATCTGCTCCCTTTCTCTTGATGGAATATAAACCTGACCTCCAGCTTAGCTTCGTTCTTCACTGGCGCTTGCCAGATGTATAACTCATCCCGCTCCAAAGGTCGATCACAAACTATAGAAGTGAACCTGTGAAAAAAAAAAATCTTACCGGAGTTTTCAACCCAAAATCAAAGAAAAAAGAGATAACCATAACAAAAACTACAAAGAGATAATTTGCATGATATATACACCCACTGATTTTCCAAAACAACTTGAGAAGACTGACTATAAGATGGATATAATTTTTTTCTCTAACTATATATATATATGAACCTAAAACTTGACTTACTTTGATGTTAATTATGCCAATGTATACTCAAACAGCTTGAGAAAACTGACTATATATGTTATTGGGAATCTCTTGTCAGTTTGACATGTTAGGCTATATTATAAATTTTGGTTACTAAATTAGGTTAAACCTTTAGAATTAATGTTTAGCCAGATCGACAATCTGAAAACTCAAGATATCAAAAATGAAAATAAAAAGAGAACAAACCCAGTTAATAGTCTTAAGCATAATGTGAATGTGCATATATTAATTAGCTTTCATAAAGGTCTATTGAGTTAATTGATGTTGATGAGAATGATAAGGTTCCCTATATAAATATCTCATATTTGATATAAGGATATCTATTTTAAGGAGAGTGGGATATTCTATATTAAAGAGAGAAGAGATTGAGGCAAGCCACAAAATTAGTCAATCACTAACTATATAGATATAGAACTCAGCATAAATATTAATAATTCATTGAGTTTAACTTTAAACTTCTCACTTCCAAACCGTAAAATTAGTTGGTACCATTTTATCTCGTACTAAAAACTAGTTTCAAAGCAAGAATAAGGCATAGATGCATGTCGTGATTTCAAATTCCATTAGGTTTTGTGAGGCCTCCCCAGGTGCAAATGTGAATCTAGGACCCAAAATCACCTACTCCACGTGGTCGCACCATGCATGCATGTCCTCGTCAGCTTTGTCTCGATGAGAACGTATACGTTCGTTGAACTAGAGATATCCACGATCGATTCGTGTAAATTATATCTCTATTCAATTTCAAGTGGCTCTTGAGCCTTAATCACTTTCCTAGTTCTACTCCCGTTTCTTAATTCTTTCCCCTTTCTTAGTTCTACTCCTGTATATTTTTTCAGTTTTCGATCATAAAAGAAATTAGTTAAAAAGGAATTAACCAACACAAAAACACCAAACTAATTAAGGAAAAGTAAATTGTTTACACACAAAAAAACACAAATTTCTAGCGATTTGGTCAAACATGCCTAAGTCTAGTACTCCGGTGATTACCTGAGATATTGCACGATTTTTCAATAACCCTTTGATTATGGGACAAACTCCTCTACTTTCAAACCCTAGATCTCAGTATCTCTCACTCGCTCGCACCTCTCATAAGTATCTCCCTTTAGTTTTTGTGATTTTTACATCTTTACCACAAAACTAATATTTCACAGCGAGTTAAGAATTAACGAGATTTATTTTTTGTGATATTTATTTTTTGTGATTTCTAGATGTTTTCGTTTCCTATGCACTACAAACATGGAAGACCTTGAGCTCCAAATATTAGGCTACGTTTTTTGTGATTTATAGTGTATAGGATACGAAAATATAGCTTATTATTTGGAGCTCAGGGGTGTTTGGGCATAAATAAAATAAGGCTTGATATGGAGCCTATCCATTTTTATTTACACAAAAGTCTCATGACTTCGACCGACCAACTTTGAAGTCCAAACCAGGGCTTGGACACCAACTCACTTCACTCTAACCTGCCTGAGGCCTCAGACTGAAATCCCTTCGAGCTGCATTTGCCACGGACATGATCAGGGTCCAAGAATATGTCTCCTTGAATGCCTATGCACGTGTCATCCGATGACGTTACTACCGCAGTCGTATGAATTGCCACAAGACATAGCTAAAGACCACCTACCAGGAATTACAGTCACTATTAGCGCCAAATGACCAACCTACCTCTGCTCTAGCTTACCAGTATGATCGAGGTTGCTCATTCGCCATTGCCTATAGATAGAGCTAGAGGCCCTCAAGCCCAAGACCTTCGTCAAATTCAATCTCTACGATTAAAAAAACCTTCAGTGGTTCTTCAATCAACCCAACTATTTTTTAGCACAAACCCAATTGCTCTTCAGCTAACCTTTCTTAGCTCCTCAACTACAATCTCAAAGCTTTTCTTCTTCAAAAAAAAAAAACCGTTGTCTACGATGCTAAGATCTAAAACTTTGAGAGCTCTACCACTCTATTGTATGATTCGAGTGATGTGCAATTCCAACCACCAAATTTCCTTTATGAGGCCCATGTTTTGTAGTAAGTGTAATCTGACACCAGTGATCTCGGTGGACTCCTCTAGCATATTGCACTCATGGTCTGGATCTTGCTAGAAATTTACTGCTTTTTATACATTTCCAGTTAATCCGCATTGAGGGTACACTTTCTGCTTGGTTACTTTGTTCTCAAAATTGGTTATGCTTGGTTTATCCGCATTGGGGGGTCACTTCCTGCTTATTACTTATTGTAGGCTTTGGCCAAACTTTGTCGCTCTATCCCTAGTTTTCAACAAAATATGAACAAGAGATTTGAGAACCTTTATGAACTGATTTTGAAATGTTGATGGATGTTTGTGTGATTCCTTTTGGGACTTCCATCAAGATTGATCATGATTTCATAACGTATGGTTATACGATTTATATTTCTACTGAGATCAATGGACTTGTTTTATTACTATCACATACATTGAATTATTATCACTCACACGAGCTTCGCAACTTATTCGGGTTTTTCTTTGCCCGGTGCACCATTCCCATGGTATATGGGACGATTATGCAGGTGATAGAGCCAAGTAGATATGAGGAATTAGTGGGGTAGCTGTATGAGGCCAGAGAGCTTGGAGCAATTAGGTTACCCTTATACCTTTCCTTGTATTATTTTTGGTTTATCTATATTCTAGTGAGGGTTTATGTGTATTTTGATGTACAAACCTTGTGTTTATATTTGAGGGAGAGACTCCACTAGCATAACTTATTTGAGTTTGGTTTCAGTATTTCTTGTATGTATTTACTTGCACCCCCTACATTCTAGTGTCACATGTCGATCTTGGACATATTTGGGGATTAGGGTGTGGCACAAACACCATCTATTGGAAGCCTCCAATAATGACATGTCTATTCTCTCTTTTTCTGGAGCCATCTTGTGGCACCGAGACCAAAAACAACATTCGGAGCAAATACTTGTTGAACACAATTCAGACCCCATCGGAGTTTTGACACCAACATCTTGCTTAATTTTTTCTTTACATTTATGTATCGAAAATATGCCAGACCTCTAAATACTTCCTCACTACACTTATATGCACTATATTAAAAAGGATAGTCATTAGCAAGGCTCTCTTACAGTTGTGTAGAAAGCAACATCTCAAGTGATGTAAAACTCTTAACAGACGCCATATATAAACCTTACAAACTTGGGATCGCACACGAAGATGTCAGGATCAACAATGAAATCCTTAACCCACTTGCTGTGGCGCTAACAATTAGTAATTGAATTGCCTTTGATACTATTTGTAACAATACATGCGTGCGTGCTAAAATATTCTAAACCCCTACCCATCACGCACATCATGTTGTAAGATCTTGCAATAGTACCTATGTAACTTTTATCTTTTCATCATTAGAATTAAGAAATTCAGAATGAGCCTTAATTCAAATAACCATATTAGATATATGTCAACAATCTGTGATATTATATATGCTAATAATAAATGCGAATAAATATATTACAGAGAATAAACAAAATGAAATAATATTTAAGCAGATAAACAGAAGATCGAGGCTTGTGTACCGCAATGTCCTTGAAACAAAAATTTCGTCCCTGCTCAGTGCTTGTAGTTCTACGGATGTCTGCTTCATCAGGATTCAACGATCTAAGTTAGAATTCCAGTATCGGAAAACTAGATTTCTGGCGAATTTCTGTGATACTCTCAGTATGCTTGGTATGTAGGGATTGATGATTTTCAGTTAATTGAATGATATGCAGTTGCATGTATTTGTAGTGAGCATGTCTGTTCGCAACAGACATGTTCTTGGGAGGTGACTGTTCAATGCAAAGGGTGTGTTGCTCCGTTTGTTTCTTAGATATTTTCATACGCTCTCAGACTTCATATGAAAAAAATGAGCCTGTAAATATAAAAAATAATTTAATTTAATTCGAAATTAATTAAAAAATTTAATCATTAGAGCCCCAAGGCCCAAGGTCCATTTTTTGATAATTATTTATATATTAATTTTGAATATATAATTAATTATATGTTAATTATCAATTAATTAATACACTCCAAAATCCAAACTTAAGGGTGAACTTAATTTCATTCTCCACGGTCTATCACTCCAATCACTATCTATAAGATACAAAGTCTTATAAAATGAGAAAATCCTTTGGTAATGACCAATATGCGATAATGAAATTTTTACTCAAAATTTCCAACAAACCAAACACTGTTGCATTATACAGTAACGCTTAGTACAGCTAGTAATCCTGGAAGGCCAGGTTTGGGGTTGGGTTTTTTGGCCGGGGAGGTGTTTTTGGGGGCGCCCCGGGGGGGGGGGGGGGGTGGTTTGGGTCGGGTCGGGGGGGGGGGGTGGGTGGTTTGGGTCGGGTCGGGGTTAGGTTGGGGACTTGGGGACTTGCATGCATTGCGTAGACTTGAATGCTAGCAACTTTTCATTTTTATTTTTTTTAGATTTTTTATATTACAATATTAGACGGGGTTCGAACCGTGTATTTTCTAGTTAATCCTTTTATCAGCTTTACTGAAATTTAACTATATCTGAAGCCAGTTAATTATCATCATACAATTACAAAAAATATAGACAAGCTATAATTTTAGAGAACTTTAATGAAAAGCTTCCGATATTGTTCATTTTAACGAAAAACCATATTTTTACACTAAAAAATCAATCTTGGTACTATTCATTTTACCCTTTATTTTGTCCTTATAGTTAAAACTCAAAGTTTTCAAGTTATTTTCATTAGTTTTCCTATATTTTAAGTTAACCTCTAAAATTTTGACAATGTGTCACTAAGTACTACGGTCTAGTGGCTCTCTTCACTTGTAGGTTAGAGGTTTTAAGTTCGATTCTCGCTAAAGTTGAATTTGAACCACATTATTGTTAGTCCTTTATGAAGCTTAACCCACTCGTCTACCCCTTTAATGTAAATATTTAACCCACTCGTCTACCCCTTTAATGTAAATAATACCGTTTATAAAAAAAATTGACAATATTAATTGAACAACTAAACAATTCTTAATTTAAATAGTTAATTTTTTTTAAGTTAACTTTTAAAGTGACAAAAAATAAACAATTTAAATCATTGTACAATATTGCAAGGTAAATAAAATGAAAAATGTTTCGGTAAGATGGTAGCTGATGGCAGGTGTCCCTAAAATGCTTCAGATAGAGCAACCAACCATCTACCATTGACTAGGCATCTCTCTCCTCTTTTGTCACATCAGTGGGTTTATGAGTCGTGTTGAAATGATAAGTCAATAGATTTAGTAGTAAATTCTTTAACCTGATGCCTTCATTCTTAAGGTCAGAGTCTAACTACCTACCAGCTAGTTATAAATTTAAAAAATTTATTTTATAATGTTCGAAGAGGTATAAAGTTTGAATCGTTCATTCTCACTGATTAAAAAAGTTAGCGTTCAATAATATTACTAATAAAGAGGTCGTGGTTTAATGTCATTTTACGATCATTTTCGAGGAGAGTGTTGGTTAAAAATAATATATAAAAGGGAACTTTAACGAAAAATCATATTTATACACTAAAAAATTAATCATTGTACTATTCACTTTATCCTTTATTTTATCCTTATCGTTAAAACTCAAAAATTTTAAATCTTTTTCATTAGTTTTCCTTATATAAAAATCAGCTCTCCTTATTATCGTTGATGCTAGGCCTGGCAATTCCTGACACGATCCGATAACCCGACACGACACGAAATTAACAGGTGTTTGGGTCGACACGATAACGAATCGGGTTGTTATCGGGTAACCCGATAAGCACCTGTTAAGATAACGGGTTGATTCGGATATACATGTGGGTAACACGATACACGATAAGCAGAATATTATTTTCATAATTTTATAACCCTAAAAAAAATACTGTAATAATTATATATATTAATTTAACAGTTTTATATCCCTAAAAACTATAATATATATATATATATATATATATATTAAATTTACCATAATAATTATACCCCCAAAATATTAACTATCTATAATTATATATATATATATATTAAATTTTGAATTAAATTTTATAAAAAACTATAATAATTATTAATTAATATGCGTTCATTGATTTGATTCCATAATTGATAATTTCATTCCATTCCCTACAGTGCCGCCATTTTTGAAGAAAAAGGGAGGGAAAATGAAAGTGATAAGAAAAGTTGAAAAGGAAACAAAAAAGAGAGGGAATTAGGGAAAGATGGGTAGGCATCGTCGGCTGTCAGAGAGAAAAGTCAAAATTATAAGAAAAGTTGAAAAGGAAACAAAAAAGAGAGGGAAAAATGAAAATTAATAGAAGTGGTGAGATTTTTTTTTTTTTTTTTTTTTTTTTTAAGTTATTAACTTTTTATCACATATATGACATATCTCACTATTTTTATAATGATTCACGTGATGTACTACTCCATATACCAATCAATTATATGTACAAAATAAATAGATTTAAATCTACTTAATAAATATATATATATATACACACACACACCATTGAACTTGATGGGATACGAATTCTCCGAAACTAATTTCAACGATCCCAACCGTCAAACTTGTTTGTATATGCTTCGTGATCACATCAGCAAAAAATTGCAAAAAACAAACATTCAGATATCAAGTAACGGGACAAAGCTTTTCGACGGTTATAAACGAAAAATCATGATTTGACAGTTATTTTAACTTTGATTTTGATGATTTTTTACAGCTACACTCATTGACCCTATATGAATACAATGAATGAATTTGATATTCAATTTAAAATATTTACACAAGTGGATACCACAAAATCTTATGTTATACTTGATGAAAGTATAAATAAACTCTAAGTGTTAGTCAATCTATTGTTTTTATGGGATACGAATTCTCCGAAACTAATTTCAACGATCCCAACCGTCAAACTTGTTTGTATATGCTTTGAGATCACATCAGCAAAAAATCACAAAAAACAAACATTCAGAGATCAAGTAACGGGACAAAGCTTTTCGACGGTTATAAACGAAAAATCACGATTTAACGGTTATTTTAACTCCGATTTTGACGATTTTTTACAGCTACACTCCTTGACCCTATATGAATACAATGAATAAATTCGATCTTCAATTTAAAATATTTACACAAGTGAATAGCACAAAATCTTATGTTATACTTAAAGAAAGTATAAATAAACTCTTAAGTGTTAGTCAATCTATCGTTTTGATGGGATACGAATTATCCGAAACTAATTTCAACGATCCCAACCGTCAAACTTGTTTGTATATGCTTCAAGATCACATCAGCAAAAAATCACAAAAAACAAACATTCAGAGATCAAGTAACAAGATAAAGCTTTTCAACGGTTATAAACAAAAAATCACGATTTAACGGTTATTTTAACTCCGATTTTGGTGATTTTTTTACAACTACACTCATTGACCATATATGAATACAATGAATGAATTTGATCTTCAATTTAAAATATTTACACTAGTGGGTACCACAAAATCTTATATTATACTTAATGAAAGTATAAATAAACTTCAAGTGTTAGTCAATCTATCGTTTTCATGGGATACAAATTCTTCGAAACTAATTTCAACCATCATAACTGTTAAACTTGTTTGTATATGCTTCGAGATCACATCAGCAAAAAATCACAAAAAACAAACATTCAGAGATCAAGTAAAGGGACAAAATTTTTTCACGGTTATAAACGAAAAATCACGATTTAACGGTTATTTTAACTCCGATTTTGATGATTTTTTACAGCTACAGTCTTTGACCCTATATGAATATAATGAATGAACTCGATCTTCAATTTAAAATATTTACACTAGTGGATACCACAAAATCTTATATTATACTTAATGAAAGTATAAATAAAATCTAAGTGTTAGTGAATATATTGTTTTGATAGGATACGCATTCTATGAAACTAGCTTCAACGATCCAACCATCAAACATGTTTGTATATGCTTCGAGATCGCATACGTCAAAATTTTCAAAAAACAAACATTCAGAGATCAAGTAACGGGCCAAAAATTTTCGACGGTTATCAACGAAAAATCATGATTTAACGGTTATTTTAACTCCGATTTTGATGATTTTTTACAACTACACTCCTTGACCCTATATGAATACAAAGAAAGAATTCAATCTTCAATTTAAAATATTTACACAAGTGGATACCACAAAATCTTATGTTATGTTTAATAAAGTATAAATAAACTCTAAGAGTTAATGAATCTATTGTTTTGATAGGATACACATTCTACAAAACTAGTTTCAACAATCCAACCGTCAAACATGTTTGTATATGCTTCGAGATCGTATACGCCAAAAATTTCAAAAAACAAACATTCAAAGATCAAGTAACGGGACAAAACTTTTCGACGGTTATTAACGAAAAATCACGATTTAACGATTATTTTAATTCCGATTTTAATGATTTTTTACAGCTACACTCATTGACCCTATATGAATATCATGAATGAGCTCGATCTTCAATTTAAAATATTTAAACTAGTGGATACCACAAAATCTTATATTATACTTAATGAAAGTATGAATAAATTTTTAAGTGTTAGTGAATTTATCATTTTAATGGGATACGCATTATACGAAACTAATTTCAACGATCCAACCGTTAAACATGTTTGTATATACTTCGAGATCACATAAACAAAAAATTGAAAAAAAACAAACATTCAGATATCAAGTAACGGAACAAAAGTTTTCGACGGTTATCATTGAAAAATCATGATTTAACGGATATTTTAACTCCGATTTGATGATTTTTTACAGCCACACTCCTTGACTCTATGTGAATACAATGAATGAATTCGATCTTCAATTTAAAATATTTACACTAGTGGATACTATAAAATCTTATGTTATACTTAATGAAAGTATAAATAAACTCTTAAGTGTTAGTGAATCTATCATTTTGATGAGATACGCATTCTACAAAATTAATTTCAACGATCCAACCGTCAAAGTTGTTTGTATATGCTTCAAGATCGTATACGCTAAAAATCGCAAAAAAGAAACATTCAGAGATCAAGTAAAGAGACAAAACCTTTCGACGGTTATCAATGAAAAATTACGATTTAATGGTTATTTTAACTCCGATTTTGATGATTTTTTTACAGCTACACTCCTTGACCCTATACAAATACAATGACTAAACTCGATCTTCAATTTAAAATATTTACACTAGTGGATAGCACAAAATCTTATGTTATGCTTAATGAAAGTATGAATAAATTCGTAAGTGTTAGTGAATCTATTGTTTTGATGGGATACGCATTCTATGAAACTAGTTTCAACGATCCAACCGTCAAACATGTTTGTATATATTTTGAGATCACATACGCCAAAAATAGCAAAAACCAAACATTCAGAGATGAATTCGATCTTTAATTTAAAATATTTACACTATTGATACCACGAAATCTTATGTCATGATGATCGATGAAAATTGAGGATTTTGTAAAAGGAATAACATGCAAGCTCTGAGTTCCATTGGCAAGGTTTAAACTTTTGAGAAAGGCTTCACAACTTTGATAACAAAAACTTTTTCATTTTGCATATCCTTGCACATTTAGTATTTTGTAATAGATTAGTAGTGTATGGATGTTTGTTTATTAGACTCTTATTTTCAAGTGTAGATGTAGTATTTAAACGACAAATGTGTTTTAATATTTTGAAGTAATATTTATGTGGCAATGTGTGGTATGTGCAAATTTAAGGAAAAAAACATTTTTCTTAATGGGTCATAGCGGGTCATAATGGGTCGGGTCACTTTACCTGTTGGTAAAGTGACCCGACCTATTAAGGACACGTTAAGATAACAGATGTGACACGACACGACCCGTTAAGATAACAGGTGTTACACGAAAATGACACGAACACGACAGACACGATCCGTTTGCCAGGCCTAGTTGATGCTTATGAAAAATTGTGGTGGTCAGAGCAGGAGGTGCATTGCACAGGCACAAAGGTTACATTCACCAACTTGTGTGGAGCCATTGACATGCCACTCGGTCAAAATTCATCAAATCAATAGCTAATATTATTAGCCTTGACAGAAAATCTCTTGCCAAATTGTATAATATCCAATGACTGTTTGATTAAACTTATACTTAAACATCACTTCCATACAAACCAATAAAGCATGTGCATATATAGCAACCAGTTTAGAGAGAGAGGTACCCCGATATTACGGAACACCTTCTACCAACTAACCATTACCATATGAGAAGATTGGGAAAATGGTTCTTAAAATTTGGCCTAAATGAAACTTTGGTCATTCAACTTATTATAATGTGGGTGAGTCTTCCCAGCCTCCAGAATGGGTAGATAACCTTGGTTTGTCACTAGTTGTCCTATTTTTTAAAGAACTTATTATAATGTGGAGTAATGGCCATTTTGACTAACTCCGGTAGAAATTTCATCCAAAATAAAGATTTTTTTTAACAAACAAACCAAAATAAAGGATTTAGAAAGGAAAAAAAATGGATGAAGGTTCTAACACAGTTAGTCAAAAGAATTATTGCTCCACATTATAACAAGTTCACGGACCAGTACTCTTAAATTTTTATAGTCCAAGAAATAAAGTTCCAATTAAGCTAAAATTCAAGAGTCATTGCTCCAATTATCTCTTAATAGATACATATAGGTTTTATATATATATGGTTCAAGTAATATTTATATGTGTATATATAAAAGGTGCTAACCACTCATTCACATACCTGAGTTCTGTGGCTCGTTTCCCTTGTGCTAATTGTATCTTTTTGTCTCCCTACACACTCCTAATTAATTATATCCTCTATTTTCGTTTGATTTATACAATTTAATGATAAAAAAATGTGTAAGAAGACAAGATTGGTATATGTGATTATCATTTCCATGTATAAAAACATAAAAATAAAAATGTCCACAAGCAAGATGAGGTTGATACCACATATAACAAATCATTCTGGTTCGCCCATTTGTTAAAAGGATGGCTTGTGAACCATCTATTTTTGTTGTTTAATTATGTGTCAACATTGTAGTTTTGCATTGTCAAATTCAACAAATTTTGTATGCAACTATATGAAAGGGATTTTGTGGCATTTTCCTTCGGTTAGCTTGTTTGTTGTCTTTGTTTAACAAAGACATTTCGGCTGGATAGTTCCTACTGCTTAACCTTCTGAAACTTTCGATGGCAATGACCTGAACATGTGTTAATAAAACTGTTAAATTGTGATGGGCAATATGTACATATGCGTTATATTTACCAAAAAAAATAAAAATAAAAATTTGACATATATATAGTTTATAGAAACTAATGATTGTTATGGGTTTGTAGCTAGATGTTTTCTGCAGAAAACCAAAGTCGGTTTGCTTATGATTTGATCAAATCTCCATCAAAGACAAATTTCAAGATTGCGTGGCCATGATTATATTCCCAAACAAATACTTGTTATGTTATGCCCTCAATCAAAGCCTGGTCAATGAAGAAAGAGGAAGAAGTATACATACATACATACATATATATAGTCTGCACAAAAAGTGGGTTAAATATGGACATGTGCAGATCAATTAATGTTGGTTCTTGAGTTGCATTATTCAGTACTGATTGGACAAAACAATTTTGACTGCTGGAGGGGGAGTTAAAACCGAAGAAGTCACAAAACCAGTTGTAGCCTAAGTTTATAGGGCCGACTTATCTTATTGGAACCCAACCCTGGAAAAAGAAGGCTACAAACCATGTGCTCCTTCACATAGGTTTGAGAGTATCTAATGTAGCATTGTTAACTTCTTGGTCACCACAAGTGGGTGGCTTGGCTTGTCGCCACCTAAGGTTGGAAAAGAAAAAAAGTAACGTGTAACTCGGTTGGTTAATAACATTCATTCTTTAAACTAGAGATTTTGTATTTGCCCTCCTCCTCCTCTTTCAAATTAATATAGCTTGTATAGAAGAAAACAAAAATAAATAGACTAAGAAGCACACACTTCACTAAAGGTTTCAAGACACTTGAAGGTCTACTATAAATTCATTGACAAAACGAAGAGTAATTGAACTCCTTATTAGAATGCAAATTTTGATAAACTTATATGGGACATCTGATCCAAAATGGAAAAAGAAAAAAAGAAAAGATAAACTTATATGGGACAATTGTTCACGTCCGGACAAGGTTGAAGTCGGAAAATACATAAGAACGTGATTGGGTTTGTATAGATTCATATTTAGTTAGGTAGGTTTCTAAATGCTAATTGAATTAATTAATGCAATGACACAAAACAAGACGGCCAAAACCTTATTATTTGATGAATGACCCTCAAAGGCTCAAACCATCATTTTCAAATCCCAGTCACATGCTTAGCTCTCAAGGCCAAGAACCCTCTCTCTCTATTTAAACCTCTCCATCCCTCTCTCCCCTCTCACACATCACTTCCTTCCAAAACATCTAACATTCCATTCTCTCTCTCTCTCTCTTTCTCCCCCTCCGTTCCCAAAACACCAACTCTCCAATTTTCACACTCTTTCTAATTTTGTGCAACAAGTACTCCTGTCTCCCTCACCACATACCCCAAATGGTTCACCAATCATTTGACCAAGATATTGATTTTTTTGCTAGGAAGTGCATTTGGGTGAATGGTCCTGTAATTGTAGGGGCAGGTCCTTCAGGCCTAGCAGTTGGTGCTGGCCTTAAAGAACAAGGCGTCCCCTTTATTGTACTAGAAAGAGCCGATTGCATTGCTTCTCTTTGGCAAAAACGCACATATGATCGCCTCAAACTTCACCTCCCCAAGCAATTCTGCCAACTACCCAATTTCCCATTCCCTGAGGACTTCCCAGAATACCCCACAAAAGACCAGTTCATCAACTACCTAGAGTCCTATGCACAACACTTTGACATAAGCCCAAATTTCAATGAGACTGTCCAGTCTGCCAAGTATGATGAAACCTTTGGTCATTGGAGGGTCAAGACGAGTATTTCAACGAGCGACTCAAACCCTTCTTCCTTTGCCGAAGTTGAGTACATCTGCCGGTGGCTCGTGGTGGCAACTGGAGAGAATTCGGAGAAAGTAGTGCCGGAATTCGAAGGCTTGGAAGAGTTTAAAGGGAATGTCGTACATGCCTGTGACTACAAGTCCGGCCTCGCTTACCGTGGCAAGCAAGTACTAGTTGTTGGATGCGGAAATTCAGGCATGGAAGTCTCTCTTGATCTTTGCAATCACAATGCAAGTCCTTCAATGGTGGTTCGAAGTTCGGTGAGTAATGAAATTTGACAAACCTTTTTCCTTCCACAGTTTGAGTTCGAATTTCATCAATGACTGGTTTTTAATGAAAGTTTAGTACCTTCGTTTATTTATTAATACAAAGTCAAACTTGAACTTAATGAGTTTCTTATTCCTCTATTTTTGGTAACAGGTTCATGTCTTGCCAAGGGAGATTTTTGGAAAGTCAACCTTTGAATTGGCAGTTTTGTTGATGAAATGGCTGCCACTCTGGCTTGCTGACAAGATATTGCTGATGCTGGCATGGCTACTTTTTGGAAATCTTGAAAAATATGGCCTGAAAAGGCCATCTTTAGGTCCTTTGGAGCTCAAAAACATTTCAGGGAAAACTCCAGTGTTGGATACTGGTGCCTTGAAAAAAGTAAGATCTGGTAAGATCAAGGTGGTTCCTGGAATCTCAAGGTTCTCTCATGACAGAGTTGAACTTGTTGATGGACAAATTCTTGAGATCGATTCTGTTGTTTTGGCAACTGGGTATCGGAGCAATGTTCCTTCATGGCTCAAGGTTAGGAATTTTTTTATTTTATTCTTGGAATATTTCTATGTTTATGTGTTTGGAAGCTTCTATTTTCAATTCAAATCCATCAGACGGTTATGGAAGTTATCCCTATTTCCGTACACCCTTTTATTACCACATATTTTTAAAATGGAAAAATACAGGTTCACATAGACAATTATGATATTTTTTTTACTTAAATAAATGTTCTTTTAGTATTTGGACGATCAAGAATTGAATAGTCACTCATTTTTTTATTGATATTGATGGTAGAGAATAAATGAATGTGTTTTTAACGTTTTAATCTCAACTCTTAAATCAAATTTCCAGGTAGGTGCAAATGATGTTTGATCACCACATAACCAAAAGAACTAGACTTATCCGTAATCAGAATCTTGAAAGACTAAATTCCGATTATGAATTACACTTGCGTTTACAAACTGCATGTATGAATGAAATTACTAAATGGCTTAAAACTAAATATTCGTTTGGAATGTTTATGTTGTGCAGGAAAATGAATTCTTTTCACGAGAAGGAATTCCTAAGAATGCATTTCCAAATGGGTGGAAAGGGAATGCAGGACTATATGCAGTAGGGTTTACAAGGAGAGGACTATCTGGAGCCTCATTGGATGCCATTGGTGTGTCACAGGACATTGCCAAGAGCTGGAAAGAAGAGACCAAGCAGAAGAGAAAATCTGTTGCAGCTCGCCATAGGAGATGCATTTCACATTTCTAAATATGGAGGACGCAAAAATGGCAGAGAAAATGGAATTGTCCTCTTTTTTTCCTTTTTTTTTTTTTTTTTTTTTGGGAAAACAAAAATTTGTTGGTGACTAATCAACCAAAACTGGTATCAGTTTATGTAGAAAATAATGTAAAATACAGAAGTTAGCCCTCTCCTGTAGAAAAAAAACCCCTAACATATGAAAATAATTGGGCATAAAAGGAAGATGTGGCTTATTCTTTATTTCCTGTGGAATATTGTATTCAAATTTAATAATAATCCATTTCTAGTCAAATGAAGAGAATCTCCATCTCTATCACCCTCAATTATTTTTTTGATATTTTAACGGGAAATGATCTCCGCACTTATATTTTATTCTTTTGTACTCTTTTTTATTTGTTGATTGATTCTTCTTAAATTTATTTTGAAAAAAATGGAGGTGTCAAAATCTTTTTGCTACTGTTATCACTCTAGCTTATAGGACTCGAGCTTTAATGCAAAGAACCCAACACACTGCTTTGGTAGGGTAAACATACATATGCTTTCTCTATTACTTTACACACAAGGTTTTTTTTGTGCTATTCTAATCACTTTAGCCTATAAGAGTCGAACTATATACAGAAAAGCCACCTAACCTAATTCATATGTGCTTTCTTTATTACTTTAAACAAAGGTTTTCTTTTTTTATTCTAATCACTTTAACTTGTAAGACTTGAATTTACATGCGAACAAGTTGACACATTACCTTGACCAACTAATATAATCCACATCTTTTCTATTTGTTACATACCACACGAAGTTAATTTTGCTATTCTAAGCACGCAAGCCTACAAAACTCAAACTTGAAACATACACATTATTCTGATCAACTGATCTAACTCACATTTGCTCGCATTACCCACAATGTTTGTTTTGCTATTCTAAATACTATAGCTTATAAAACTCAAACTTAAAACAGAAAAGGAAAAAAAAAAGGCACTGCTCTACCTAATCCTCATATTCGTTCTAAATTTACACACAAAATTGGTTCATCAAAACAAGTTGATCCACTAGTCATATCTGATGGGCTCTCTTTAACCCCAAGATGGGTCCACCAGGGGCCCAATAACTTCTGTGGGTCCCTGGTCCACCTCAGCTCAACATCAAAATCTTGTCAAAGTGATTCTGCTTTAACTGGTTTCAGAATTCAGATAGAAATAGGTTTGAGAGAGAGACTCCTCCCATGTTGTCTTGCACATGGATAGAGCCCCACAGTGAGCATACATACAGCCCTTGGGGTTTTCAACATTTTCCATAAAACTTTCTTTTGGTCAACATTGGCATAAATCTTGACACATTCTGTTTGGAATATCACAAAACAATACTCTTACACCAAACAAAAGTTTTACAACTATAATTAATGCATAACTTCAAAAGTCCTTGGTGTCCTGGTATCCTATAATTCAAGATTTTTAACTGATAGATCTTGGTCATTGCATTTTAATCGCACTTATTAATCATAAGAAAGGATTCGGATTAGCTCCTAAAAGTGCGGATTTAGCAACCAACAGTCTTCTACCCTTCTACTAATCTCTTTCCCTCTCTTCTAAATCTTTGACTAGCATGAAAAGCTTCTTTTTTAATTCCCTGGGAAGAAAAGATAAAAAGATAAATAGAATGAAAGATTTACTCTCTTCAGGAAATGGAATGTAGCAGTAAGGGACAACCCATATGAGTCTCCATGCTGTTTATTCAGACATGCAGATAAAGCTAGAACACCTTAAATTTCTTTACAACCACAAACAAAAAGATTCTAAACAAAGAAAAACCATTTCAATCCTATTCCTTCATTTGCATATGCTACTTGTGGCTCCCTCTTTTTTTCCAAGCAAAGAAGCAGAGCTTGTCTGCTCAAGTTTGCAGCATTTCAAGCCTACAAAATGAATTCTACAACTGCACTTTTGTCAATCCTCACTGGGATTTTCTAAGGTTCTCATTACTCGACCCTGCTATTGAAAATACGAAACCACATGGGGAGGCCACCACCCATATCCTTTCCTAGCTCCACCTGAAAACAGCCCATTCCTTCATGTTTGATAGATGCTTCATCCTTCTTCTTGATCTTCGACTGCAACCTCGTACTTTATTAGGTCTCTGCAACCATAGAGAGACATGGCAACCATGTATGAGCCAAAGGTTCAGCCTGACTTACCATGAGCTAGTACTGAACATAAAATTAATGTGCATGCCTGTAGATAACAAAAGCATATATATATAAATATATATATATATATATATATATTTATAACTGAATCTGCGTGCGTGTATGTGTTCCAAGAGCATTTATATCATCGAATAAAATCAGTCACCAAATTTATTCACCAAATAATGTAGGAGATTACTTATCGATTTTCACATCACAAACTCTAAATTAAACCATATTTGCATGTCAGGAATAGTTCAAGGAACACAGGAACACAGCCTATATGAGTGGGGAAAAAGTCATTTACTCAGTTAACCAATAATCTCAGCCACTATGATCAAACAAACATACAAAAAAAGAAAAAAAAAAAAAAAAAAAAAAAAAAAAAAAAGGAAAACTAACAAAAAAAAAATATATATATATATATATATATATATATATATATATAGTTTTAATGAAAAATGACAAATAAATGTATAGTGAATAGTATCAGAAAAAGGTAAAAATGTGATTTTTCGTTAAGAGTGAATAGTACCAGAAGTATTTTGTTAAAACTTCCAAAAAAAACTATCTTAAGTTGCATTGGCTGAGAATGTTTGAACCACATATTATTGTACTTCGATGGCGTTTGCATCCATACAAACCCGGCCCAAATTTCAAGTCAGTTTTAACACAAATTTGAGTTCATCCTTTCTAATAGATTAGGGTAATTTATATATAAAATAACTTTTAAAGTCAATTTTTTTTCCAGTGAAATTCTTGTAGATCTTGTAGAAAATGTAGAATGGAGCGTTGATTTGCTGTATATTAAGGCTAGCCGCACTGGTTCGAGTATTACATAGGCTCTTCTTTAGAGCATCTCTACCCATTGGTGGAATGAAAAGGTAATTAAAAAGCAAGGGCAATGAAATTGTTTTTACTATTCACTCTAAACAGTAATTGCCTTTTTGCAAGGATAAGGCCGATTTCTATTTACAAACATATTTTTTATTTTTCAATGTTTTCTTCGTCTTATCCCCACATATAATTATCATTGTAGATTTTGTTTAATTTTAAATGTTCAATTTGCAAGTGTGTTGAACTTTGTAAGTTTTTTAACGTTTTTAATAATTTTTAAATTTTTTTTAGATTTGGTTTAGATTTTTTAGAGTTGGATTAATACTGCCCATTTAAATTTTCAAAATTTTATAATCTCAAGCGCCACAAAGTGCCACGTGGCGCAACCCCAATTTTTTTTTAATGTTGGAAATCTACAGTCCTGATCAACAAACCTTTGAAAATCCAACAGTTGTTGCACCTGATTTGAGCAAGTTGGCTCTGTGTCCTTCATGTGGGGTGGGTCGCCCTATTTGCAGGTGATCCACTCGAGCACAAGCCCATGTAATAATCGACAGGGCATCCTGTAGACATCAAAATTTCGGTGAAATGAATGTTGACCAATAATTAAAATTTCAGCGCTCACGTGTCACATAAATTTTACATGTAGCGTGTGACTCAACGAAAAATCGAAATAAATTGGAAAAGTCATCAAATAGGACACGTGTCAATACCTGGCAGAAATGATTTATTTCATCTGATTATTTAAATCCAAAAAATCAAGTTTTGGAATTCTATAAATAGGAAGCCAAGACATTCATTTGAAAAAAAAAAAAAGAGAGGAAGAAGAGAAAGGAAGAGAAAGAAAGAAAGAAGGAAATTTACATTACACCAAAACTTTGAAGCTTTGAAACTCTAAAGCTCTCAAGCAAATCTCGAAGGACCAAGAAAGCTATCTTCGTTCTTCGTCAAATCCTCCTTCAAGGTCAAGCCCCGACGACCCTTGAAGAACTTCCACCGATTCAAGATCAAGCCCCGACGGCCCTTGAAGAAAGTGTTCATCATCCGTTCATCCTAAAGATCAAGCCCCGACGGCCCTTGAAGAAAGTGTTCATCATCCGTTCATCCTAAAGATCAAGCCCCAACGGCCCTTTGGATCAACAACCTCAACAAATTCACACATCCAATCGTTCTTCAAGATTAAGCCCAAAAGCCCTTGAAGATCCGCTCATCCATCAACCTTCAAGATCAAGCCCAAAAGCCCTTGAAGAAATCCATACACCCAGTCTTCAAGATCAAGCCCAAAAGCCCTCGAAGATCCGTTCATCAACTGTTCGTCCCTAGATCAAGCCCCGACGGCCCTTTGGATCAACAGCTCATCCACAAACCTACACCATACGAAGATAGAATCAGAGGATCAAATTACAAAGAGATTGTAACCCCAAAATCATTAAACACAAAAATATATTTTGTACACGGTATTCTTGTTTCTTGTTTCAGGAATTTTTCGTGTTCACAAACTTGGCACGCCCAGTGGGACAATCTCTACCTCTCATCTCTGTCTCCGTTCAAGATATTCAAGCACAGTCCATGGCTTCAAACAAAGAACAAGTCATGACTATCGGCACTACCTCCATTGAAAAACAGCTGGTTCAGATGAAGGAAACAATTGCAAGGCTGATAAAGACTGCAAGGAGAAAAACTTGCAAACCGCCGGACTCATCAACCGTTTGGAGACGCAACATGGTGTCATAGTGAAACCAAGCTCTCTTCCAACTAAGAGGACCGAAGAAGGCTTCAACCCAAATGCCTACGAACTCATGTCAAAGGCTAGGCATGACTTTGCTTCCTCTTCAAATCTTGGAAAGAAGGTTTCAAACACCGTCAACGACAAAGATCGCGACCTCACCGAGACTCAAAGGAAGTTGAAGGAGCATGATTATGGAGTTGACAACAACAAAGCTGGACTTGGCTTCACACCAAATGCACCCGCGAAGATTTCAAGCAAAGTAAAGAAAGCTAGCGCTCAACACATCAACGTGAGCATTGAACAAGACCAAGAAGAGCCTAAACCCTCCCCTCAGACGACGGTCTTCGATAAGATGAGCCATTCAAGCTCCAGAACTTCAGTGCTTAATCGCATTGGTGGTCAAGACCGAACCTCTGTCTTCAAAAGGCTTACCGCGCCGACATCCCAAAGCTCTGTTTTTGAAAGGTTGTTAAACCCTAAGAAACAAAGCAACACAACTATCTCTCCTCTGCGACGATCAGCTTCAGAAAGATTTGAAGATAATGGTAAGCCTTTTGGAAAGAGGAAGACAACACCAAAGGAAGAAAAGCTCGATGGGTTAGGAGAAAAAGACGACGCTCGAAGCTCGATTCCTTCAAGGATGAAGCGCCAAGCAATCCTAGAGGTCGACACAAAAGGACCACTGAAGGTAAGGAGGCGCATCATCGTCCACACTGGCAAATCTTCATGCCAACAAACCCAAGAGAACGGCACTGAAGAGGAGATCCAAGATGTTTTCTACATCACGGTTCAAGAAGGTAAAGAAGACGAAAGCCCGAGGAAATACTCAGAGTCCCTACTCTCCGACGCTGAGTCGAGCGGCAGTACAACCATGCAAGTCATGACCACTGGAGCAACTTCAATCGAGGAGCAGCTAGCTCAGATGAATGAAGTAATCGCAAAGCTCACACGGACTGTGGAAGAGAAGGACTTGCAGATTGCCGCACTTGTCAACCAACTAGATGCGCTGCCCGACGTGAAAGTCGACCCAAATGTTGGCCTATTAAAGAAAGAAGACGACGAAGAAGAGGAGCCACCAGCGGAGAAAGTTGAAGAGAAGCCGAAGCTAGACCAAGCAACGGCATTCATGGGATCTCTCTCTATCCAGCAGCTACAGGAGATGATCGCAAACACTATCAAGACATAGTACGAAGGAAGCTCGCATGACTCCGTACTGTACTCAAAGCCTTACTCCAAGAAGATTGATGCTTTGAAGATGCCAAGGGGTTATCAGCCCCCAAAATTCATGCAGTTCGATGGAAAAGGCAACCCGAAGCAACATGTCGCCCATTTCATTGAAACTTGCAACAATGCTGGGACAGAGGGAGACTACCTCGTCAAACAGTTCGTGCGTTCGCTGAAAAGTAACGCTTTTGACTGGTACACTGACCTCGAACCTGAGTCTATCAACAGTTGGGACCAGCTAGAAAGGGAATTCCTCAACCGTTTCTACAGCACTCGTCGTACTGTAAGCATGCTAGAGCTGACCAGTACGAAACAGTGGAGAGATGAACCTGTCGTCGACTACATAAATAGATGGCGTTCATTAAGCCTGGATTGCAAAGATCGGCTTTCTGAAACCTCCGCCATTGAGATGTGCGTTCAAGGCATGCAGTGGGGACTACACTACATCCTTCAAGGCATCAAACCACGAACATTTGAGGAGTTAGCCACCCGCGCCCATGATATGGAGTTAAGCATCACCCGTCATGGGAAGAAAGAACAGATCGCTGACTACAAGAATGACAAAGTTTTAGGGCCAAAGGTGGATAAGGCTACGTGGAAACCCACCAAGGAAGCAATGACGGTCAACACAACTCCAGTCAAAATCCATACACGAAGCAAGGCGATTCAAACCGAAGCTTTTCGTGATCAAGAGATACGTAGACGCACTTTAAAGGAGCTTGAGAAGAAGACTTATCCATTCCCCGACTCTGACGTGGTTGCCATGTTGAAAGACTTGCTTGACAAAAAGGTGATCGACCTACCTGAGTGCAAACGGCCAGAAGATATGAACCGTACTGACAGTCCAAGGTACTGTAAATTCCACCACTTCATTAGTCATCCGACGGAAAAGTGCTTTGTGCTAAAAGATCTCATCATGAAGTTGGCTCAGAAAGGGATCATCGAGCTAGATCTTAATGATGTGGTGAAGTCAGACTATACCACCGTCACTTCTGGCTCTTTGAACTCAAAATCTTCACCTCAACCGCTGGGGGCATGCTCCAAAACCATGTCAGTCAAGTCAAGTGAAGTTGAAGGATGGACTTATGTCACTCCAAAGAAAATGCACAAGAAACATAGGTCTCCTCCACAAGTTCACCAATCGGAAAGGGGGCAAAGCAGCTACCGTCAACCTTCAAAGCTACATGAAAGTGTTGAGGATGATGAAGTTATGACACAAAGATCGTCCGTTGCCATCACGATGCGCGATTTCTTCCCCAAAGACTTCTTCAATCACTCAGTCAAGACTCCTTGCTATAAAGATTGCAAGGAATGCCTCTCTAAGATCGTTTGACAAATTCCAAAAGCTCCTCGTTCGCACGAGCCTAAAAGGTGACAACCAAAAGCTCCTTGTCTGCACGAGCTGAAACTGCAAACAGCACCAAACGCTCCTGGTCTGCACGAGCATAAAAGGCGACATCAAAAGCTCCTTGTCTGCATGAGCTGAAACTGCAAACGGCACCAAAAGCTCCTTGTCTGCACGAGTTGAAACTGCAAACGACACCACAAGCTCCTCGTTCGCACGAGCCTAAAAGGTGATAACCAAACGCTCCTGGCCCGCAAGAGCATAAACTGTGTACGGCAAAATCATCACCAAAATCATCATCAAAACCATCACTCATTTGAACTACGTTATGACTTGATCTCTTCTTTGGAAGAGTACGTAGGCAACTTGAAACTTCAAAACTTCAAGTAGAGTCACATCAAAATAAATAAATAAATGTTTCATTAAAGAAAGTCAATTTTATTACAAAAGAAAAGAAAAGAAAAAAAATATATATATATATATATACATATGTTATTATGTATTAAAAAAAAAATATATATATTCTCTATTCAAAAAAAAAAAAAAATATATATATATATATACATGTTAAAGTGGGTTTGCCTACACTTAAGACCCATGCCAACTCAAAGAAACAGAAGTTGAAGTCTACAAGAAGGAGCAACCCAAATGCCAGGCTCATCCCTTCTCAAACACACAATTGTTTTGAGCTTGCTATGCAAGGAGCTCTGCTTCTTCTCCCACCAGGCCCGGGCCCAGCTCTCAAAGCCCAAACTGCGCTTTTCCTATATGCACTGAAAAAACCTTAAGCTTTAAGCTCTTCTCTCTGATTTCTCACAATTCAACTCGAAAAAATGGCGTTTCATCACCACCAGCAGCAGACCTCTCACTTTCAGTCGGAACAAAAATGGCCAATCCCAGTTCGCGCCACCAGTCCACCCCACTTGCGGGTTGATCCGTTTGGTTCCCCGAGAAAATTAATAAGAAACGCTGGGCAACCGAATGATGACGTCGGGAACGAGAATGCCGACGTGGAAGGAGAGAGAGAACAACAAGAAACGGGAGCGGCGGCGCCGGGCAATCGCCGCGAAGATCTATTCCGGGCTGTGGATGTACGGAGCTCCCGAAGCACTGCGACAACAACGAGGTCCTCAAAGCTCTTTGCAACGAAGCCGGCTGGACAGTCGAAGAAGACGGTACCACTTACCGAAAGGGATGCAAACCCGTGGATCGCATGGACATAATGGGGGGTTCTACCTCAGCAAGTCCATGTTCATCGTACCAGCCATCCCCGTCAACGGTGCCGTTTCAGAGACCCCCCTCCAGATTCAAAGACATCAACAAGAACCACGTCAGATTGGATCTGAACTCCATGGTGTCAACGCTTGTCAGTGATCTGGGCTCTGTCGACATCAATCTCAAAAAGCAGCGATCTGGTCTACTCAAGAAGCACAGAGATTCACAGTATCGATTAGTGGAGCTTCAGCTTGTCGTCCGATTCCCCTGCTTCACCATGACTGGTACTCCGCCGTCTCTGTTCACCATGGTTTTCCTGTGCAGGGGGAGTTGGGTGTCTTGAGAAGTTCTCCTCGATCTCATCCTAAGTCGCCGTCTCACTACCTTCGTTGTAGCCAACTGAAAGGACCGGCGAGATTCCGGGATGTGTCGCACCTCCATCGCCAAATCCATCATCAAATTTGCTAAAACACCCAGATTTCAACTCGGTGAGAGCCACCCAGGCGCCGAGCCAACTCGGTCAGGTGCGGCAAGGCAACTCAGGTCAGCGGCGAGACCCACCGAGTCACGGAGAAGAACGGGAACGATTCTCTGGACATATGCCGAGTACTGAACGGAATGTGGCAGACGAGTGGTGGCTGGGACAGAATCGACCGAGACGACGCCGTCGAGGCCATGCTCCGCTACGCAGACGCTGGCCTCTCCACCTTCGACATGGCAGACCACTATGGACCGGCTGAAGATCTATATGGCATCTTTATCAATCGAGTTCGTCAGGAGCGTCCACCAGAGTACTTGGAAAAGGTCAGAGGTCTTACGAAATGGGTGCCACCGCCTGTTAAGATGACAAGTAGTTTTGTAAGGGACAGTGTTAATGTTTCACGAAAGAGAATGGACGTGGCTTCCTTGGACATGCTTCAGTTTCATTGGTGGGATTATGCAAATACTGGTTACCTTGATGCACTAAAACACCTTACAGATTTGAAAGAAGGTAAAATTAAGACAGTCGCCTTGACAAATTTCGATACAGAGAGGCTACAGATAATCCTAGAAAATGAGATTCCTGTTGTAAGCAATCAGGTCCAGCATTCCATTGTTGATATGCGTTCTCAACAGAAAATGGCAGAGCTTTGTCAGCTCACAGGAGTCAAACTTATAACGTATGGGACAGTAATGGGCGGTCTATTATCTGAAAAGTTCCTCGATACCAACTTGAACATTCCTTTTGCCGGGCCTCCATTAAACACTCCCTCCCTCCAAAAGTACAAACGAATGGTTGATGCCTGGGGAGGTTGGAGTCTTTTCCAAGCTCTTCTTCAGACACTTAAAGGCATTGCTACTAAACACGGAGTCTCCATAGCTACACGTTGCAGATGAGAGAGATTCTCTTCTTCGAAGATTTGCAGGGGATTTTAAGCAGGGTGCAGAAGGAGATGCAAGCTTCGTTCGTCTGGCTATTTCAACAGGTTTTCTCTCGGACTAAAGGCTCCGACTTTGGGAGTTGCAAAGGAAGCTGGGCGTGGCTTGGGAGTCCGAGAGGTCACTCCTCCTTCGATCATCGACCTCCTCACGGCTGTGCTCCATCTTCAGCTCTCCAAACTCCATAGCCGCAGCAACAACATCCACTAACTACCTCAAGCTCCTCACTCTGGCCACCGTGGTCAAAATCGGCGAAGAACTTCAGTGACCGCTGTCAAACGACTAGCCGATCGCGAAGCTCGACGCTTCGCACTACTTCAAGATCTGGCTGCTTCTGCACCTCCGCCATGGCTGCTGCCTTTGAATGTGATCAACAAAATCAAAGTTTGTCAACTCACACCCAAAGATCTCATCCGTCTTCTTGCCTCTGCTGCTGCCTTTGAATGTGATTAACAAAATCAAAGTTTGTCAACTCACATCCAAAGATCTCCTCCGTCTTCTCTCGGACTCGGCCTGGGTTTTCACCCACAAACTCAGCCTTGCAGATCACCATATAAAGAAAAAAAAAATGATGGAATCTGAATGGACAGCACCATCCCAAAAAAAAAAAAAAAAAAAAAAAAAAAAAATATATATATATATATATATATATAATAAAAACAATGATGGTGCTTCTGGAACCATGTGCAAAAAGAAATATATATATATATATATATATATAATAAAAAGAAAGAAAAAAACAATGATGGTGCTTCTGGCACCATCTGAAATATATATATATATATATATAAATGAATGGTGGATCAGTGCCACCGAAAGCAAAGAAAAGTAAAAAAAAAATATAATAATAATAAAATAAAATAAAAAGGAATGATGATGGACGGTGATGTATATGTTTTATTTATATTTAGCACAATACACTGAATAAAATAAAGCATGTCCATTGATCTCCGAGAAATTACAAGTGTGTACAAAAAAAAAAAAAAAAAAAAAAAAAAATGGAGCTTTCACAAAGGTTGTTCACGTGAAGCCCCATTACTTGGGAAAAACTACAGAAGCGGGAGGCATCAAAGAAGAGGCCTCAATACTTGGTGGAACGCTAGATGAGCCAGGAAAAATATGCCTCTGGAAGAAAGCCGCAAGCCTTTGACGGTCACTTTGCGTTCGACCATTGGATTCTTGCAGCTCATCAAGCTTCCTCTTCATGCCCGACGAATAGTTATTTGCAAGCACATGCAAACTTCTATTCTCGTACTTAAGCAGTTTGATCTCTTGCTTAAGACTTTCCACCTCCGCCATCAAGGATTCAACTTGGCGGGAGCGAACAAGTAGGCGTTGGCCCATGTTGGACACAGAGCCTGCACACTGAACACTGAGAGCGAGGGACTCTTGAACGGCCAACTCATCAGACCGTCCTGAAAGCAGCCGACTATCTTCAGGAGTGAGGAGGTTCCTAGCTACTATCGTAGCTGTTGTTGCGTCCTTCATCACAGAGTCTTCACCTGTAAGAGGACCGTTAGAAGATAAAAAAGAAGGGCGCCATACATTACCTTGACGGGGCACAACCGGATCGCTGCTGAGACTCAAATCTAAGCAAAGGTTCGATGAGTTAGTCATTTTTCAAAGGTGTTCAAAGAGAAGGGATGGAGTAAAATTTCAAAGGGTCGGAGACAATTTTTCAAGAATGGGCAATCTTCAGAGTGTGAATGTTGGGGTGATCAATACCGCTATAAAAAGCCAAGGCGACACGACCACCGATTCAAAAATCCAGATTTTCCTGCGTGAAGTTCGGCGACGCGTTCGCGGCTTTTCAGAAAACGCGTTCAACTTTGTCAAAAGATATCTGACAAAGTCGAAAACACGTGGAGGCCATCATCGCAACTACACGTCTTTAGCCGACAAGCGCAAAGTTCGGCAACGCTTTCTCTGCTTTTCAGAAAACGCGTGCAACTTTGTCAAAAGTGGCGCTCGTTCAGAAATCGAAGAGGCGTCGTTCAGAAATCGAAGAGGCGTCGTTCAGATATCGAAGAGACGTTTGTCGACAAGGGTAAAAGAACAGTACCACCACTTGCTATTGAGAAATCCCTATACATGTCGACCTTCATCTCTTATGGCAAGGCAGACCTGAAGAAAATGCCCAACTCTTCCTCACCTCTGAGGGCGCACTCCCAGCAAAGCCTCTTGAAATACTCAATTTTTTCTCCCCCAGAGAAGATACCAGATACCTGGAGTACAGATGACCCAGGAGGAAACGGTAGATCAAAGCATGTGGAGACAACCACAACAAATACATGTGCTGATTCAGTCGTCGTTTCTTCAAAAGCAAAGGTATCTCATATCATCAAGGGCGAAAACAAAGGTATCTCATATCATGCTTTTTCCCTGTCTTTTCCTTTGCCCTTGTTCTTACCTGCAGGACAAGGGGAAAGTGAGTAATCAGTCGGAACCTGAAATCAAACTTCTGACCTGGAATTGATTGCCTGGATCCTTTGCCTGGTTGCTTACCTTGCATTGCTCTCGAGTACTCATCGTCACCGAGCAGTAATGTTCTGAAGCACCATTTAAATGCAAAGGTTGCATTCAACTCCTGCATCAGAGGACAAATACTACAAGAGAAGATGCTAAACCTGCATAAGGAAATACCACCTATGCAAAGGGAGCAAGTAAGGCAAGTGAAAATGATACATCGAAGCATGTGGAGACAAGCACAACAAATATATGTGCTGATTCATTCGATGCTTCTTCGAAAGCAAAGGTATCTCATATCATGCTTTTTCCCTGTCTTTTCCTTTGTCTTTGTTATTACTCGCATGGCAAAGTGAAAGAGAGCAGTCAGCGGCACTTGGAGTCAGTCTTCCGATCTGGAACCGACTACCTGGAATCTATTCCTGATTGCTTACCTAGTATTGCTCTCGAGTAGTCATCTTCAACGATTGATACACTGCCAGAGAAGAGACAAGGAAACTTCAATCTTTCCGATTCGTATTCAATACGAATTGGAAAGATTGAACAAAGAAACAGGTCAGCACCTCCACCTCGTACTTGCCTGCCATATCCTGAAACCGCTCGTAGACCTTCGGGGGGAGACCAAAAGAATCCTGCTGCTCAGTTCAAGAGTAGCACAAAGGAAAATCAACGAGTGGAGGAGACCAAAAGAATCTTCCAGCCCAGTTCAAGATTAAGCTTGTGGAAAATCAACGATTGGAGGAAACCAGAAAATCTTCCAGTCGAACTCAAGATCAAACCTCGATGGCCCTTGAAGAAATTTCCAGCCCAATTCAAGATCAAGCCCCGACGGCCCTTGGGTTGACATCTACATTAAGGAACTTCAAAACGCATCTCCTACACGTGACAAGCACATGTCTACGACGCGCCTTGAAGTGGGGGCATTTGTAGACATCAAAATTTCGGTGAAATGAATGTTGACCAATAATTAAAATTTCAGCGCTCACGTGTCACATAAATTTTACATGTAGCGTGTGACTCAACGAAAAATCGAAATAAATTGGAAAAGTCATCAAATAGGACACGTGTCAATACCTGGCAGAAATGATTTATTTCATCTGATTATTTAAATCCAAAAAATCAAGTTTTGGAATTCTATAAATAGGAAGCCAAGACATTCATTTGAAAAAAAAAAAAAGGAGAGGAAGAAGAGAAAGGAAGAGAAAGAAAGAAAGAAGGAAATTTACATTACACCAAAACTTTGAAGCTTTGAAACTCTAAAGCTCTCAAGCAAATCTCGAAGGACCAAGAAAGCTATCTTCGTTCTTCGTCAAATCCTCCTTCAAGGTCAAGCCCCGACGGCCCTTGAAGAACTTCCACCGATTCAAGATCAAGCCCCGACGGCCCTTGAAGAAAGTGTTCATCATCCGTTCATCCTAAAGATCAAGCCCCGACGGCCCTTGAAGAACTTCCACCGATTCAAGATCAAGCCCCGACGGCCCTTGAAGAAAGTGTTCATCATTCGTTCATCCTAAAGATCAAGCCCCAACGGCCCTTTGGATCAACAACCTCAACAAATTCACACATCCAATCGTTCTTCAAGATTAAGCCCAAAAGCCCTTGAAGATCCGCTCATCCATCAACCTTCAAGATCAAGCCCAAAAGCCCTTGAAGAAATCCATACACCCAGTCTTCAAGATCAAGCCCAAAAGCCCTCGAAGATCCGTTCATCAACTGTTCATCCCTAGATCAAGCCCCGACGGCCCTTTGGATCAACAGCTCATCCACAAACCTACACCATACGAAGATAGAATCAGAGGATCAAATTACAAAGAGATTGTAACCCCAAAATCATTAAACACAAAAATATATTTTGTACACGGTATTCTTGTTTCTTGTTTCAGGAATTTTTCGTGTTCACACATCCACCTTTCCCAAAATTGCCCTCTCATTTTTCAACTACTAGGCAAGAAGCCAGTTTCATCCAATAGCAAGGGCAATTGGAAACTGCCGGAGTTGATCTAAGAGCATCTTTACCTGTTGGTAGAACTCAAGGACAAAGGTAACAATATTATCCACCCATCCAAAAAAACATAAAACACTCATCAGCAGTCCAATAAAGCAAAGGCAAGTGGTGAGCCAACCACTGCCAGCCCAAATGCGCTGCCTTCTCAAGGCCAACCTACTATTAGCAGGCAAGCTGATGTCACGATGATGCCAGTGCAGATTTTTTTTTTTTTTTTTTTTTTTTTTTTCTGTCAAGTGCGTGTGCTCCCAGAAGGAGAGTGGGCTGACAAAAAAATGCAACGATGGGCCCCACTGCAGCAAAAAAACTGACAACCCTCCAACGGCTAGTTGATGTGGCGCTTTATGGGCCGTTGAATTTCCAACGATAAAAAAATTGAAAATATTACTTTTGCGGCACATGACATAATTTGGTGTGTCACATTTCTTATCAGTTTGAAAATCAATGACGATGATAAATTCATTCAACAGTTAAAAAAAAAAAAAAAAAAAAAATTAAAAAATAGAAACAAAATTATAACAAAATAGAAAAAGGTTTTATATGGTTATTCTATAAATGCTCAACCATCTTCTTCATTTCTCCATCACAACTCAATATTCATTTTTACTACAATCTTCTATATTTGTTTTCCCCTTCCCAAATTCTTGTAATTGAAATAATTTATTAGAATTAACAATCATTTTATTTTCAAAGAATAAAAAAATTAAATAAAAATATTTGTGAATAGTACTTGCTCCTGCCCTTTTTCAAACGAGTTAAGTTGCACAAAAGCAATTACCATTCAGAGCGAGTAGCAAGGGCAACTTACAAGCCCTTGCCTTTGCCTTGCTCTTGCCTTCCACCAACGGGTAAAGATGCTCTTACACATTTGAGTTTGAATTCCCT
This sequence comes from Pyrus communis, assembly GCF_963583255.1. NCBI lineage: Eukaryota > Viridiplantae > Streptophyta > Magnoliopsida > Rosales > Rosaceae > Pyrus > Pyrus communis. The sequence continues at coordinate 16,599,689 of NC_084806.1, forward strand.
CTCAACAGCTTATATTGTTTTAAAGTAAATCATCAATGAAATAAAGTAAATAAATAATACTTCTGATTTGTCTCTGAATTTTCATATTTGTACATGTTTTTCATTTTGCAATTTCGTCCTTATAATTCACTAGATTGTATATGCTTCAACGGAACTCCATTCCATCAATGACTTGAGCAGATTTTAACAACTCCAAAGAGACAAACAAAAAAAAAAAAAAAAAAAAACCCCATTACTGATTGGACAAGAAAACCCTACATTATTTTGCGAGTTGGAAACTTGGTCTAGATCCAATTGATTAATAACGCAATCGTCGATTCAAATTCATGAGACAAATCATTATGCATATCGAAAGTCATGCCTGAACAAGTTTCGCGAAGAAAAACGTCAAACGCATTCAACAAAATGCACATTCAAATTAAAATACAACAAAAAATTGCGAAACAAAAAAAATGCACCTTCATCTCTCACGTCTATACTTTTAATCCCTCTCTTTCGGTATCCACCACATCCCTTCCCCTAAAATATAAGATCTAAATCAATAAGTGTAACAAGGGACTTTATTGTCATCTTTCAAAGAAATGCTCTCTCAATCAATAACAGGGCCGGCCTCTGACGTACAAGATCTTATTTCTTGTATTGGAAAGAATGGGCTCTAAGATTGACTCAAAAAATAAACAAATTAGGACATTCATTACGCCAAGGGAGTGATGGAAAACAAAACCAGATCTCTCAGCACAGGCATTCCTGACAAGCTATACCGAGTCAAAACTCATAGAAGCTTACTAGTTCTTCGCTTTGATGGCCCTCCAGGGAAAAGCTTCATAATCCATCCCAAAACTCTTTCCACTACCTACATACGAGAATATAGAGAAAGATAATATTTCTATATCAGCCAATTATTTGCACTCTGGGTTTCTTTTTCTTTTCTTCTTTACTTTGAGCAATAAGGTAACTATCAGCTTGTATCAGAAAGACATTCGTAATTTCAGCAATAAATGCATTTATAAGCAAAACAATCACAGAACTGTTCAGTTCTTTGAGGAATGATGTACCTGTGCTTTAAGTATAAATAATATCTATATAAAACAAGACGCATTACCTCATCACCTTCATCTGCATATGGAGCATTGTACGGCATATCAACAGGAGTGGGTTGTCTGACGAGAGTATTCTCATGAGCCATACTTTGGGCTGTCAAAAGCTCTAATCTCTGAGTTTGGGCTTCAAGTTTCCGAGACAATTCATTGTTCAGCTCCTTAATTCATGAAAAGGAAAACAGTCAACAAACGAATATATGAGCCAGAAACAAACGAATATATAAAAAGAATTGAATGACTGCTAACAATATGACTTGAAGACACATTTTGCACTAGAGTATGAGTGAGAGGCCCATAGATGATACTATCATTCTCAGAACCAAGTACACGTGCAAAGTGCATAGGCCTCTTTTGCTCACATTATTTCATATTCCATTTGTATGGTTAATGCTTTTTCAACTATGCATCAGCAACAGGACCTCAACCCTAAAATATATTACTCAGTCCCAAAGAAAGCCCTTTCTTGCTTAAAGTGGGCTACATACTAACAAGTCAAAAGTCGTAGCAGACTACTATACTGAGTTGAAAATTAAAAATATGCTACCTTTAGCTTGGAACATTGAGATGACTCGGATGCCAAAGATTGTATCAATTCTTCTTTCTCCAATGCTAACTGAAATACCAAAGAGAGTAGAATTCAATTTAATGGACTAGATTTTAGAACACAAATCTGAAGGAAAAGAAGGGACATAAGCCTTCAAAAGTGTATCACTGAGAAAATACTGTTGGGTTTTGCGGCTCAAAATTAGGATGATGCAAAGAATTAGGTTTGTGTTACCTATTTGGTTTTGGTGTCCTATTTGGGTTTGGATTTTGACTTCTTAGTAGGTTTCCTTGGTGGAGAGATTTTATTAATTACCTATTTGATTAGGATTTGGATTTACTTCCTATTAGGATTCTTATTGTAACCTAAGTCCTATGCACTATAAATAGGACCTTAGGGTTAGTGTATTTTGTGTGGCTCATTCGTGTGGCAATTTGGTGAGAGTCAATTTGTGAGTTTGTGAGTTAGAGAGCAATTTGGGAGAATCTTCTTCGTTTGTTTGAGTTCTCTACTTGTTTGGTTTAGGGTTTGTAATTTGTGGGATTTGGGTTGTGAGAGTTTAAACCCTTTTTTTGTAATCTCCGTTTGTTTAGTGAAATTCCTCGCAGTGCTTCGCCCGTGGACGTAGGCTTTACGGCAAACCACATAAATCTCTTGTGTTAGTTTGAGATTGTTTGTTTTAGCTTTCACCTACGATGTTGATATCTGGTACTTTGTTATAATTCACTTCCGTTTGCGCATAAAAGTACAACAAATACAAGGGGTAGATAGTAAGGAGAGGATATAAGGGGTGCATGGTACCTCGGAAATTAGTGTACTGATGTTTTCAACTGTTCGCATCTGATCGGGAGGAAGATTCACAGATGAAATGTCAAAAGTTGACTGTCCATTTTCAGGCAGCATTGGGAAACTCGAGGCATCACCCCTTTCTTGGCCTAAGGTGTCAGGAATAGCGTCTTCATTTTCCTCAACTAGTGAACACAATACCCAAAAGCACAAAGCATAATTATAAAAGAAAAAAGATTACAAAAAGATTACAAAAAAGAATACAGAAACAAAAGGCTCATTTGTGAAACATTATTCTTTGTTTTTTGTGAGCATTGATCAGTAACTTAAATTCCCCAAAAATAAGTAATAAACTTCTCATACAATGACTGCAACCAAAACAACTCCAACTTCTGTAAATTAAAGCAGTTGAACAAGAATATCAATCAAAACAATGAGGAGCACTTAGGTTACTTTTGCCTATTCCCAGAAGTCTGGGTATCGTTTTTGCCTTTTGGAAGATATTGATTAATTAGGATTACAATTAAACAGATTTTTTGTTAATGTAATCAGGATAAATCAGCAGCAATCAGTTTATTTCAACAGTTGTCGAACATGTCAAGTTGATATAAAATTAATAGATAGATACCAAAAGTTATATACAAACACAACACTAGAAATATTCTCAGAATATCATCCATATAATGCAATCATTAAAAATTTGAAGATGGTACTGTTCAACATATAATAACACACTCAAGCACTAATTTGAAACTAAAACACATGGACTAAAACCCAAAAAAACAAAAGAAAAAAGAACCATGGCCACATACCAATTAACCGGATACATTATGAAACTCAGCCCTTATCATTTGGATATAGAAATATCAATTTATAAGCAAAATATCCAGAAGAGTTAAATTTACCTAGATCTTCTGTAGAAGTAGACACATCTCTGTTGTTAGTAGTACTCTTGCTGACATCAACTTTCTTTCCACTTGTGGAGGCTTTCCGTAGCATAGACTGCAACAGCTTCTTCTCTATACCAGATAATAACACTGAATAAGGGGTAAGATATGCAACCATAAATAATACTAGATAAGGGTGCATTCACATTAGTAGAAAGCTTAAGAAACAACCCAATAATTTCACAACGACCTGCCCTTATTGGCCCAAGGACCACGTAGCCACTTCACAGTCAAGAAAGATGGAAACAACAACAACAAAGCCTTATCCCACTAAGTGGGGTTGGTTATATGAATCCCAGAACGCCATTGTGCTCGGTTTTGTGTCATTTCTTCTGTTAGATCCAAGTAGTCCAAGTCTTTTCTTAGAGTCTATTTTCCCAAGTCTTCCCCTACCCCTTTGGCCTTGAGCCTCTGTCTCGTAATCGCACCTTCTAACCAGAGCATCTGTAGGTCTTCATTTCACATGTCCAAACCACCTTAACAGATTCTCTCTCATCTTATCTTCAATTTCAGCTACTCCTAATTTACCTCGGATATCCTCATTCCTAATCTTGTCCTTTCTCGTGTGCCCACACATCCAACGAAGCATTCTCAAATGTAGGCCTAACAAGTTTCAATATTTATGGACATACATAATACAGTTGTCCCTGCCCCTATCGATTAAATTTAGGGCCTTTGCTACGTGCAACTCCCAATATTCATAGCTTGTATTCATATTGCTAATATAACTATAACAAGAAGAACAAAAAGTTTCAAAACTTAAAAAACATAACGGAATACATGATCACTTCATTCAAACGGATGACTGGGAGTCTGGCTGCATTTGTGCATCTTCTATCTCACCAATAGTTTATAGGGCTAGTGATGTGGTGTGGAGTTACTTCACAATCTAAGCAGTTAAATAACCTTGCTAAGAGATGTCGCTTAATTAAGCTCTTAGTAGCTTAAAATGGTGACAATGACACCAGAAAGCAGAAAATCTAGACCATGAAATTAAAAAAGTAAGCCAGAAGCAATTTGTCCCTGGAAAAGCCACTACAAGGTAAATATTATACACGTAGGTGTTTTTATATAGGAGCACTTACCTTCCTGAAGAGCATTGATAGTTGACTGCAAATCTGAACGATCTTTTTCTAGGCTGGACATTCTTTTCCTGCACAGAATCATAAAAAGTTATCTTCAGAGACGATGGAAATAAATCCAAACCTAAATATGTAGCAACGCAGCATGATAATTATATGCAATGGGAGAAGGGAAAAGGGAGAAGGGAGAGGAGGGGTGGGGGGTGGTGTGTGGGAACGGGCAGGGAAGGCATGTAATAAAATTGCATAGTTCATCGAAAGTGAGGCATCCCATCTAATACTATATAATACCATACTTATAATGTGATAACAATATTTTGCTAGATAACCAGAAGCTCTTTCGTCCAAAAGCACATTGATAAGATCCCACCATTAGAGTAAGAGACTTTGAATCTGTTTCAAACTAGTCCTACTTCTTCAGGTACTTGTCATCTCCACTCCTTGAGCATGTGAGCATGTCCTTTCACATTATGATGGCACAACATTCTATTGAAACCCGCAAGCCCAACAATAAAGGATGGAAAAGGTGTTCACAACTTAATCCATAATCTCAGAACACAAAATTCTACAGCTCATTACTCAGTAGTTTGTTACATTCAGAGCCACTGTCAAAATTTCAGATTTAGTTTCTATTTTATTTTATATTTCCAAGACAAGTGTAACATTCTCCATATAAGATGGGGAGTGGTAAAATATCAAACAAGTGATTCAGAATATGTGCACAAATTCTTAATTTACTGAACAGTAGAACGCTAATGTACTTGTACGACGAGATTTCAGCCTGTGAGTTCTCCAATTGCCTCTCCAGCTTTAGCTCACTGGACCTTAGTCTTAATGCCTACAAAAGTAAACACAAAATTTGAATTCTTTTTTATTTTATTTTAAAAAGAACTATCAACGATTCGCAATTACAGTACCTAACTTGTATCAATAAGTGCATACACACACATATATAATCATACAAGGATAAAATTTTATGTTTGTCAAAAGTGCAAACATTAATAGTTTCATAGCTCACAATCAAGGGAAAAAAAATATCATGAGAATTTCTGCCTATTATGTCCCTTTATTCAGACAGAAAAGCAAATACAATTATAATAAGAAAGGTTTTCTCCAGATCAAAAAACAGAATCGAAATTTCTTTCTAAAGGCAGTACCGAAAACACCAACATACCAAGAAAAAACACTACCTTCTCCTCTAATCCGATAACTTCGGATGCCAATAGCTTAGCACGTTCATCAGCGGCATTACATTCTAGCTGTGCATTTGCATATTCATTTCTGACCGCATCAAGTTCCACCTGTTCACATCAAGAAATTAATACTACAACATAAATTGAGGACAAGTCAAGTTCCACCTATATTAAATAACTAATAAATTAGAATGGTCCCCAGAGGTGTAAGTTTGCTCTGCAATTATCAGTAGAAGGGGGATGATTGACTCTAACCAGCTGGTGTTTGATTTCCTCCTGTATATTTTCCAAGTCAGATTTTAGTTGATCAACAACAGTTCTCTGGAGAAAAAGAATACAGAAAAACAGTTAGAATAAAGCCGTGGGCCATGGCACTATCAAATGACTTTGTCAGGGAAACACAAGGGGGCATCATTTCGGATGAAGTCAGCACAACCGTCTTCATAATAGGATAAAACAGGCAAAAAGAAAGTAATACAAAGATGTTTAGTTCACAATTCATCAACAAAGTAAAAGTTAGACAAATGTCAAGGTGCAATATCATGTAAAGCAGAAACACCTGTTGGTTATAACTCTCTGTCAAAGAAGAATTTTCAGCAGCCAATGACTCTGCTAAAGCACGTGAAGCCTCAAGTGCTCGTTGCAAAGAGAACTTTTCTTGTGTCAGATCTTCAATATGCTGCATAATGACAAGAAAAATACAAAAACATGTCAACAAAAAAGTATTCCAAAGAAACGATTTTGCTAAGGTGACATCACAATTCAAATAAACTTAACAAGGTTAAATCAATTCGTCCTTTTTATTTTGAAGTACTACAACCTATGATGAATGACAAAGCCATATGATACTTGCAGCTCACAATTTATAACTGACGCATGGAAAATAAAACTTACTTAGTAGATATACTAAACAAACTTAGCATCTAATAATTTAATGTCAAACGTTCCACTGACAAAAAAGGGACATATCAGTTTTTGACGTTGAAACAGTTTTTCTTTATCCATGGTCAATGAGTTTATCTGGTGTATAGGCCTTGGCTTAGTATATGTATCTTACTCCACTGTGCTAAAGTTGTTTATTGTATTCAAAGTCTCAAAAAAGGAAGTCAAAATTTGAGAGTAATACTAGGATTATGCGCCAGCTTAGGTAATGCACTTGAAAAGAAAGGTATTTCCATTCTTCAATATCATATATCCTTTTTGGTCAATCCCATACCATAAATATCCTAGTATCTCGATGTTTTATTCTTTGCTATCATCTACATATCTTCACTATAGGCTTATATCTATTGCCATCCTGTCACACTCCCTCAAAAGCTACAACTATGTCATCAATACACCTTATTACTCATGATGTTCTTTAGTAATCAACTTATATTTTCATCCAAAGGGATGCTCATAAAAACTCAATGGACTACTTTTGTCATGCTATGCATCGAAGAGAGGCCACAACAGCAAACTATTGAATTGATTAAGGATTCTCCACGTTAAAATGGATAAAATATCTGAATATGAGAAAGGAGTAGCACCACTGGACGTATGTGTAAAAATCCACCAGCTGAAAAATAGAAACACACTACACCTGTTCCAAAGCAGAAAAATCTTCATTCTGATTAGGAGAATAAAATTCATGCTTTCTCTCCATACTATGCCCCTCAACTGTTGGCCTCTGCTGGTCCATCCAAGCATTAGGAGAAAGTGAAGACTTCATGGAAGGCTCAGATGCATGAGGTGCACCCGTTTCAAACTTTAAAAAGGGTCTCACAGTATCATCATCCATAGATGGCTTGTGGAAAGGCAATGAACCTAGAAAATTCATGCCACTTGATTTAGAACTGTTGGACATAAATGGCCTTTCTGGTTCAGGTTGTTGAGAAACAGTGCCTGAAGAAGTTTTAGACACATTAAGAGAATCAAGGAAGGATGGACGAGATCTCCGAGAATCAGTTTCAGGCGTAACTGAATACAATGATGCATGATTGGAGGAACCTCTAGAATCAGATCCAAAACCCCCCATGGATTCATACGTTTGAACTGGTGCACTCTGCCCACTAGAAATGCTACTGGCAAAGCTGCTAAGCTTTCCTTCCCCAAATTTATAACTCAGAGAATCACTTAAGTCCTCACTACTACCGCGGATGTTTTTACCAACTTCAGAAGCAAATCCTCTTATGCTGGGACTGGGTTCAACCAAGTCTGCCATGACATCTCAAAACATAATACAGTAAGCATATTCCTCAAAGAGAAGAGTTGGAAATTATTCACAAATACACTGATTTTAGATCAGAACACCGAAAACCAAAATTCAAAAATGTACAATTACCTTCATAAAGTGAAGACAGTGTAGGACCACCAGACACTGTGCTGACATTAGAGGCCTCACTCTGTAGTAATAATGTGCTGACAGGGTTCTGAGATGAGATTTTTGCAACAGATGGATGTGAAGAACCAGAATCCATTAAAGATGTATTATGTTCTTTGGACTGAAATTCGTTCCTTCCATAAGAACTGGAGTGACTTGTATTGCCCGCAAAATCTTGACTTGCTAGTGGGCGTGGAGCAATAGACTGGTCAGATGTTGTCCCACCTAAGGCACCAGTATATTTTTCAAAATCATTACTTATCCCATTAGTCCCATGGCGATTATTAACGGCCAGTGGTCCCCCAAACCCTAAACCACCATATCTCTGATATTCTTGATCAGCATGTTTATGTACTTGATCTCCAGAATATGCATTAAACTCAGAGGTTGAAGGACTACTGTGTGTATTATTATCCACAGAAGCTTGTTCATTTTTTTGCAAAAAATCAATCGCATGGCTATCATTGTTCAATAATACAGAAGAAGTTTCAGTAAAAGCACTACTGGGCCCATCAGATGTACCAGCACCATCAGAGGATGTAACTCGTACATGTTCAGTTTCTAGAGATTGTTTCTCGTTTGAGCTAACTTCAGAAGCATCGATTTGGCTAGTGGGTGAAGCCTTCTTTGCTCGGTCTGCTGCTTTTTTCTTCCGAAACTCCTCCAGCTGCAAAAGCAGAGGAAACCAAATATGTGTGAAATTCAACAATCAAATAAAAAATATTTGGTGTCAAATCTGTCTCTGAAATGACTAAATATTTGTTAAAGTCAAGTTTCTAAACTAAGAAAAAGTGAACTATAGAGACCCAGAACTAAGACTTGATCCGTCTGTCAAGGGACCTTGATGCTTAGATAACCTCTTTTTGAAGAAACAAAACAAAAGTTTGTCAAAGTACAGCAGATCATTGACACTTTAAGTTTATTGTGCTCTTCTTCTTCCTCTTTCTTTTTCATACCATAAGGAGTCTGTACATGAAGAATGCTTGCGAAATAACCATGACAGCCTAGTCCTATATGCAAATTCACAACCTATCTGTTCTACGTCTTTGTTTCTTACGTCACGTAACTAAAATACTGCTAAATCAGTTTGTTCCTGCTAGCTGAAAACAAGATACAAGGGTTCAACGTAGACACCCAGAAACATCAACATTCAATATATTCCCAATTTCCCGTTCCGTTTCTAAACATGTAACCCAATCAAAACGGATTCCTAGACCACAAAAATTTGCGTTTGTAACCGAATTTCAATCACCGGCAACAAATTAACTACATTATGACAGCTACAAAGTATGAATTACGACCGTTCGCAATCAAACTCGACAAGTGGATTAAGATTTGACATGAAAAATCAATCATCGCATTTCGAATTGCATATACATACACAGACCCAAGCATGCATACAAATGCAAAATGAAACATTTCGTGCGAGATCGAAATTGTAATCGAATAGAAACATTACCCGGCGCTTTCCGGCTTCCAAAAGATCTTGCTTTCGCGAGTTGGGTAGTACCTGAGCTGAAGCCATTCAATCAATCCCCAAAACTCAAACAATTTCAAACGTATGCCCAATTGCCACCACCGCCTCCCCCACAAACCCCTGACGAACCAAAACCCTACGTGCCAACAACAAAACCCTAAAAAATTACAGCGTATACGGATCAGGGAATCAAGGAATGAGGCGCAATTCAAACTGTTGGATAATTTCGAATTGCAAAATGTAAAAATCGAAATTTTGTGGGAGATATTGGGAAAGTAAATATGAAGCCCTAATTTTTGTACGGACAGAGAGTCCGATCTGATCGGAGAGAAGGAGAGCTCGATTAATTTGTTTGGTTTTGGCAGATCCCTCCCTCTCCTCCCTCCCCCTCTCTCTCTCGCTTTTCTGTGCGTTTTGTTTTTTAAATTTTTCAATTTTTCAATTTTCCGAGTTTATTATTTATTTTGGTGTATTTTGTTGGGGTGGAGTTGAAGAGATGATTGTTGTAATGGACATTTTTCAGCTGTCACAATTAGTAACGTCCATAGGAGTGGTACTACCAAATCTTGGACATTGTACCTAAAAAGCCAAGTATAGCAACAGAGGGTTGTACCCTTTTACAATACAAACATAAAATAGAGATGTAGAAAAATGTATTTGGCCTAATAAATTGAGAAATACCTCAAAATAAGACAATTTCTTAATCTTGAAACTGAAATATGATTTTTCTACATCTTGAAATGACCTAATTACCCTCCCATATAAATAAGTTACCTAGAAAATTGCAACCCTCATTTCTGATTTTGTAGAGAGAGAGAAACAGAGAGGAGAGAGAGGAAACCTCTCTTGCCTCCCCCACCGCTTACCGCCTAGAACATGAACAACAACACAGCTAAATCTCATCTTCCATTTTTCCCTGGTTTTTGCTTCTCACCTCTTTTTTTCTTCGTAAGGAAACCTCTCTTACCTCCCCTACCTTCTCATACTATGTCGGTAACCTGGAACATGAACATCCGCATAGGTAAACCCCATCTTCCATTTTCCCTGGTTTTTGCTTCTTAGGATCTTTATGACTTTTTTTTCTTCATCTTTTTTTTATGTTTGGCTTAAATTCTACAAATTGTTGTATTTTTGTAACGAAATTTGATGCTTTGGATCTGTAGAAATGTGCTTGAGTTTATTGTGATTTGTTGTTTGGTCGCACTTTTGAAGAAGTGATTTTGTTAGACGAAAGTTGATTTTAGTTGATATGTGAAATTGAATTCTAGGTCATTAGAATTTGGGAATAATTTTGGTACCTTTGGTGGAGTCGTGTGAGTTGAAACTTGTTTATACAATTTGTTATGATTTCCATTTTCCAAAATTACATCTTGGTACTTGTGGATAGTTGGGATGATTGTTTGCATCATATGTATAGCTTCTTTAATCTTGAGATTCACATTGGATTATAAAAATGTTCAAAACTCTTGATTTGAGAACGGTTTTGAAGGATATACAATATAGTTGTACAAGTTTTGTTTTTTTATTTTTTTAACTTTTTCTTATGCGGTCTCATGTCATTTTAGATGGATAGTTATGTTCTTGGATTCAATAGATTATCATATGCTGTCAGATTTAACGATGCTTTGAACTTCTTGAGAATGATGAGCCAGAAAGGTTCGGTTCCAATGGCTACTAGAAAATACTAGAAAATACTAAATAGAGCCCAAATCAGTCATCTCATATTCTTTCATCATGTCATTCTTGAATGCTTCTGCCATTGCGTCTTGCCAAATTTTTTTTCTCTCACTGCTTCTTCAAATTTTTGAGGCTCCAAAGTACTCAAAGCAAGATCACACGACTCATATATGTCCGCTAATAAACCCGTTCTTGCGTTTAGTCTTGGAGTTGAATCTGGTGAACTAGGATCAGATGTTCTTGCACTTGGAATTGGACTTTTTGCCCTTCAAATTGGACTTTGGAGTAACATAGTTTCTTCTAAATTTTATGTTTCTAGTTCATAAAAAAATCTCGGTATTTCACCTTGTTCGTTTTCCCATCTCCATACCTTGAATTCATAAAAAATAACATATCTGGAAATTACCAACTTATTAGTTCTTGGATCAATCAATCTATATGCCTTGGACTTGTCACTATAGCCCACATCAAACTTTTCTCTCTTTTGAAAAGGAATATGTGCATAGGCTATGTAACCAAAGATCTTAAAGAAATCAACCTTTGGCTTAAACCCATGCCATGCTTCGGAAGGAGTCATATCCTTGACAGACTTGGTAGGTGACCTGTTGAGAATAAACACTTATGTACGAATTGCTTCAGCCCAAAACACATTTGGTAGACCTTTTGCTTTTAACATGCTTCTTGCCATTTCAATAGTGGTTCGATTTCTTCATTCTGCAACACAATTTTGATGTGGAGTGTAGCTTGCCATCAATCTCTTTTGATTCCATTGCTTTCGCAAAATTCCGAAAATTAATTTGATGTGAACTCTCAACCACGATCACTTCTCAACGTCTTCAGATTGTATCCATTTTTCTTTTCTCCATAGGCCTTAAATTGCTTGAAAAAAGAGAAGGCTTTTGACTTTTGTTCTAGAAAATAAACCCACATCATCCTACTATAGTCGTCAACAAAGAAAAGAAAGTATTTCTTGCCATTAAAAGATTGTGTTCGAGTCGGTTTGCATATATCTGTATGTACCAACTCAAGAGGGGCTCTTGCTTTCCATGTTGATTGTGAAAATGGTAAGCGGTGAAATTTTTCAAAAATACAACCTTCACATACTTCTTTCTCAGACTGAACTAAAGGAAGCCCAACCACCATATTTTTCTGGTGTAAGAGGTGTAGACTTCTTTGATTTAGATGTCCATACCTCATATGCTACAATAGTGATTCTTCTATATTTTCAGCTTCCAAAACATAGTTTTGTTTTGATGTCATGAACAACGGAAAGACTTTGTTTGCCGTCTTTTTTTTTATCTTAGCTACTACAGTGCTATTCTTTTTATCAGAAATAACACAGTGGTCATCATCAAATTTAACAGAGAAGCCTTTTTGCTGGAGTTGTCCTACACTTAATAAATTTTATGCCAAATTAGGAACATATAGCACACCATAGATTTGTTTTGGTGTACATTCTCGAGTTTGAAAAGAGATAATACCCTTGCCTTCCACGTTGTGAAGCTTTCCATCTCCGAGCTTGACTTGTGAATTCACATTTTCTTCAAATTTGACGAAACATTGTTTGTTTCCCGTCATGTGGTTACTGCATCCGCTATCTACGTATGATATATCTTGTGGTTCTTGACGAGTGCTGAGACATGTATAAAATAGTTGCTTTGGAGAATCATTATTTTCTGTGAAATTGGCTTCATTATTTTTCTGATATCTGCAATCTCTTTGAGAGTGGTTGGGTATTCTGCATCGAGTACACTTATACCGACAATCAGCACTTTTGTGCCCTGTCTTTTTACAAACATAACATTCAGAAACTTTTGCTGCAACAACGTGATCGAACTTTGGCGGTAGACTGCGTAGAGTTTTCTCTACAATTTTCTTGTCTAGAATTGCATCCCCATAACTTCTTATTTGGTTAACAATTCCAGAAACTTTTGTGAAGAAAACCTGAATGGATTCATTATCCTTCATTGGTAAATTATCCAACTCTCGCCACAAGGATTGGAGTTTGACGAAGATCACTTTCTGTGACCCTTGGAACTCAATTTTGAGTATTTCCCAAGCATTCTTTGATGTAGTTGCAGAAAGTAATCTTGGAAAGAGATTTTTGCTTACTCCGTCTTGAATTAGCTAGGAACAAAGCCTTGGCATCTCTTTTCCTATTTTCTTTAAGTGCTTGCTACGTTTCCAATGTCGTTTTTCTGGTTGATGTTTTTTCCAGTTCCTCGTAACCATCTTGTACAAGATCCCAAGGATCTTGAGAGATGAACAAGATCTTCATTTGTAGGCACCAATATTCATAATTCTCTCCATCGAAAATAGGCATTAAATTAATTTTGAATATTTCCAATGTTTGAGGAATTTGAACTTGATGCCATGATTAACACAACGGAGGGATCGATTGGCTTTGATATACCAAATTTGTTGGAGGAAGATGGATATAAGAAAATATAGAACGGAGTTTTAAACAAAAAAACTGAAGCTTTATTGATAACTAACTTTATTGATTTCAAATTGATTACAACACTAGGCTATCTTATTGGCTATTTATAATAACATTCAGGCCTTTTCATAACAGACTTAATTCTTGGATTAGCTCCAAGAGTTGCAGACATGACCCTAGACATCTAAAGAGATACAACTCTTCCTAAACACAACTCTTCTCAAGTGACACAACTCTACTTAACAATTGATACAACTAACAGGGAGAAAGAACATTACGTTTAACACGGTAGTGGTGGTGACCACGGGCGTAGTCGTGGTGACCACGGGGGTAGTGGTGGCAGTCGCAGTTGGAGAATATAAACTGAGATAAGATCACCTAAAAGAGAGAAGTAAGCAGAGAGAGTGTATCTACATGATAGTTTCTCATTATTATTATTATTCTAGTCATGAAGCTGCAGATACACAAACTGAATCCACAGAATATCTCAGACTTGAGGGACAAGCATTTCCCTTACGCGTTTCATATGAGCAACCAATTTCTGGTAGTCAGGAAGGTTGTCTCTGATGACAGGAACTTGCTTGAAATTCTGAACCCAAGCATGCAATCGAGGCAAAGTGCTTGGCTTAAGCAATTTGACACCCACCATTTCTTCAACGGCTCCGAACCAAAGAGCCAGCCATCCATGCGTTATGTCTACCAAGTTTATACTATCACCCCCAAAAAACTTCTTGTCACCAAGCCCTTGCTCTTCCAATATTTTCAGCGTTTCCAACACTGATTCGATTGTCTTTTGTTGATCTTCTCCGGCAGTTAATCCGAAAAATGCATGAAAACTGGGAATCTGATGATGCATAAAAAGATATGGCTAAGCACTTATTTTGATCTTTTACAGGGAAACATAAATTCGTGCGCATGCTAATCATAGCTATTTGGCGTCAATCTGAACTCCTAGAGGGCATGATGACAAGCTACTTAGGTAGGAAAAATCCCCAATTTGGTCATCACAATGATTTGTCTTGTTCTTAAACTACAAAATTAAACTAGTGAGAAAAATTGAACCCATATGAGCAGCATTTTTCTGTAAATTATTGGAAGTCTCTCAATATATAGTTGAACTAGATAATTAAGAGAAAAGCAGATGAGAAATAACTGAAACTTGAAATTATTCACCTGACATGTATGGAATTGTATCCAAAACCGAGCCAAGGCTCTTTCATAAGCATCTTCAGGCAGCAGATGATTCTCTGGCCAAGTTTCTTCTATGTATTCAAGGATGACAACCGACTCGGAAATTGGTTTTCCCCGGTGAAGAAGCACCGGAACCTTCTTGTAAACTGGATTGCACTGCAACAGAAGTTCACTCTTGTTAAAAATGTCCTGTTCTATGTACTCATATTTCACACCCTTGAGCTTTAGAGCCCATATCACACTGTAAACAAACGGACTTGGCCAAAACCCTAGTAGTTTCACTTCTTCCATTATTCGTGTGACCAGGTGATCGAGGCAGGAGGCTGATCATACATATATACTAATTTAAATTTGACTAGGTCTCTAAATAAATGGTAAGAAAATGAAATTGCGAAGTCATCCTATTTGGAAAATGAAAGAAAGTGACAGGTCTTTCTTTCTTTCTCTATTTTTTTAATTATATATATATATATATTTGTTTTAGGGTAGCAAAATTATAAAAATCTGCCCATTATGTGTGGTTTGCAGATAATATCACTGTTCTTTAGCGTCCAATAAAGTGATTAATTATTCATTCTAAAATTTTACTAAGAGAAACAATTTTCACATTCTGTTCTACTATTTTGTACACTCATATTTGTTTAAATTGCTTGAACATTTTTTTTTATTATATGCAAGAAAAGGTCGAAAACGAATAGGGTGTACAAGAAGAGTAAAAATATGAGAAAATCACTTGTATTTTCTCAAATGACAGAGGAGAAGGTGCATGATTTGTTTTCCAGTTCTTGGCGTGAGAAAACAATGGGCTTGTTTACCCAAAAATAGAAAAGGGCTGCCGTTTCAAACTCACCTAATTTCTTTGAAAAGATGTGATTATTCCCGACGCCAATCTTTACCTCTAGTCGTAGATATCTGGATGTCATCACTGTGGAGAATTTTCCTACTTGTGGGTACTGACTTTTTGACTTTCTTTGTATTTCACCATCATGGAACAATATAAAAAGTCCGAAAAGAAAGTTTTTTTTTTTTTTTTTTTTGGTTGGAAGTAAAGGAAGTTTTTTTATCTTACAGAAAAATGTTGAAATAGGATAAGTGACCGCACTATTTAGTTACTCGTACAAACTGATGACGTATGACAAATGCAAACAGCTAGCCGAAGTCTTGAAAACTCAAGATATGAAGGTCGTCTCTACAACTTCAAATTAAAATTAATCCTTAGAAACTCGCATCCTAAAGATGAAGATGCAAGTCACAATAAATTTGTTATTAGTTAGTCTAATCAGCATAGTTAAGTTTGTTATACTTGTTTGTGATTAGACAAGTTTGTTGTAGTTTCCTTTGTACATAGCTAAATGATATATATACGGTGGGACTATGATTGTTTAGGGCCGGAATAAGGCTGATCCAAATATCAATACCTCACAAGTCCGATCATGGATTTAACAACTTCAAGCAGAGCTGGATCAGACAGAGCATGCCACTATCACCCAGTTCTAGGGCAATAGGTGAAGTTCGAGCAACTTAGTTGGTATTAACCGCAATATCTACTTCTAGATATCTCCTAGGATTCTTCCGGCTTAGAACAAGAATTCTATTCTAAAAGGCTCTCCTCATGGTATAAATACACCCATTTAGTGTTCATCTCTGGTAACACAATCTTAGTACTCTATTCTCTTGCCCACTGCTTGAGCCTAAAATTGCTTACTAACTTGACTGTCGGAGAATTTTGGCCGACATACCCCACCCTGGTCCTAGGCATGCTCATGGTTGTTCTCAGTTTTGCAGATTGCTCGAATTTGTGCTTCCACCATTTGCGATAGTCTGCATATTTTGTTCCAACAATTAGCGCTTTCATTGGGAACGAACTCATATTCCTCTCAACGAAATCATTCTACCCCAACGGGGATTCCCCCCAAATCACGCCACGATGAACTACACGCTTTAATGCACAACATTAACCCCGAGATCAACAGAGTTACCGCCATGTACGAGATATAGGAATATGTGATGCATATTTATCTATCTTTGGAAAACCTTTGACGGAGCCCCCTTCGCTAAAGAACCTATAAGACTCGTTGACTTGAAGGCACGAATTAAAGACTTGGAAAAAGCCATTTCGCGCTTCAAAGAAGTGTCAATCCAGACGATGGAAATCGTTGATCTGACTCTTGAGGAGTCGCCTCAATGTCCTTCATCGGAGACGCACCATAAAAAAATCTAGGAGACTACAATGCCTACATCCCATCTGATGATTGGACAAAGAACCATTCCCTAGAGTGAATTACATATATGGTGAGCAATAATATTTGGAAACACTAGGAAAGAAAGAAAGACAGCTTGCAATAAACCTCGAATGGTGGCTTCGATCAATAAAACGCTAGCTATTGACGCTAATATCTTGATGTTCTTTGATCAAGGCATGGAAGACTTCCATTCACCCGACAATGACCCATTCATCGTCAAAGTGCAAATCACCAATGCCATGATTAGCCGGGTCCTAGTGGACAACAAATTGGGAGTTAATGTCATCTTCAAGGATGCCGCAGAAAAGATGGGTATTCTTGATAGCATCAACAAGGGGAGAATCACCCTTCACACCTTCAACGAAGCCTTATAACCACTTGGTGACCTCCCATGTTATGGATTGCCTGACTCCCCACAACGCCATCCTTGGCTGGAATTGGTTACATAAGATGAAGGTTGTTCCATCTTGTTACCATCAACTAAATAAGATTTGTGCACTCACTTTTGTTTATATTCTGAAAGTAGTGGGATATCAGGATTGAAAATACAAACCGTTGAGCCTGTGGTTCCCAGAACAGGTTTTCCTATAAAAATAAAGAAAACAATTATAAATACAAAAGAAAAGCGATAACATTTAGATTTTGTTAAGGTATAACCTTTATATTTCTTCACTTTGAGTGAAGTCAAAACAATGAAGACAGGAGGTGAAAGCGATTTTAATGCATCTTCTTGAAAGCTTGTTGTAGTTTCTGCCCACAGGGTAACTGTAACTTGTTCACCTCTACAATTGCAAAATGGAGTCAAAACTATTTATGTAATTTTTATATGGCTATATATGTATAAACATGTAATCATAGTTTAAGAGAAGTATGGTTTACCTAGTAATTTGAAGTTGGAGGTCTCGCTTTTTTTCAACTCTAATATTTTGCACAGTGATGTCCTCAATTGGTTGTAAAGCCATCAGACAACCAAAAACATCTACATATGATATAAGAATAATGATTTTAGAATAGTGATTTTAGAATAATGATTTTATCTATCTCAGCTTATTAAGTTGGTTCTAGAATATGATTTTGCTTGACGTTCTTAGAATATGATTTGGTTCTAGAATATTTCGTGTATGAGATAGATAAATTTCGTGTTATCCGCAACAAAACGTCAAGCAAAATTAATATGTAGATGTTTATAATTATTTTAGAATATGTAAATGTTTTTGGTTATTTTAGAATATGTAAACGTCAAGCAAAATCAACCAAAAACGTCAAGCAAAATCTACATATGATTTTAGAATAATGATTTTAGAATAATGATTTTAGAATAGTGATTATAAGAACCAGCTTATTAAGTTAAAAACTAAGAATAATGATTTTAGAATAGCGACCATAGTCAAAATTAGACGATTTACTTGTGAGGTGTACATCTTTATCAACTCTTTTGTCAAGCTCATCAAATTCAATCAAATTAAACCAATGCATTGGTATCACTTGATTTGGTTTCTCAACAGGGACTATGCTAGTGTTTTTGTTTAACTCAAGCATAGCATCGTGAGGGACAATTTTGCTTGACGTTTTGTTGCGGATAACACGAAATTTATCTATCTCATACACGAAACCAACTTTTAGATGCTCCAAAAAGAATTGGATGTCCCAGGGTTTCATGGTTGCCTGAATTGCATGTCCCTTTTGGAGGGGAAAAACTAAATTAGATCGATTAATCTTTAAATGAGCAAAAAATGCATTAAATCACATAGCAAATAATGTATAAAGTATCTTTTGTATGGCTATAGCATAGAGCAATATATGCATAAAAGCAAATCATACAAAGTAACAAAGTTACTATTTTATAGATTTGAAAATTTAAAGATTGACATTTGGACAAAAATATGCATAAAATGATGTAGATTTCATATATTTTCTCATATGCATTAAAGACTGAAATAGTAATACAAAACCAGATGGAATGTGAATAAATGATAAGGAAAAATTGAATTAATATTAATTGTACGATAAATGCATTTCGACATATATAAATTTGTTCCTATTTAATAATGAAAAATAAGTGTAAAGATTTAACCTCTTTGTCAACAAAGACACAGTCCAAACTTGCAGGTTGACGATCAGCTCCAATATTTTTTGTCACCCAAATTCTACATATCCTAACTTGTAGTTTCCTTATTGGGTTGTATGATAACAAAAGACGAATTGGCATATGCTCCATCAATCTATACAAAGTAAATTTAAAAGCAAATAAAATCTTCAAAATCATACAACACACAGATGAAACAAAGAATACATTAGAATTCTGAAAAATAGGCAAAAAGAGAAAAAGAAAAATGAATGGACAAACACAAACCAACACACCTTCATGTAAACGATTCAAAACATCTTTAAAAACAATGTTCTTTGTGTATCCGTAAGGCATATCACAATCATGAGCAATCACAATTTTAAGACCCTTTTTTGAGGTGACCCTAGATAATGCAACGTAGAGCTGTCCATTAGAAAAAACTGTTTGAGATAGAAATAGCCCAACAATCTTCAAAGATTGTCCTTGACTCTTATTAATTGTCATTGCATAGCAAAGTCTGAGAGGAAATTGTCTTCTTCGCAAAGTAAACGGATATTTATTTTGTGATGACTCAGTAATGATTCTTGGAATGTAAACTCTTTCACCAATGTTGCTACCCGTTATGATCTTTGCTTCCACAATTCTATCAATTAATTGCATCACCACCAATCTTGTCCCATTACACAATCCAGAACTTTGATTTAAATTCCTAAGCAACATTACTGGCATACCGACTTTTAATGCCAGCTTGTGGTGTGGCAAACCAGGTAAGTCAAGTTGGTTCAAAAATTCTAATGGGTATAGTATATCAAGATTTTCAACATTTTTTTGTTGAAGAAGACACAGAATCAAAACTAAGATATGTGTGATTTTCACCAGGCACCATAGTTAACATAAAATCATTTATCTCAGTCACTGTGTCGTTTCACGATGTGACAATAGCTCTTTCTTTCAAATATGATACATCATGAAAATTTCTTTGAAAATCTGTGTACACCGCTGAAACCATGTTTTCAATGGGATTGTCTTCAAAATCAATGAGAAAGTCTTTTGATATTTCAACCCAAGAATTTTCTTCATCAGTTGACAATATAGAATTAGCGACACTACCGTTTCCAATTTGTAATATCCAATTAGCAAAATTAGCCAACTCTTGTTTTTCCTTCTCATTCAAACCTGTTTTTGAAAGTCTCATGTTTTCTTTGAGAAAAAAAATGGTTAAATAAGGCCAAAGATAAGAACTTGTCAATTAAGCTTCAACAATGTCAGCCTTAGTTCCATTTGGGACAACATGCAAAATTTGTCTAAAATCACCTCCAAAGAGAATTGGCTTTCCTCCAAATGGCAAATCATCAAAACCTGGTTTTGAACCTTTGAGAACATCACGAAGAGATCTATCTAAAGTTTCAAAACATTGTTTATGATTCATTGGTGCTTCATCCCAAACAATAAGAGCTGCATCACTAATTAATTGTGCTAGATGAGTTCCTTTTTTTATTTCACAAAGTGAACAATCTGTAATGCTAATAGGGATTTTAAATCGAAAGTGCAATTCTTCCTCCAGGAAGCAAAAGGGAGGCAATTCCAGATGAAGCTACTGCCAAAACAATATGGTTCTCTGATCTAATCTTAGCTATAATAGCAGTCCACAAAAAAGTTTTACTAGTCCCACCATGTCCATGAACAAAAAACATACCAGGCTTATTGTGATCAACTACCTTTATGACACTATCATAAACTATTTTTCGTTCTTTATTCAACTGTGCAACCAACTGTGAATGTTGCTCTTTCAATGATTCAGTGTCGTAGTTTAACTCCTCTCTTAAACTTCTATTCTTAAGTCTATCTATCACATCTTTGCTTGGAATTGGGAGATGATGTTTAGATAGAGAACTATTTGAAGCAACAAACAACTTTTCTAACTCATACAAAAGAGAATTTTTAAGTTCATCCTCATACTTAGACATATCTTGCAAGCCAAAAGCATTAATCATCTTTATTGAGATGTCATCACACATCATTTTCCAATGTGCCTCAAACAAAGTTGCTGGATCAGCAACATCACAAAACAAAACTAATGTAACAAACAATTGTCGCAATTGATGCGATGATGTGGTAAGTATCACTTCTAACATTGCATTGTTCCACTCCTTGTCATCTCCCAATAGGCCAAGTGAGTTGCATGCAGCCTGAAATATGGGTTGAAGAACACCTTTAATTGTTCTTAAATCATCAAAACAAAAGCCACCTTTTTTATGATTAAGCAATAATCTCAAATAGTATAATTCACCGGCAGCAGGGTGAACATATGCAACTCTTCCTGGACATCTACCATTTTTCCTTCGGGTCCACTCTTTATTCTCACTATTCCAAACATATTTCGAAGGAAATTCAACATAAGACAACTGGCGTGCATTAGGATCTTGAGTATTCATTTCAAACCATTTTGTTAACATTGTGCTTTCAAGATCAGGTTGGTTAACAACATAGTTTAAATTATCATCGTCTTTAAACAACATTTTGGTCAGAAGGTAGATGCACACATAATCTTTGAACAGCTGGTTCTCTAAAATGAATATGAAATTGTAACAATCTCTAAACTGCTTCATAAGGACATAAATATCTGCAATTTAGATAAGCTACAATCTCATCAAACTCTTGATCCTCAAAAACAGCTCTAGCCCTATCACGATTATAAGGGACAAAAAACGCATTATTAAGCTTCACTCCATTTTTAACAACAAAACAATTCTCCATTTCCCTACGCTTGTATGTGACAAAACCATCAGATTCAAAAGTAGTTTCATTTGCAAAATGTTTTGGGAATTTCTTTGAACATTTTTTTTCTTTCATGCAAGGAGATTTTTCATTTGCAAGACCGCATGGACCATGAATCATATACTGTGCAACAACATCATACCCATCTTTGTCAAATTCTTCGCTAGGAATTTCAGCCGAAATGCTTGAATCCACATCAGAAGGAGAATGACATTTATACTCTTTACTGACCCAAACCAATATGTGACAATGCGAGAGACCTCTTTTTTTGAATTCAACTGTGTAAACAACTGTTTGGAGAAAAATAAGACAAAAAATATGAAAACAAAGCGCCTAATGTTTATGCTCATAAGAGAAAACAAACAAATAATCTTGAGAATTGGGAAAAGCGAATAACTAACCAGATTCAATTTTGCCGAAAGGTTTTCCTGATTTTATATACTTAACCATATGATCAAGTTTTGCTTTGAAAATTCTGGATATGATGTCTGGTCTGTCTTCAGCCTTACAACCAGGTCTTTCACGTAGATCTTCAATAATTTCTGGCCACTTAGCATTGCATGTAAAGGTGATGAATAAGTCAGGATTTCCCAAGTGACGACATATAGCCATGGCATCTTGATAATTATTTATCATATACCTAGCACTGCCAGTAAATGAAGTTGGCAAGATAATCCTCTTACCAATGTCTGAACCACTTGCATTTCCGTTTTTAACGCCTCATGAATTCCTTTAAGACGCTCAGTTCTCAAAGAACTTTGATTTGTCCTAATGAAATCAAGTCTATCTTCTTCAAGTGTGGCCTATGCATCTACTAAATATTGTTGAAACAATCTGCCACCCTTCAACAGGGTGCTATCCTGTCCCGGTCTATCCTGAATTTGGTAACCCAGAAATGCTCTCATAGACACCCCGCCAGTCTTGGGTTTTTTCCCCTTAAAAGCAGGATTCCAAGGAAGACCTTTGTTGTATCCATCTTCACCATATGAGAAAAGAATAGGATACTGAAAGGCCATATATTTCGGATGCAACTTTGTTATCCTTTGTAGACCAGTCGCCTTGTGTTCAATAATAATATCTCTTTCGGTGTGAAATTGACCGATATCCCCAACAATTAACCCTCCTATGCCGTCGCATGTTGGCTGATTATATTGCACATCATGGTTGCTCGATCTGCCGTGCAAACGCAAGCGCAAAGAACTTGCTGACTATTGATTAATTCTATCCCTTGCAAGTCTAAATAATTGAACCAAATCATTACACTCATCTAACATTTTAATGAGCCCATCAACAATTTGTTCGTCAACTTTTGAAGATGCTTCAGAATGAGGAAAACAACTCATACGATTGTTGACTTCATTTTGAGTGTCATAAATGTAGAGCTGGGCAAATTTAGGGCTCTCGCATTTAGGAGGCAACAAAGAACCCATTAAATGATGCACTTGACCATTAATCTTAAAAACATAAGGACCTTGACCCTTGTTTATTGATGCATCAATTTTAGCCCCCATTGAAGTGAATGCCATCATTGAATTATACAATCTAACATTTTTTTTGAAGTGTGAATTTTCTTGAGAATTTGTTGGATTTAGCAGATGGTCCAAATAAGCAGGGGCAGGCTTAACAGGTGAGAATTTTACTTTTTGACTCATACATCATGCAGTGAATTGTGGCCTTCTAGTAGAAGAAGCATTTGTTTTTAACCGCTCTGTAGACCAAAATAAAGCGCCACAATATTGACATTGAAAATTTCTAGGGCTAAAATCAATATAATTTGGAACACCACCTATGAAAAGAAAGAGCGACAAAATCATCCCCAAAGCAACGAACAAAAGTTAAGTTTTTAAATTAGCAAAAAAAATGCAAAGATAATTATATTGTAAGAGCACATACGTTTTTTTTTTTTTTTTTTGATAAGCGGCTTGACCAATCACATGTGAGCTTCTAACAGAATGACTAGCTTCAGTATCAGTGACCAATATACCATGCAAAGTGGCATCATTTGCAAGAAAAACAGGGACAGTGATTTCATGTGAAGTGCTAGCAACAGACGAAGATGAGTTGAATCCATCGCCAACAGATGCATTTTGTTTCAAAACAGATGTATATGGTTGAACATGATTGGTCGTATTGTCATGTAATAGTAAAGAGTTTGAAACATTGTTATATTCTTGATCGTAAGAAGTTGGGACATCTTGCAAAACCACATCATCTGGATAAACATCACCATTAAAGATGCGAAAATTGGCATGCTGAATTTCAACAGCCTTCCCAGGTATTCTGAGTTTCCTATGCATAACACTACGCAAATAAAAATAAAAAAACATACGAATGACTACACCTTACTCACTAATTAAATCGCCACACGTAAAGAAGGGTGCATTAAAAACACAAATACACCCAAAATATAATCACATAAATAAAATCCTACTTAAATTTGATTAACACCAGATATAAAGAGCGCTTAATTTTAGCGATCTTGTCAAAGACTGTCAAGGTTTTAGGCACAAAATAGCAAAATCGAAGAAAGCACATATAAACTATGTTAAAACCTTAAACATTTCTCCACATCTACCAAAATTAACCATTTTTTAATTCTCTAAAATGAAAACAAAGAAAGTAAATAAGATGAAAGTTTAATTTGAAAACCAATTCATATGTAAAAAGCGAGAAAGCTAACCAGTTTGCAATTGCAAAAGGAATCACTGGCAAGTGTGATCAATTAATTGGAAAAACCTAGATAATAGAAGGATAAACAACAAAAAAAAAACTACAAATGTAAGCACATACACGACACAATGAAATAAACAAAGAGAAAAACAACTCTAGGTAAAGAATAGATCAACCAGCCAATAAACATAAACAATATAAAAATAAAGGTAAATTAAAGTTGAAGCAAAACATGAATTATTTCTGAATAATGTGATTATCTTTGTTATATAGTAAATGGAATATGAACATCAATTATATCAAGTCGCAAAATTAGGGAAAAATTGCATTAAGGTAGAAATGATTTTTTTTTTGGTTAAAGGCAGAAATGAATTAATGAGAACTAAAAAAGTGTCTAAATGAGTACTAATAACACTTAATTATTAAACTGATAAGGGAGTTCATTGTTTACATCATTACACTTATACGTCAACCATCCTTACATATTCACAATTCAAAAAACCACTTCATTGTTTACATCGTTATACTTATCAGCCAACAAAAAAGGTTCACACAACCTTTTTCAGAATTGAAAATCCAGCTGATCCCTACATATTTTTTTAAATCCAAAAAACCACTGCAGTGGAGATGAACCAAAGAAGGAGCATCCCAATCTTCTTCGGACGTTTAAACTTGCAAATCCAATTGTACAACCCAAAACAGTTCTTTTGAACATTTTCTTTTGGTGGATTACTACGATTTGTAGGTGAATACATAGTGTGGACGACCAACTTGTTTCGATTAACACCTTTTCCATAAACATGTAAACCCATTCTTGTTTTTTTCTATTTTTTGTGCTCTTGATGTGCTGGGTCCTGGAGCAGTCTCTGAATAAAACAATTTTGTCCCTCGAAGTTGTTCTTCTTTTCGAGCTTTTACCAATCTTCTTAAATCTTTTACCAAAACCCCTCCTAGAATTTGTTGTTCTTTTCGATCGATCTCTTTCACCATTTTTTTTTCTCTGAATCAAAAATTAAATATAATGTCAATAAATGTTTTTTAAAAAAAAAAATTGGTAGACTTGAGCAACATTGTTTAAAATCTTAAAAATCTGAAACAACAAAGAAAATACATCAATTATTTTTTTATAAGTAAAGAATACATGAATACAAATATTTATAAATCTGTTTGAATAACCAATTTGTGTTTGTTATAAGACTACGTATACTCATTTTATTAAGTATGTAAGTTACAAAAATTTTTTTTTCTGAATTATTTGTAGTTCGTTGAGAGAGACCACTTATCAATAGCACTTATTCAAGCACTTAAAGGAGGATGAGACCCTTTCGTTCTCTCATTCATCCTTATGGTTGTCATGCATGTCAAATTAGGAATCAGGAATCAGGCCAGTTTTTTTATGTTTGATGATGGTCAAAGCCAGAGTTGAAGTAAGGCAAGGCATGCGAAGGCAAAAATATTTATGCAATGACATTTGTTTTTATTACCATGCATGTGAACTATTATGCACATGACAAAAAATTCAATTAATAATAGACTCCATATATAGCATAATTAGAAAAAGAGTTTATGCACTATTGTCCTCCGCCTAGAAGAATCGAGAAATAAAGATTATCCATGGGCTTGGATTTTGTT
Organism: Pyrus communis; assembly: GCF_963583255.1. Classification (NCBI taxonomy): domain Eukaryota; kingdom Viridiplantae; phylum Streptophyta; class Magnoliopsida; order Rosales; family Rosaceae; genus Pyrus; species Pyrus communis. Next base: position 16,625,879 of record NC_084806.1, read on the forward strand.
CTTTTATTTTTGTTCGTATGTTTATAAAACATTGTAAAAATTAGAAAATGCATCAAAATACACAACAAACACCATAAAAAATTTGAGGATATAGCAAAATTTGAGGATATTGTTGCAGGGAGAATTCATATCAAGTTTAACTACATTATTTAATTCGAATGGAATGCAAAAGCAGCATAAATATGAAGGGTAAAAAACTAATAGGAAAAGTCACATTTCAGCAGCAATTAATAGCAGAAATTAGAGCTTAGTAGGAGGGACCAAAACAATTTCAGCAAAAAGATACCAGAAACTACAATAACTAACATATTTATATACATGTGAAAATCTATTTATAACCACATTTACAATGACTAACATATTTACAATAAATTACATACATGTAGGTGTCCAAGTGTCCATATCATGGTCACTGGATTTTGGTGCGGAGTTTAGAGATCTCTATGGGTTTGAGTTAAAGAGTTCAATGCACACACTCTAAACTCCGATAAATTTCAGGGCTGTTATCTATCGGCGACTCATTATCAAGCTAAGCACGCACAAATTCTTCACATCCACAAAAGCACAAATTCTTGTACTTCCAAAAACATTCGCAACCCAATATAAAACTATACAAAAACTTTAATCATACATGAACCATAAACACAAAAATAATTTCGTGACCAAAAACCTCTCAAAAACCGAGCTTGGAAGCATAAACACAAATAGCAACTAAATTGAATCGCTTCATAACAACTTCTGAAGAACAAAATCATCACCAAGATTCAGTTTAATTAGTTTTCTCACCATATCCAAACTATATGCAGTTTATATAATAAGACAATCATCTTCCAAGACCATTTCAAAACCAGTATAACTTTAGTCCTAAAAAATATTCTTGTATTTCCAAAAACATCCGCAAGTCTACCAATGTGTTATTTAGTTCCTCCCGTAGAACTAAAGAGGTGTTTTCTAGAGACCTAAAATACATGGAATCTCTACTCAGCAATAAAAACAGAGAACATCACATACGCAACAGAAGCCGAACAGAAATCCCACATTTCACAACCAAATCATCATATCAGTTCAAAACATTAAATTATAAGAACTAAAAATAATAATAACAGTACCTTAAACTGAATCCTCAGGTGAGAACCTCCTGCTTTGCAACCTGAAACAAACCATAGAAATTAAAACCCACGAATCCACAATCAGATAAAAACAATTTTCCAAGAAAAACAAAACCAAGATTGGTATACAAAAGAGCATAAGATCTATAACCTGAAAAAAAAAAAAAAAAAAAAAAAAAAACAACCGACCTTAAAACAGAGAACAAACAGGTAGAAAGAGAGATGAACGTGCAAAATGAGAGAAAAGAAAACAAATAAGGGAAATTAATACCTCTGATGATTCCCCCAAAATCTGACCTAACATACTAAAAAAATTCGAAAATAATCCACAACAAAAAGGTAGAAACGATGACAATCTAAGCTGATAGTAAAAAAAAAAAAAAAAATTTTAAAAAGTACTTATCTTTCGAAATCCAGGCATGCAGCGGTAGATCCGGACGACCCATATGGTTTTCTCTGACCATCCCCACTCTCCCACTTCTGAAATTTATCACCCATACCTCTCCCCTTCGCTCTCTTTCCATCGTCGTCTCTCTCTCTCTCTCTCTCTCTCTCTCTCTTTCTTCCGCTCTTTGTCAGAGTCTCCATCCCCCCGAAACCCTCATTGTAGGACAGCAAATGAAACTGTACACGCCAACCCCCGAATTCAGTGAAAACCGAGAAGACAAAACCCATTTTCCCACTTTTGAAATCCATCACCCATACCTCTCCCCTGCGCTCTCTTCCCATCGGCATGTCTCTCTCTCTCTCTTTCTTCCGCTCTCTGTCAGAGTTTCCATCCCCTGAAACCCTCATTGAAGAACAGCAAATTAAACTCTACACGCCAACCCCTGAATTCACTCAAAACTGAGAGGACAAAATTGCCCTTCCAACCTAGTCCACATATAATGGGTTTCTTGCAAATAAGGTGAAATGAAGGGGTAATTTGTCCTAAACCCTCCGGACAAAATTACCCTTCTGAGTTCAAATAAATACCCTTCAAACCCAACCCAAATCTCATGGTTTTATTGTAAATAAGATGAAATCAAGAGGCAAACAATTGACTGTATCGGAATGAACAGTCAATTGCTCCTCAATTTTAGAATAGTTAATGGGAGAAACTGGGGTTGGGAAAAGGGTAGAAAGGGAAACAGAATTTGAGCTTCGATCTTCATACTTGTTCATACCTGTTACTGAATCCCAAAATTAAACCGAACCCATAAATACCGAGCTGAACTGAACTCATAAATCTCAAGAACCACTTCTTTAGTTTTTAAATTTTAGAGATCAAAGTGAAAAGTCATAACAATATTATGGATAATTTTAGCTAATTAGCCCTTTAAAAAATATATCTAGTATTAAAGTGGATCATTCAACTGTTTTCCTGATAAATATTTGTTTCAGGGGCCTACGATCATCACCCCACCTTATATATTGCTCCACATATTCTTTCTCCCCAAACCCCTAGCTCAATTCTCTACCACAACAACAACCAAGCTTTATCCTACTCAATGAGATCAACTGTATGAATCCTACAATGTCATTGCGCTTGATTTTGCTCAAAATTTTTCATTAGTTCCAAATACTCCATATATTTTTTTTTTATAGTCTCTTTCCAAGTCTTCCTAAGTCCATTCTCTCCCAAACAATAAAAAAATCCCAGTCGTAAATTGTTACATAGATTCTTGCTAAAACATCTATTCCGACCCTATATGGACGTTGTAAACATTTTCTTGTTGGACTCTTTATCAAAGACTCAAAGCCAAACTCATGAATCACACAACCACTAATCATCTAGAGAGCACAAATTCGGAAATTCAAAACCAAAACGTGGAAGCAAAAATATAAAAGCACAATTACAACCATACTTTTATTTATTTATTTCGGATCTGGTACCACATGTGGATTGCATTACACTTCACAACCAAACCAAATCAAAGATAAGTGGCGATTATTAGAAATTAAAACATTTGTCAAATAGTTGGGTCTGAAAGCTGTACATGCACGGGCCACCTTTGTATACAACCCATTGACACTGGCTACAGCAATAATCATCTCTGTAATAATTATAAATATCGGCCCAGCGAATTCCATCTAGACCTAGCCACCGAAAACTGCAGAAGAATTCCGTATTTCCTAAAAAGTCAGGTTTAATATGGAATGTAAAAAATACTATTGGATTGGAGTACTTGCTCTCCGAGATCATCGTCATTGGATTTGCAATGAAGAGTGAGGGTCTCTCCTCCCTCCAAAGTGTTTGTGATGTTAACAAGTCTTGTTCTCACACCCTCACACGCCGTCACTGTAAACTAGAAAAGTAGCATGACGAGCAGCAGTGTACTTCCATTGAACCAAGCCATGTGGTATAGCATTGTTAATTTTGAAGAAATCGATTTTAGCTCGGTGGAAAAACTCTAGGACGGTGTTAGGAGTACTGAAGGTTCACACGGTTATCAAAGGTGTAAAGCACTGAATCTTCCTCCTTAACCTCTACTCCTCCCGCTGACGCTTTGAATCCCCTCCCGATTACCTCTGTCATTGTTCAGAACATCACCGGTATGGTTCCGACTAAGTTGAATCAGCACAATTTCATCACCTGGCGTAGCCTATTTCTTCCAGTTCTGAAGCGTTTCAAGCTTTTAGGGCTTATCAATGGCACCGACCTCTGTCCTTCTTAGTTTGTCTGTGATTCTACTGGCATTCGAGTTCTCAATTCCACGTATGACGTTTGGTGTGAGCGAGATCAAATCTTGATGATTTGGATAAATTCCACTCTCTCTGAAGATCTCCTTCCTTTGACAGTTGGAATGGATGATTCCAGATCTTTGTGGCTTTCTCTGGAAAAACGCTTCGCTGGAGCCTCTTGTTCACATGTTCACAGCCTTCGTGCCAAGATTCAGACGATCCAAAAAGGTGGCTCTTCGATGACTGATTACCTTAATTCAATTAAAGAAATTTCTAATAAATTGGCTTTTGCGGGTGAATCAATTTCTGAATATGATTTGGTGGCCTATATTTTGTCTGGTCTCCCTGAGGATTATGAATCTTTTATTGATTCTATTGAAACCAGAATTGAATCTGCTACTTCTGATGAACTTAATCATTTGCTTTTGAGTAAGGAAATTTCTCTTCAAAAGCATAAAAATCGAGCAACTGCATCTATTCCATTTCATGCCTATACTGCTCAATCTTCTCCTAATTCTGGTCATCACTCTGGATTCCGAGGGAATTATAGAGGTCGCAACCAAAATCGCTCTAAATTCAACCAAAATCGCAACTTTGGGGGTAATCGCTTTAATCACCAAACTGGTGGGATTCTTGGTGCTGGTCCATCTCGATCTGGAGGTTATCAATCTGGTCAATCATCTTTCCTCTCTGGAAAGTCCATTCCATGTCAACTCTACAATAAGCATGGTCCTCAAGCTCTTCACTGTGGTCGCCTTTCTCAATTTGCCTCTTCACTGACTTCTAGCACTACTCACGGTTCTAGCGCTACTCAGTTTTCTGGTTATTCACCTATGCTATGTCTACAACAGCCTCTTCTCCATCAAATTATTGGATAACAGATAGTGGGGCTTCTCATCATGTTTCTCCAAATCCTTCATTCTTTAACTCTGATATCCTCTACATTGGTAGTGATCACCTATTTGTGGGCGATGGTAAAGGTCTGTTGATATCACATATTGGTCATACCTTTATACGCACACCTAATACAATCTTTCGACTTAAAGATGTCTTACTTGTCCCTCAAGCTTCTCATAATCTGCTATCTGTCTACAAATTTGTCAATGATAATATGTGTTCTTTAACTTTTGATCCTTTTGGATTTTATATCAAGGATCTAAAAAATAGGAAGATGCTTTTCCAGGGCCCCAGTGAAGGTGGCATCTACCCTTTCTACTGGACATCTTCAAATGGCTCTTCTGGAATCACAGTTTCTCCTCGTGCTTTGATGGTTGTGAAGGCTGACATTCATCTTTGGCATAAAAGGCTTGGACATCCTTCTAGTGTTGTTTTACATTCTGTGCTACATAATCATCATTTACCTGTAATTGGTTCTGTAAATAAATTGCCATTTTGTGTAACTTGTCGAATGGGCAAAGCTTTTAGCTTCTATTCCCTGTGTTGCCTTGTACTTTAGTCAAACCTTTTCATTTGGTTCATGCAGATGTATGGGGACCCTCTCATTCACTCTCCTGTACAAGTTACAAATACTACCTAATACTGTTGGATGATTTCACCAAATACAATTGGTTATATCCTTTATATCTTAAATCAGATGTTGCTTCAGTTCTTATCACTTTTATTCTCAAAGTTCAAACACTGTTTGCCTTTAAAGTTCAATGTTTGAGGTCTGATTCAGGGGGTGAGTTTTTAAATAAACCACTTCAGGATTTCTTTAATGCCCAAGGTATTACACATCAGCTAAGTTGTCCTCACACACCTAAACAAAATGGGTGTGCTGAGAGGAAATATCGTCATGTTGTTGAAATGGGCAGGACTTTACTTTCTAAGAGTGGTTTACCATCAAATTTTGGGTTGAAGCTTTTCAAACATCAGTTTACCTCATTAACAGGTTACCTTCACAGAGTTCTTCCTTGAGTCCATGGGAAAAATTATTTCAAGCTTCACCGAAGTATCATACGTTGAAGCCTTTTGGATGTGCTTGTTATCCATGGCTGAAACCTTACTCCGGTCACAAGTTGGAACCAAAGAGTAAGTTGTGCATTTTTCTAGGCTATAGCTTGAATCAGAGTGGCTATAGATGTTATAATCCTGTAACTGAGAAGCTTTATATCTCAAGACATGTTGTGTTTAATGAGGGTATTTTTTTCCCTATCTTTATCCCAATTTTTTAACTGCTTCATCTTCTGTACTGTCTTCTTCCCATTCTATCACTTCTTCCATCTCAGTTAGTATACATGTGTTATCTACTTCCTAAACTGCAGAACCTCAAGCTCAACCATTTGTTAGTACTCATGTCCTTTCTGCACCACCAATGAGTGATCCAACTTCTATTCCTTCACCATCTGTTTCCTCTTTACCAGTCTTTGATCATAATGGTGTAGCATTGGGATCCAATCCACTATTGCAACACCTCACAATACTCATCCTATGATCACTAGAGCCAAAGCAGGTATTCATAAACCAAAAGTTTTCATTGTTACCAAACATCCTATTCCATCTTTAGTTGATCCTCTCACCAAAATACCATATGCACCAACTACTTACCTTCAGGCTTCAAAACATGCACCTTGGATGGCAGCAATACAAGCTGAGTTTCAAGCCTTTCAATCCACTAGTACATGGGATTTGGTGCCTCATCATCATTGTTACAATCTTGTCGGTTGTAAATGGGTCTTCAAAGTGAAACACAAGGCTGATGGGTCTATAGAACGGTATAAAGCACAGTTAATTGCTAAGGGTTTCCATCAACAAGAAGGCTTGGACTTCTCCAAGACCTTCAGTCTCGTGGCTAAACCACCAACCATTTGGATTTTGCTTTCCATTGCAGTGCATTATGATTGGTTCATTCATTAACTAGATGTTAGCAATGCATTTCTTCATGGTCAGTTAAACGAGAATGTTTATATGGTGCAACCCCCAAGCTTTGTTGATACTTCCAAGCCTACTCATGTCTGCAAACTTAAGAAATCCCTATATGGTCTTAAACAAGCACCTAGAGCCTAGTATGAAGCTTTTTATCAGGCTATTTTGTCCTTGGGATTCTCTACTTCCTCCTCCGACACTAGTCTATTCATTAAGAAAGACACCACTATCACTTTCATCTTGGTTTATGTTGATGATATAATCATCACCGACAACTCTTCTCAAGTCTACCAAACTATTATTTCTTAATAGCAAGCTATTTTCCCTGTCAAAGATCTTGGTGATATTCACTATTTTCTGGGAATTGAAGTGCAACGATCTTCCAAAGGTCTATTTTTTTCATCAGTCAAAATATGCCTTGGATCTATTAAAGAAAACTGATATGTTAGGAGTCAAGCCCTGCAATACTCCAGTTAGTTCCTCTTAGCTGGATCACTCAGGCACTCTACTTGCAAATCCTACTTCCTATAGGTCCATTGTTGGTGCATTGCAGTAGCTTACCTGGACTCACCCTGATCTAGCTTTTACAGTGAATCAAGTGTGCCCACATATGCAAACTCCACAAACCATTCATTTGCAAGCTGTTAAGCGTATCTTATGATATCTCAAAGGCACCATTGACTCAAGGTTATGGTTTACAAAGGGTGCTCAACATCTCACTGCTTGGTCTGATGCTGATTGGGCTGGTTGCCCTGTTAACAGACATTCTACAAGCGGATATTGTATGTTTTTGGGACCAAATTTGGTGGCTTGGAGTGCTAAGAAACAAAACACAGTGGCTTGTTCATCCACTGAGGCCGAGTACAGATCTCTTGCAAACACTGCTGTAGAAATTTCGTGGATTTGCAAGATTCTTTCTGATATTTCATTCCCCCTTCTTTGTACACTTGTCATCTTCTGTGATAACAAGATTGCTATTGCCCTAGTTTTCAATCCAGTCTTTCATGCTCGAACAATGCATGTTTTGGGACATATTGGTGTACAAAATGTTAGTACATTGTCACAGATCGCTGATATTTTTACGAAGTCCCTTCTTGCTGATCGTTTTCTCTCCTTGGCTGACAAGCTTTCAGTTCGATCTTCTACCTTCAGCTTGAGGGGGTGTGTTTGGAGTACTGAAGGTTCACATGGTTATCAAAGGTGTAAAGCACCAGATTAGATCTTCAATCTGTGTGTTAGTTAGGGGAATGCTAAGTCTCCTAAAATAGTTAGCTTTGGTATTTATGTATAAGTACTTCATGTACAGAGAATACAATGTGTAATGAAAAACAGTTTCACAATTCTCACTCTCCCTCTACATTCTCTCTCTCTCTCTAAGATTCGGTTTTCTTAGTCACTAAGATTTTACTTTCTACAGATGGATCATGTCTTTTTATACTCTGGGATGGATCATGCCTCTTTACACTCTTGCTATATATGCCAACTACGTTGCATGAGCTCTTGCAACAGTGCATGCTCTTTGGGACAGATACATTTGCGAGCAAATCAAGCGAATGGGGCAGTGCGGTTTCATTTGGGATGACTTAAATATTTTATATAATTAATGAATTATTTTTATTAAAACATAAAAGGGTCGATAGCTGTCAATTTTCATATAACCCCAAGTCTGTAAAAATATCACATCCTCTCATTTTGCTAAATTTCCTTAAATTTTTACTAAAATCTGCAATTCAAAGGCGATTTTCTTTTTCTTTTAAAGAAATAGATATTTAGTAGATATTAATTTTTAAAAAAAATTTTGCATAGGATTTCTATTTTCGAAATTATCATTAACTATTGTGATATTTGATGTGTGACATTTTAAACAAGTTAGGAAATGACATTAGGAGAGAAGCTACACCCTCTCAATGATATCCCATGATCAATATCATTATTGTGAAATCATCTCATAAAAAATGTTAGAGAGACTACACTTTTGTTCCATGTTAGTTACCATGTGATAAATGATGTGTATATGTCACGTCAATAAATAAATCTATTTGATTGGATGTAAGTTGTGTGTATTATTTACCACATGAAATTATTTACATACGTTGTTTAAAGATGTGGTCTCCCTAATATTATTTTTTCAATAAACTTCATCGATATCTTTTTTGTAGAATTATGTCACTAAATTTTATTAAAAAGTAGATGAAAATATGACAGATAAGTTGGCATCGGAGCACTCAACTCATAAAAGAAGGATAATACTTTGTATCCCTGCATGTGGGGAACGTACATATCACACTACATGTATCTTAAATAAAAAGGTTCAACTTTTTAATCATCATAGGAAGATTATTTACAAAAAAAAATGATTCGAATTGGAGATCGTTTAGTTACCCAATTACATTAATAAATTGACAATTAATTTAAATTTACTACTTGGTACTTACATCATCAATTTGTTCTATATATTCAAATGATTGAATGATCGTTGATTCAAATAATCATTTGTAAGGATGATTTTCAAATAAAGATTAAGAATTATCTGGTTTCAATTATAATTTATACGGTAAAAACAACTTACTAATTTCTAAATCGTGAAATAGAGGGATGCAGTAATTATTATCCTTTTGTCAATCAAATGAAACACACAGTCAGTCTGACATCCCAAAAACAATCAAAACTGATATATACCAAAAACAAATGAAAATATTTATCACACTCTTGATTTCTTACGTAGACAGCTATTATATACCATATGAAATCATCTTTCATTTTGCATCAACAACCAAGTCAGAAGGCCTACTGCGATGGTAGAGAATAGGGGTCTTTAGATTTGCAAGGGTCTCTTTATAAAAGAAAGACGGTGCCCTCTTGTCCAACGCAACGCAACGAAACGATATGGCCCTCTATTTTCTTTTATCTGGTAGACTTGAAAAAGGGTCTCAACTTTTTTCCAGATTAAAGTTCGACCACGGCGAGCTACTTCGTTCCTCTTGTTCCTATTGTCCGATTCCGAATCTGCTAGTAGGGAGTAAATGGTATGAGTGAAACTTCTCATCCAATTTTCTATTTCATCTTTCTAACACTAAATTTCCTACATAAAGTCTCTACTTGGTGCCACCAAAGTCAATTGTGGTTGCATGCTTCTTTGCTTCTTCATGTATTTTCATACGTGGCATTCACACAAAATAGCACAAAATTATTGTTTTTTGAATTTTGTCAATTTTGGTCTTTAAATGTTTGATAAAATTGAGTTTTATAATTAATCCATGTGGCACTATGATTGGAAAGGTGGGTTGTTGGTGTGCCCCATCAAGACACTAAGGGGAAATTTGAGAGAAAAATAACGGAATGACCAAATTGATTTGCATGACCTATTCTTAGAAATCAAAGTGATTACTTTTCTATTCTAGAGATCATTTTGATTGGAAGATTCAATTTTCAAAGACCAACCGTGATAAAAACCCAGTCATCTAACCACTTCTTTCCCCTTATATTTTTCATAATCTGTAACTATATTCCCTCACCAAAATATCATTAATTGTTCGAATTTTTTTTTTTTTTTTTTTAACAAATGATATTATCTACATAGGGGGTGGGGGTGGTGTGGTGTTTTTGAAGGGGGTACTAAGCCTAACACTGGTTTAGCCATAATAATGTGGTTTAAGAATCGAATCTAAAACCTCTCACTTACAAATGAAGATGAATACTACTTGACCGTAGTACTAAGTGGTTATAGCAATATTTCTTAACAATGTTGTCGATGCAAATTTCCACTGTCTTCAGTCTTGACGACAATGCACCTGCAAAACAATTAGCACCTTTGATCAAGAACCTAAGCCTCACGCGCCCATGAGGTGGGGGGGTTAGGCCAATGGATCTCCGATGCCTAAGTTAGTTTATCTGAGAGAGTAAAGTGTTTAGGGCTTTTTTAGGGTCGCAAAAGCTTATGAAATTTGGTAGGATATGGGGTATTTATAAGGATAGGCTGGCCATAGTGTTAGGGTTTTACCCTACATGTGACGGCATCCTATTGGCCAAGGTTTATGGAGAAATATTCTTAAGATATTAAATTGGAAATACTATCTTGAGATAATGGAGTAATTATCCCTAATTGATTTAAATTGGGATTACTTACTTGATTGGAGTCAATCTTCAATTGAGAATGTATTAAAGATATGATTTGGGTAATTAATCCTTATCTTTAATGCTTTGACTTTTCCTTGCCAAGGGCAGGTGAGTTGTTGGCAGTCATATTTAGCTGCTGAGACCTTCAGGGGTGTACCTGCGTGTGGGAGTGTCTAAGAAGCCTACCCATTTATTAAGGGCAATCTTGTCTTTCTTGAGTAAAAGTTCATGCGTCGCCTCTAGAATTTTTGAGATTATTTAGGCTCCACAAATGCCCCCATACCTACTGGGCTACACGCAAGAAAATGGTAGTAGGTGTAGAAATCCCAACCTGCTTGGGTTTGTGAAGTTGTTTCTCAATTTGAACTTGATCTTCTTTCTTGATTTAGTTCTTCTAGGAAAAGGAAACCAATTGTCCCCAATACCTATTTAATTTTTCTTTAAGCAGGAGATTAAATAAATTTGGAGAACAATCATCATTCCAACAAGGAAAAGAAGCCAAAGGAAATTTTTCTTCCTCCTCCCCTAGCTTTCTTCTCCTCTTGCCCTTGCAAAGAGTCATTGCTCATTGTAGTTAATCTTCTCCATGCCGCACCAAGGTAAGAAAAATTTTAATTTTCTTCTTCTTGAATTTTTTGGGAGTCTTGGGACTTGAAAAATTGGCTCGGTGGGGGCCGAGGAGGTGTGAAACACGTGGCAAATGTGCCATAGGGCTGTTGTGCACAGTAGGCAGCGTGGCACAGGGTTGGCATGGCTTGGGTTGAGGTACTGGCGGAGTGAGTTAGGCTTGATGCGCAGCTGCCGTGGGCCAGGCAATGGCTCGGCACGAGCCAAAGATGCAGAGGCGTGGTCCTGGGCTCGAGCCTGCTGGATCGCAGAAGAAAGTCGTGGGGTGCTCACCCCCCTCACTGGTGGACTGGACCATGGGCCATTGGGCTTGCTTGGAGCATTGTTGGGCACGGGCCATGCAGCCGTCAGGTGAGAGAATGGGAGAGACCAGCTCGGGTTAGCTTTTGGGTCTTAGTGGCCTGGGCCTGCTTGCTCGAGGCGGTTGGCACGCGAATGAGAGGGGAGGCGTGGGCCTCCCCCTGTATTAAGCCGTACTGCTGTGAGTGAAAGGGATGGGCATAGGGCCTGGCACTGGGGCACTGAGCTTTCGGTCCTTCATTTTTTTTTTTTTTTTTCTTAGCTGCCTTCTAAATATTTTCCTTCATACTTTTTGCAGAGTTTTTGTGATGTCTTCCTCCGATTGCAAAAGTGACGAGTATCATCTACAAAGAGGTGGGATACTTCAAGGCTGCGCATGTCAAGATCAATTACTACGAGCTGTTTTGGGATTTTCTTGAGGCGTACAAGCATGCAATTCTATCAGGGGTTTGCGTCAAGCGAGTGAAGGATGATAGCGGCCATGAACCATGTAGTGAGGATGTCATTGCTAGGAAGAAGACTATCAAATTCCATCCATATTATTTCGTGGTAGGATTTACTTTTCCTATACCGCGTCTTTCCAAGAGATGATTTGCTACATGAAATGTGCGCTTGCTCGGTGCTCCCTGAATGTCATTCATGCGATAAAGCGGTTCTTCAACTTAAGCAGGTCCTTTGATCTTGGCTTGACCATAATTGAGTTCTGGTACTTCTTTGAAGTCAGCCACAAGGAAGGTGTGAGGGTAGCTGAGATCTCGCCATAGGCTGCTCGATGCTCTCTGCAAAAAAGATCATGAGTGGGCAAGGGACACCTTGGAGGTAAGCGAAGATTGGGAGTTTGACTCCTCTTCTGAGCTACGCATTCCAACTATCTTTATTAGTGGTAAGTGAACTGCTTCATTCTTGGCTTGCTTGAATTTTTTGTTAAGCTGCTCAATGACTTTAGTTTACTGATCGTCTTTCTTACTTTGTGTAGATTCAGAGTTTGGCTCAACTCCAAGAACTTGGGCAGATATAAAGAAAGTGCACATCACCTTGGGCATTCCTACTGAGTACTATGAATGGCACTGGCTGCTTAGTCCTCTTCGTCGAGAGAAAGGTAGGATGCCTCCGAAGGAAGAGATTGATAGGAGCATGTTTATGCAACTTAGTTAGCTTGTTTTCTTGCATTTATGTTGTTAGTTTCTATTTATTATAGTGATTTAAGCTATTTTCGTGTGTTTGTAGGTTCAAAGGGCTAAAGTAGCAAGACAAGGCAATTTGGAGCAGTTTTGGGCTTGGAATGGATAGCACATGCTTGGAGCAAGGTGGATGGATGAAATTGAAGTTCAAGAAAGCTAGCAATATGCTAAAGAGTTGAAGGAAATAAATTCAAGACTTGGAAGACAAGGAATCAGTAACAAAGAAGGAAACATGAGTCAAATTACCTTATTTTGACTTAGTCAATCCTAATCTTTTCCTACTTATGTTCTAGCTGCCAAAGGGATTCCTAAATATATTGGGACACTTAAATATATGTTCTAGAAGCCTAAATCCCATTCCTAAACTCAATGCTACACCACCTTTCCTTTCCCTTTCCCTTCCTTGCCGCAAAAGCCTTTCCCCTTCTTCTCTTTCCTTCCTTGCCGTGCAAGGAAATCCCTTTCCCTTTCCCAATTCCTTGCCGCACCCTTCTTACCCTTTTCCTCTTGGGATTTGGATTTGTTACCCTTTTCTTGGAGGATTTGGAGTCTTAAATCTTTCCCAAATTAATTAATTAATGCCTTGCCCTTTCTCCCTTTATTTTACACAATCTGCCGCACAAAAGGAACCTCCCCATCATTCAGCCATGTACCCTTTAAACACCCACATCCGCACGATACATTCATCCTTCCATCACCAGATTTCAAGCCACCTATACACCACTCACCAATTCATACTTTCAGCCATTCTTTCATACAATTCATCACTCAAACCTTCATCCACACCTTGTGCCACAACAAAGAAGAAGAATGAGGACCCTGGGATGTGTTTGCCATTCAAGCTTGGATTGTTGGAGCGTTTCTAGGTGTATTCAATCTTTTGTTTTCAATGTTAAAGTTTAATTATCTTTTTTTTGCGAACATGAGGAGCTAAACTTGTTTTAGCTAGAGGAGACTTTGAAACCATGATTATATTTGCAATATGAATTGATTACTTCCAGTTGTGATTTCATAAATCGTGAATGCAATTTACTTAATTGTTTGATTAAGAACTTATTCTTGTGTGTTGATTAAGAAGGCCCACTTAGTTTGCATGCATGAATTTGATGCTAGAATATAAGGGAGTTTTACATAATCGTTATGAACTTATATTCATAAGTAGTGGAGGTTGCTGGTCATGATCATGTTAAGTAAATTCCTGGCAGAAGTATCATGTTGTTCATAATTACAAATGCCTCGTCAATGCTTATGATTTTCACAAAGCTTAATGATCTTTGATTGTATCTCTATTATGTTGTTCATGTAGGGAACTATTGAAGAATAATTTGGTTGTCGATGCGTATTCCATCAAATTCAATGACCTAAGGAAAATCTGAGGGTTAATTAGTGTTGTTCACGATTAATCTGGGGCGTTGAGGTTCATGGTTTATTAGAAAAGCAACTGGAAATCGATTTGTGTGCAAGTGTGTCATGTGTGGAGAAGGATACTCTAGCTAGCCTATCATCCATCAATTCACCTAAATTCGTATCCCTTTTACTTAGTTTCTGTAGTTTGTTTGCTTTTACTTTAAATTCGTCAAAAACCCAATCCCTTTTACTTTGTTGTGTCAAATTAGTTAGAATCTGTCCAAATTTGTGTTTTTGAGTGTTTTGAGTCAAAATCAATTCAATTTTCATCCAAAGTAAGTTTTAGTGTCTGTTTTGAGTCTTTTTTATTGTTTTGTGCAGTTTTGAGTTTAGTTAGTTTATTTTGAGTCATATAAGTCTAGTTAAGAGTCTTAAAGTCTAGTTTTTTGTTTTTAAGTTTAGTTTTGTGTTTTTAAGTTAGTTTAGAGTAGATTAGCAATCCCTCCTAATCCCCGACCTAGAACGATCCCTACTTACATCTTTACTACAATTGTCAATAAAAGGGTTTAATTTGAGTGCTATTTTATATCACATCAAATTTTTGGGGCTGTTGCCGGGGATTAGCAAATTTGCTAATCCCCTCTGTTTTCTTTTGTTTTTGTGTCTTTTAATTTTGGTTAATGATTTTATTTTGTTTTATTTTGTTTAGGTACTAGTTTATGACTCGAAGTTCTCAACCTATTCGTGCACATATCTTGGAGTTTGACGACGATTTTGAACGAACTTTGAGAAGGAAGAGGAAGAAGCCATAACTTAATCCACCTAGTTCTAGCTCAGAATCTGAAGTAGAAGAGGAAGAAGAGGCCACAACTCAAGAAGAATAGGAAGACCCAATCATGGATAATCGAACAATCAAGGAACTTTCAGCCTCGGAATTAGACAATGTCATACCCCTATGCATTCAATATCCTAGGGCAGCTCATGATAAAACCGATGAGTTCAAATTGAAGTTTAGTTTGCTACATCACATTCCAAAGTACCATGGGCTGTCCATGGAGGATCCAAACAAACACTTGAAGGAATTTGAAGTGGTTTATTCAAGCATAACCCCAATCAATGTAGATGGCAACATTTTGAAGATGAAAGCTTTTCCATTCTCTCTTTTGGAAAAAGCTAAGGATTGGTTGTACCAATTGGCACCTGGAACCTGTGAAACCTGCTGCTCTGAAGGTGGCCACGTCTATTGTTGAGAGGACTCCTTGTCAAAAGGTTCGGTGGTGCCCCCGGTGTTCGGGTTTATGTCGAAGTGCCAGTCCGAAGCTAAGTCCGGTTCTGCTTCTAAGAGGCTCACCGCTATGAAAGTAGTAAGGTGGATTCTGCTACTAAGGTGGCACCTAGGCCTGTTCCTCCTTCTGTCGCTACTGATTCGTCTGTTGAGAAGAGGAAATCTGCTCACACGGGCAGTTGTGAGAGATCTACCGAGTTTGAGGCTGGAGAGCTCCCCGAGGTTTGTACACTGCTGAAGGCTGACCTGCTTGAGGATGTTGATGTATGCACCAAGTTCGTTGATAGTGTTGGGAAAGCCGTCATTCGCTCAAACTCTTTTAGGAAGTGTACTGC
Source organism: Pyrus communis (assembly GCF_963583255.1). Classification (NCBI taxonomy): domain Eukaryota; kingdom Viridiplantae; phylum Streptophyta; class Magnoliopsida; order Rosales; family Rosaceae; genus Pyrus; species Pyrus communis. The sequence continues at coordinate 16,641,708 of NC_084806.1, forward strand.
CTACTCGGTGAGGTCCTCCCTGATTGCTACAATGCATAAGACTTTGATCCTGGAAGCTCAGTCAATGCGCGTTGATCAGGATGTTGTCAAGTGTGCTAAGGAGGCCAAAGTGGCGTTGATGGCTCAGTTTCACTCAGCTGCTGAGAATATCGAAAAGCTCGAATCTGAACTCACCATTTTGAAGGGGGTCTGATGTATCTGTCCCCGCTTCTATGCATCTAGAGACCACTCATCAGGAGTAGCCTACTTGAAGGCTAAGTTTAGTGCGACTCAAGCGATGGTGGAAGCTGCAGAGAAGGAAGTTAGTCGTGTTTCACCAATGGTCAAAGATCTTGAGCATGTCAATTCGAAGCTACGATCTGCTTATTTCGCCAAGGACGAGGAGCTCGTCTTCATGCCTGCTAAAGTGTCTCATCTTAAGGATGTTGCCAGTAAGCTTGAGTCCAAGGAAGTGGATCTGCAAGGTACAATGTGTGGTAGCGAGAACCTGAGAAAGGAACTGGATAAGCAGCAGGGTGCTCACATTGAGCTTGTTGAGGGGAATGTGCAGCTGAAGAATGAGAAAGCTGGTCATGAAGTGGCGTTTGTTTCTTGTCAGGCTGATTTTACCATCTTTAGGGTAGGTCATCGGATTATGAGTTTTCCCTGAAAGACTTCGAAACATTCTTTATTTCTCCAATTGATTTTCTTAATTTCTCGTTTGAAGCTGCCTTTGGTGGAGCAGCTGAGGGTCGGTCAGGCAGTCCAGGCAGGGGCAGCTGAGGATGAGCAGATAGAAGCTTTAGCTGCTAAAGGCGTGGCAATCGAGAGATAAGTGGTTGCGTAGGCTGCCGATGAGTAGTCTTTTTGTTTAGACTTAGGAACTTTCTTCTTTTCCTTTTTGTTATGCTTTATTTGAACTTTGCTGGCCTTTGAGCTTATTTGTCAATTTGCTAGAAATTTAATAAACAACTTTCCTCATTTTGCTTCCTCTTTCCATTTCACCATGTCTTTTGTAAAATTTTACCGTAGGATGGGAGACTGGGTGAGTTGCTTCGATGAAGTAGTCAATCCCACGTTGTCACTTAGGCTTTAGTTTCAGCTTCGGGGCTTTGAAAGCCTTGCCTGCATGAGGAGACTTGCAAAACTTTGTCATACGACAAACGGTTGTGTTGGCTACTTCGATGGAGCAGTCAATCCCACGTCATCACTTTAGGCTTTAGTCTTGGCTTTAATGCTTAAGGAGCTTTACCTACAAAAGGAAAAAAGTATGAGACTTTTAACTTAGTAAGTCAACAGCCTTGTTGCCTTCGTAGAAAGCAGGCCAGTCCATACAACTACTATAGTTGTGAATCTCAGCTTTAGTGGCTTCACTAGCTCCGACCCTCTCGAGGTATGTTGTGAAGTTTTTAACTTATAGAGCAGGCGGCTAGACACTTGGTTCTCGTATAAAGCAGAGAAAATCCATGTAGCTGCTACAGTTGTACTTCGGCTTTAGTAGCTTCTCGAGCTTTGGCCCTCCTAGGGCATGTTGTGAAGTTTATAACTTATAAAGCTGGCGGCTAGACACTTGCTTCTCTTTGAAAGCAAAGGAAATCTGTGTAACTACTGCAATCGTACTTCGACTTTAGCTACTTCTCAAGCTTTGGCCCTCCCGGGGCGTGTTGCTAAGTTTTTAAATTATAGAGCTAGCGACCGGACACATGTTTTTCACAGAAAGCAGACGAAATCCACGTAGCTGCTATAGTCGTACTTCAACTTTAGCTCTTGCAAAACTTAAATCGTAGATCGTCGATTGGAAACATTGCTTTTAAATAAGCAAACGGATCCGCGTAGTCATAGCAGGTGTAAGTTTTGGTTTACGAATTGGCTTGGGCTACCAGCCGTTGGGTCGTCAACCGAGCATCTTACTTACAGAAGCAGACAACTCGCGTGACTATGGACAGAAGGAGGTAAGGCCCAGTGGGGACACATGCCCCCTCTCATCCTTTTTTTCTTTAACAACAAATTATTCAATTAATCATTCCCCTTTTTTTTGCTTTGCAGATTATTCAATTAATCATATTAAAATAATGAAAATCCTCTTTTAGTTTTTAAATGCCCTCTGTCTTGTATATTTTCTCACACTAATGTCTAAATCTAGTTGAGTTGCATGTATTTGGTTAATTAGTACAAATGAGCATTAGATTGTCAACAATTAAAGACAAAATTAGACAATAGAGTAATAAAATTAGGCATTTTGTAATTAATTTTTTTAGCATTTGTAAAAGAACTAGCTTTATTTGTCCAAAAAAGGAGCTCAAATTTTTTAAGGTGCCCCCTCTTAGTTTAATTTCTGGTTTCGTCCTTGCGCGTGACCACTTCAGACATCATCCCTGGCTCTCAAAGGCGTTTTAGGCTTAATGTGTAGGCAGAATCGCACCTCAGAAGCCATATCCTTCCGAGTTGTAACTCAATTCCGCAGGTCACTTAACTAGTATTGCAACACTTTAAAACCAAGCTACGTTCATGAAGACTTGCACGTCAAGGACAGACCATTTAGTCACACGAACTATTTCATGGGCAGGAATCCTGCACTTAGCCTCCCTTCCAGTTGGAGTCGTCGGGCTCAGTTAGTCGCTTAATTTAGGGGAAACAGAGCAGTCGTACCACCCATCCTTGAGTGACTGCAATATAATTGTGTTTTGAAAAAGTAAAGTGGTCGAAAACTAAATTCAAAGGAGGCATGAGGGGGAAGCACTTTAACACCAATATCATCGTCTTTGGATTTGCAGTGAACGGTAAGAGTTAAATCGCCACCTAACTCGTTTGTGATTCTCACATGTTTCTTAGAAATACCCCATGTATACGTGGTTGTTGCCAACAACAAAAGCAGCATTAACAGCATTCCGTTTCCAATGAACGAAACCATACTTATTTTTGAAATTTTATCGTGTTTGGTTTGAAGACGTATAATTAGAATCTGAGTATTGCTCCTTTTTGTTTTTATAGTTGCTAGGTTTTTCACACAGCCTCCGACTAGATAGTGTTCAGGGTGGGTGCGCTTCTTGGGTAACTTGTTTAGGTTCACAGAACCTAGACTACCTAGTAAAAATTGTTAGGACTAAATTGGAAAAGCAATGAAGAAAAGGAAAATCAGTGAAATTTTTATGGCTCAGCATTCCATGTTTAATAACAAATGGACGTTGAATTTGGTCAGCTTTAACCAAAATTTAATGTTGTCATCTTCTGTATCAATTTGACCAAAATACGCTTTATTATTCTTATGACCATATTATTTTCCTTTTTAACCTATCACATTTGGATTCAAACCTTTCTTTGGCGTAGTTTAGATAAACTTAGTGTAATATCTTATCAATTGTCTAAAAATAAAACATAATTTTGTCGGAGGAGAACTTGAAGTTAGAACATTGCATACAAGGAGGAATGTTATTCACTTAATGAGCTACAAGTGCCTTTGCAGCTTATTTGTTATTACCAACTAGCTATTAGTCTAAAGATATTTTCTCTTTGTTATTCATATTAGAGACACGGCCCGTATCCCAGCCAATGTTGCAGATTCTTCTAGAATTAGTTAAACTTTATGGGTGCATGTATTGTGTCGTTGTACATTTAACTGAGTACATCCTTGTACATTGAACTGTATTAATTTACCCACCTGAATTGGATCTCTTGTATTCCTATATAATATAACGTTTGTTATCAATCAAACTATCTAGTCAATTACTTCAAGTCCTATTGTCTCCAATGTTTTCTAGGTTTGTTTCATTACAATTCGAATCTCCCCTCTGCGATTAATCACCAAAACAAATAAATATATAGTTCAATATGTTGGGATATATTTTGACAAATTTACTGCTGAGATTATGACAATTTGGAGTGCTGCTGAGATTATAAGCAAGGCTATTAGAAATTAGTGTGTTTAGAGTCAAGTTCTTAAGAGTTTGGAGTGTTATTCTATACCAGCAACTCTGTTCTCCTTTCTTGGTATCAGAAAACAATTTCAATAAAACATTCGGTTTTTCTCTTAATTTATCTATCTCAACACAGTAACTATTTGTATACATATGGCTCGTCTACAATTTCACAAACAAAATTCTGTATCAACTTTCAGCAATATCTAGCAAAGTTTCACATCACGTAGATGCCAGGAAGTTTTCCGTGATCTGCTTAAAGTAGAGCACCAATTTATCACGACCAGGAAGACTTTCTTCGATTAAGGGACTTATGTGAAGTCCTTAGCCCATGCGTACAAGCGCGTCTTCAATGACTCCAAGAGTACGAGCTGCCTGCACTTCTATCGTTCTTAGCATCTCCAAGTTATCTTTCTTGGCCTTCTCTTGCTATTTGCCGGTGGTTCGGAAGACCATCCAAATCGCAGGGCCCTGTTACATTAGAAACAATTTTATCGGTTTAAGTACGTAAGGTTTTTTCTTGGTGACCGGTCTCATGCATGAAATTGTCTCATCATATGATAATTCAGAATATATATTATGAAGTAATTCACTTAAGACATAAAAAGCAGACACAATTGTTGCTGATACTTTCTAACATGTACTGTTAATCATGTAGAAACTAGAATCATGTCCGAACGCGTGGCTAGAACATCTCCTTATAGCTTAGGTAATTAAACATGTACGTTCACACGAAAAGTGAAACATTTTTTGCTTAGAATTTTTCTAGAGAAGAAGTACGTAGTACTTCCCTTTTCCACTGTGCCCAACTGCCTCTCCTTTTCGGTGAGAGTTGTTCTCTCGTGTTGGGAGTGCTTCTCACTTTCTTGTGTGAGTGACCGGTATTTTCCTTACTTTGTTCAGCCGCCGACCCTAGGGGGGCAAGGTCGGTGGCAACTCGTCCTTTTTCTCTGTTCCCTCTTTTTCGTTTCCTTCTTTTCCTCCTCTGCCCGTCTATTTTGGCATGTTTTTCTTCTTCTTGCCTCTGATCTAACTAACCTTAGTCCTCCATCGAAAATTTCTCAATTCCGACTTTCTTTTTCCTCTTCCCTTGCTGTTTTTCCACATCCATGAGACTTTTCAACCCATTTTCTAATTATCCCTAGTGGTTTCGACCTCTCTTGATCCCACAATTTCTCAGATCTACAACTGTTTCTTTTTATCACATTTCGTGGCTTTCTAGGAAGGTGTTTAGCGCTCGAGCTCGAGTGGTCGCACCGCCACTTTCCATCAATGTGCTGTTGTTGGCACTTTACTTACGGGATTTTTTCCCATGAGTTTCATTTAAGGTGGATGCGGATTAGAGTTTTGTGGCTTGATGGAGGAGGGTGGAATCTTCTTCTTGTGGCTTGATGGAGGAGGGTGAAATCTTCTTCTTTTCCGATTTGGAGGCTTTGTTTGGTTGATCCCAATGACGACAAGAGGTGGTGGTTCGTGGTCAATGGTGTTGAAGGCTTCTGCATACTAGGATTTTTTCAAATTTATATTTGTTTGTTTCGGCTCAAACTTTGGGTTGGACCTTTTTGCTTTTGGATCCATATTTTAGTTTTGGGCTTTATTTGTATTTGGATCCCAATTTGTGAGTGTGTTTTATTGGTAATGAAATTTACCTTCGTACCAAAAAATAAAAGAAAAGGAAAAAGGAAGTACATAGTTGAACTTCAGACATCTGCAAACAAAATTAATAAACTAGTAAAAAAATTCAATACGCTGATTGTGGAAAATTTACTAAAAGGGAGAGAGAAGGTACGACAATAGAGAGTGTAAAGAATAAGGCGTAGGGAAATTATAGGATGTATTTTTTTTTTTTTTATGCCAATGCCTTTATTTATAGTAAACCATGAGGAGAGGGAAACTCGTTTCTCCAAGCAATACAAAGTCTAACAGGAAAGATATCACTAGAATAAAGAGTAATCATAAATCCAATCTACCTCGGATTTACACAATCACATAATGTTAAATATTTATCACAAACTCCCTCTAAGTGTGTAAATACTCAAGTAGATATCACATCAGATCTTGCAAAGATAGTTGGTGAAGTCGTCTTGTTGGCATTGATAAAGTAACACACTAGTCTAAAACAAGGAACTTGCATATGTAAATAAGTCTCACAAAATTTGGCTATGGTAAAACTCAAGGTGGGACAAAAAGCCATAGTCTAAGAAAAAAGATGAATTAATGTAAAGTCCACATTAGGCGTCTACATAACGTACACAAGGGTATGATCATCCTAGGATAGGTCCTTCCTTAAAACCTAGTTAGGCAGCAAAAACTAAAGGGAAAAATGCCCTTACTCGTAGGAAAAAGAGTACATTAAGGTCAAGTAAGTATGCTTTAGGATACTCCCCCTAAGTTGGACAAAATTCCAAGGAGAACTAATAATGTTGCAAATCAAAAAATTTAGGCATACCAATTCATTGAACATCATATACTTCTAGAAAGTAGACTTCAGCAGTGACTTGGTGAAGCGGTCGGCAAAGTTATACTAGGATCAGATTTGTTTAACTTCAATCTTTTGATATTTTTGGTGCTGATGGGGAAAGAATAACTTCAGCGTAATATGCTTGGTGTTCTCTCATTTGATATGTCATTTCTTAATTTGATTGATACAAGCAACGTTATCCTTATTAATCATTGTAGGGAAGTCAACGATGAAAGAAACCCCACAATTTCTTTGAATCTGCTCAACTACAGCTCTCAGCGAGAAGCATTCACATATAGCTTCGTTTAGGACGAGAAATTCAGTATGGTTCGAAAAAGTCATAACTAAAGTCTATTTGGTTGACCTCTAAGATTTTGCAATATCTCCAACGGTAAAGACATATACATTTGAGAACATGCCTTGTTCAGGTTAGATAAGTAACATACCAAAAAAGAAAGCATCATTCCAAAGCCCAAGATGGTGTGATCTCTTCTGAGATGCATATTGATAGAATAAACCCAAATCCAAAGTACCCTTAAGGTGATGAAGGATGTCTTTAACACCAAGTGTGTTGCTATATCTTGTTAGAAGATTAATGTTAAAACAGATGTCAGGTCAAGTGTATTGAGTTAAGTACACTAAGGTATGGAACTTCATGCTCCAAAACCTCTTCCTCATCATCTTTAGGATGGAAAGGATCTCATTTTTCATCTAACATTTAGGCGATCCTATGAGTACTCCAAGGCTTCACTCTATCGTTAAAGCTTTTGCAACACCTTCTGGATGTAGTTCGATTGCTGGACCAGAATACCTCTAAACAATGCTTAAGCTCCAAGCCGAGACTGTTGTGAACATGGAAATTTTGGATAAAATAAATGTTTGCTAACACATTAAATTTCGACATGCTAGGGCTTACGTGGCACACAACATGTGTCTCACAAATTGTACACATGGTATGTGACTCATAAAAAACCGGACAAGTCATCAAGAGGGACACGTGTCAATACTTGACAGAAAGTAATTATTTGATTTTAATTTAAATTAAACAAATTAATTAATTTTAAGTCAAATCAAATATTAATTGATTGAGTCAAATCACGAACCAAGACACAAATCAAATTTCGTAGGAAAAGCTTGGAGAGCTTATAAATACGAAGCTCCAAGACAAAGAAAGGGTCCAAACAAGTCATTCTCACATCCAAACACTAAATCTCTCAAGCCCCCCAAACTCACAACTTCCTAAACAACATAAAAAAGACTAAAAAAACTCTCTGCGTTCTTCATCAAACTCGTGAAGAAGCACCACTACATGTAATGATTCTTCTATCGCCACAAGCCAAACCCTTGTGGCATCCGTTCATCCAAGATTAAGTTAATACGACCCTTGGATCAATCACCCCCTACACACACTTTACATTCCAGACATCGAATCAGAGGATTCAAACTGTAAACAAAGATTATAACCCTACATTTACATTAATACGAAACATTTATTTTGTACACTAGTATTTTCCGTTTTATACATTCCCTTGAGACCTGAAGATTTTGTATCCCTCAATTGTCCATTATTCATCTTCACTCAGGGCAATAGCTAATTAGGTGTCCCCAAATGTATGGGCATTTCTTTCAATCCATGGGATCCAATCCGCTACCGGAGTTTGCCGCGCTGCACTCATACTTATGTAACAAGTAATCTAACCCTTTCTGAAGTAAAGTTAATGCTTGTAAAATTTGTTCAACACAATCAGATAAAATATCACCTGTTTAAGGCATCGTCAAATAGCGCTTACGGACATCTCATGACTCGATGTCTGCTACAATCACTAAACATTTTATCGAAATCCCGCATTGAACAAAGTCTTACTTGTGCTAACTCTTAATCTGAGGTAATGAAGATGAGAATGATGATAAAGGGGATAAAATAAGACAATTACTGTTGTAGTATTTGCAAACATGTGAATAAGGGTTTTCTGCTGCATTTTTATTTCACGACAGAGCTATGACATCCCACCAAAGCAACCATGCAATAAGACAAAACAAACCAACTGGAGCCAGCTGCAGACGCAACTGGAGTTGAAAAATGAATCACCAAACTTCAGGGCGGAGCTCGCCCGTTGCTGGGGGCATCCATTTTCCAGAGTTGTAGACACTCTCACCAACTTTCCAATTAGGCACGTCCTTCATGACTTCAGCCTCATAGTCGAGATACTTCTTCCACTCTTTGACATATCTGAAGAAACAGAACAGACAGATAAGCGGATCTGTTTACTTGGAATTCAGGGAGATGAAGATTAAGGGCATGACATGACTGGAAGGGGACAACCAATAATATAATCAGATTACCTTTCATCTTCTTCAGCTTGAAGCACCGGCAGTATTGCTCTGCGAGCAGCATACTTTTCTTCCTTGAGCGCCCTACAGAGTCAAATTTTAAGTTTGTAATATACCATATATCAAGGAAATCCTCGACAAGAACAAATAGTTGGCTCTGCTTACCCAAATAATCAATTACTTGTTACTATGACAGGAAAAAAGAGTAGGATAGTGCCCCAACAAAACCAAGCATTCTCCTAAAGGTGTAAAATGAAATTTAAGCAAATCGATATTTCCATCTTCCACCCTAACCCCATCCCCGACCAAAAATTAAAGTCAAGAGCATGAAATTTAAGAAAATATGTCCGAATAAAGATAATCAATGCTGTCCAAATAGTCACGAAGATAACCATATTTTAAATTATCTTATGAAAATTCAACATATATGAATCTCCTGGATACCACAAGTCCACGAAATGATTTTAATAGCCAGAAGACTTAGAAACTCATCCAAACATTTTCATCCCAAAGAGCAAAAATCACCGTCTTATGATCATCAAAAATCTAAGAGGGCACATATCCAATGGAAGCGTCCAATTTGACAGACATAATTTAAATTATAATAGCTATTCACATCTTGTGGAGAAAGCCCCATGCGATGTATTCAAAATAGACACATGACAACTTAGTGGAGTAACCTAGCCAAATGTTTGACTTGAAGAAAACCTTCCAATAAGCAAGGACTATAAACGCTGAGGAAGCTGCAGGGAAAGAAAAGTGGATGGAAGAACTAACCAAGAACACCTGCCAATCGGCTCCAAGGATCAAAACTGACAATACAAATTAAATGGTAACATGTAACAAGTAAGAAACAACATGAAAAGGCACGAGAATTTCCACCTTCTGGATTTGTTAAGGCATCGACCACAAACATCCTTATTTACATATGAAAAAAACATAGACTGAACAGCCTAGTCTATATAGCACAAACAAAAAAGAAAACTTGAAACTAACCATTCATGGTAGATTTACTTCTTGAGTAACTAAAGAAGTGAAAAGTAGAGGCTTTTAACTGTGCATTGACTTCCTTCTCATTCTTAGCACTAAAAAAGAGGAGTGAAAACCATCATCTTCCATTCTTTTATTTTTTTGGTTTTATTTGAACGCACAGAAAAACACATACGAAATGAAACTAAGGAGAAACCTCTACTCTGATTCTTCGTCTTAGTTGAACACTTATCCGGCACACAATTTCAACATGCCTCCAAGTTTATTTCTATTCGGGTCTTACGATACACTAGATCAATCGGTATTCTGATTATGCAAGGCTAAGTTAGCACACCCATCAGCACTGCACCAATAAGCGTAGATTGGGGAGAGGATGGTTACTAGAGTTGGGACGGCTGGTTATGGCGCCAATCTGGTGACTGGTGGGTGGAAGGAGATGTGGGAGAAGGAGGGGCATCAAATCACAAACACCTGTGCAAACAAGGCGAGGGAGAGGATTAAGGGGCAGACGGAGTGGGGATGATTATACGGAAATAGGGAGCAAAGGGTCTGAGGATGCCATTACTGATAAGTTATTAACTTAATACTATCCGGCTGTTACTCGCACCCGCACCTCCATTTATTAATACTGTGGATACTATACAGAGTGGCATCCGGATAAAAAAGGCAATGCTAAGTAAAATCATTCCAAATATGGAATTTAAGCTATCCGATACTATTCTTAGTTGTTAACATTGTAATAAAGTCCGCAAAATGAGCCCCTTAGCACATTATGAATGTATTGGTGTCTAATTTCGCTAGTATCAAACGGACTACCCTAGTAGTCGAGCATAGAACCAAAACTCTCGGACCATGTGCTGACCACACGGCTAAACCTGAATTCTTCCCCTTTACCCCTTCATCCAAAATGCTCTTTTTACGTAATTCTCAGATCAACCCAAATTAACCGTAATCTACATACCATCCTGCATATCATCTAACTATTCACATTTCCTCAACAATGAAGAATTTAACAATTTGCATACTATGCGTCCAAAAATTGATAAATAGGAATTAAAACCCTACAAATTGTAATCTAAACATCGGATATTACAGTAATTTATCAAACAAAAAACAAGAATGCTGACACAATTTGCAAAAAAAAAAAAAAAAAAAAAAAAAAAATCAATGAAACGAAAAGGAAAATTAAAAAAATTAAAACAAAACCCATATAATCAAATTTAAAAATAAATGTGAAAAAGATAAAAAGCTCAGACCTGCGGATCTTGTTGCCCTTTCCGACTTGGTACATGCCCCAAGAGAAGGTACCGAAGGCGGCGAGGAATATGGCCACTGAGCTGGGACCCTTGTTGGGGATCCGGCGAGCGTACCGGACCGGAGCGAATCCACCCGGCGGCGGACCGTCCTGCAGAACCGGCATGTCCTTCACGCTCGCCATACCCGGTTTATTTCTTATCACTGCCTCTGTCATTTTCGGAGCTGCTTTTGCGTTTCACTGATTCAGAATCTCAGCCGAGTCTTGTTGGTTGTGCTGTTTGGGGAAGATTGAAGGGGAAACAAAGTGAGGGTAACCTGCGGTGATGGTGGTGCCTTGAATCGATGCAAGGGAAACTTCAATAGCTATGGATTTTCACATTTACCCCTAATCTGAGAAGTTTTAACTGTTTTTTTTTTTTTTTTTTTTTTTTTTGGTTTTTGTTTTTTTTAGTACAGAGGGGTTCAGTTAAGTCACACGATGGACAGTCTAATTTGATATCGAATTCGTCATCCACAAAATTCGAACCTAAACCTCTCATTTTCAGGTGAAGAGAAATAGCGTCAGACTATAGTGCTGAGTGGCAAATTTTATTTTATTTTATTCAAACGATAGGTTTTATTAGATTATGTGTTAGATTAGTCACCAATGAGATTTGAACTCATACCGTCATGTAAGAGCTCAACACATTTCTAATATTGTGTTTTGTATATGTGTGGACATCCATTCGACTAAGGACTAATTTGGTATAGCAGGGTTTTTGTTTAGACCCAATATTAAATCATTGGTTCGGGCAATTGAAGTTCTTAAGTGAGCATGATTCTAGACTAAGAGATGTTATGATAATTTTTTAATTATTGTTGAGGGGTAATATTGCGGTTTTAAATCATAATTATTTCTTAATAGTTTATTGAATTATCATGATATTTTCTTATACAAGATAAATGGGATGCAAACTACATCTCGAATTTAGAAGGAAGCAATACACTTCAAATTGATCTGGGATTCTTACAGGCGTTGTGTGCAACGTGTAAGGCAATTGGATGATTAGTAAACTACAAGTAGTAAAATTCGAAGCCTTCGATCTGAAGGACGACAATGATTCGAAGATATCTGATGCAGTGCATGGGGAACAAATATATTTAAGGTTTTAGTGACTTCTCATTTCTTAGAATCTTTGTGACCTTCTCTTTTAATTGAATTGCCTAGTAACTATCTTACTCTTAAATATTTAGTATACCAATGCTTTGTAATTTCCCTATTTAAAGGGCTCCATATGTATCCTTAAAGTAGTGAAATTAGTGAATTAAAGTTAATCTAAGAAGAGAGAGTTTTCTCTCTCTTAAAATCAAGTGTGAGATTTGGTCATGTCGAGTGAATCCACGATTAGTGGCGCAAGTGAATCCATTGCCCCTGGTCGAATGATTCACATGTTCTATCCCTGTAGAGATGTGAGTGATTATGTTGTCTTTGGTTGAGCGAATCCGAGGTTATCTATTCCCCTCTCCTCGATACTCTTGCTTCTGTCCTGCATCAAGTGGTATCAGAGTAAGTTCTTCGCTGCGGAGTTGAAAGGAAAAAAAAATTCGTGTTGTTGATTCTACACTTCTTCAAATTTCAATTCTCTTTGTCCGAGTCACCCAAAAGGTTACCTATCATTGTAAAGGTCTAGGAGTCCACTTTCCAACATAACAGATAGTGCTACACTTCTTCAAATTTCAATTCTCTTTGTCCGAGTCACCCAAAAGGTTACCTATCATTGTAAAGGTCTAGGAGTCCACTTTCCAACAGAACAGATAGTGCCTCAATCAAATTTTTTTTGTAGCAAATTGCTAGCAAATAGTGAAAGGTGTACGTTTTGTGCAAAATCTACAAGGCGCGGTTTCTTTTTCAACGAAGAGATATACTAGCATCTTGTTCCAATGAATAATATTCAGGTATATGAAAGCCACTCTAGTATGATATTTATGGAGGAAGATCTGTTTTATTCACAAAGAATTGATTGGAATTTACCCCCACTATATGATGAGTATTCGGAGGATGGTGTTTTGATGATTCCTATCCAAAGAGTTGCTAACGTTGAAGTGAATGTCGAAGAACATGCCTTGATAGATATTTGTAGCTTGGAAAGTTCAGAATATGAAGGATTTGGATTTTTTTCAAGATGAGAAGATTGATATAGTCCAATGTTAAGTTCATCAATAAGCTACATGTATGTAAAATTGTGGTCACGACCAAGTGATGAAGGAGTTGTTCCAATTTGCTTTTTAATTCTCCAGCACATTGTTAAAGATCAAGTTTTGGGGACATTATAACCGATGACATATCATTGGGAAGGTTGAAAACCTAAATTCAAATCAAGATTAAAAACCATACAAACCCGAGGACAAGTCTTTTCGAGAAGAGTAGAATGATGCAGTGCATTTATTGACTTCTCATCTCTCAAAACCTTTGTGACTTTCTCTTTTAATTGAATTGCCTAGTAACTATCTTACTCTTAAATATTTAGTATACCAATGCTTTGCAATTTTCCTATTTAAAGGGCTCCTTATGTATCCTTAAAGTAATGAAATTAGTGAATTAAAGTTAATCTAAGAAGAAAGTGAGTTTTCTCCTCCTTAAAATCAAGTGTGAGACTTGGTCGTGTCGAGTAAATCCACAATTACCGACATGAGTGAATCCATTGTCCCTTGTCAAGTAATTCCCAGGTTCTATCCTCGTAGAAATATGAGTGATTTCGTTGCCCTTGATTGAGCGAATCTCAGGTTATCTATTCCCCTCTTCTCGATTCCCTTAGTTCTGTCCTGCATCAATATCTTTTGAACTGAAGGACAATAACAATTTGATCGAAAGGATAACAATGATTCGAAGCCTTCGGTACGAAGGAGAGCAACTATTCGAAGCCTTCGATCGGAAGGACGGCAACGATTCGAAGCCTTCAATTGAAAGTCGCCAGGCTTCGATCTAAAGGATGACAACAATTTGAACCCAACGGTCATGAGGGTTAGATGCGACACGAAGAAGAGCGAAGGAGAAAGTTTGGGGAGAAAGAGGACACAAGGTCCTAAGGGTTTGAATTGAAAGCTCGGCCAATTGAAGGAGAAATTTTTCATTCAAAGCTTGGCTAATTGAAGGAGGAATTTTTCATTGAAACGAGAACACAAATAGTACAGCACGTATTTTAATAGAAGGAGTGAGAAATTTTATTTTTTAATTTATTAACTTTTTAGCACATATATTTCACTATTTGTATAATGACACGTGATGTATCATCCTATGTACCAGCCATACTGAAAAATCTCTCCAATTGAAGGAAGACAAGGTTGTCGTTGTCCTAGGGGTACCCTGCAGGGGAAAAACAAGAGAATAGGAAAGAGAGAGAGTGTTAGGAACAAGGATTGTCATTTTGTTAAAATGACGATGTTGTTACTGGAGTTTGGAAAGTTTCACTAAACCTTCACTATTGCTTCGTATATTTTGAAAAAAAAAAAAACAAAAAACAAAAAACAAAAAGCAAAAAACAGTTTTTCAAAACAACATATAGCTACTGTCGACCACCACAAGTTTCATAAGCATCTACTTTTTTTTTAAGTTTATCAAACACCTTTTAACATATCATTCAGTATTACGATTTGATGATATTTTTCTTAATTTGAAAATGAAAGGTCTTAGGTTCGAATCTCGTAAATGGTGAATTCGATATCAAATTAGACTGCTCATTATATAACTTAACAAAACTCTCATGATCTTAATATAAAAATATCGATGTACTTAAAAATTAAAATTTAAAAAATTTAAAAAAAAACACCTTTAACATAAAAAGTTATAAAATAAACTGCTTTTTTGAAAAGCACAACAGCCCTAAATCAGTACTAAAGTTTGCTGACTCAAATCGCAATGGTCGGTTTTGTTGATTTTTACAAAAACAAAAGTAAAAAAATGTTTAAAACAAACTAAACTGCAATTAATTAGTATCAATGATGGTTTTGAATTTTTGTAAAGTGACTTAAATCGAAAGGACTAGCCACTTCAAATTTTAATGATTTCATTTTCCAAGTATTGTCTTTTGATTGGTTAAGACATTAAATTTGAAGGTTGATAGAAGCTTGAAGAGCTTTGACATGTAACTATCTTGATTAAGTTTTGAAGGTTGATGGTGTGTTGTTTTTTGGATAGTTTGATGCACGAGTGTGTTTTTGTTCACCTCCTAATCCAAGAAAACCGTTACCTCCCCTCCAAAATTGTACCACGTGTCCATTTAACTAACTATGATTACCTTATAAATTTAATTATGTTATGGATATTCGGGATTGTGATTGTGTAAATTCTAGATAGATTCGATTGCTAGTTATTCTTTCCATATAACAATGTGTTTACTTGGAGGACAATTTATAATAAAAGCACTGTGTGGGGGAAATAACAACGCACAAGAAATCCCTACAATTCTCCATTCTCTCTCTTTGGCTGCACCCCTCTATTCCCTTTTAGTTAAATAAGCAACAACACGTTATCAGCATGCTCCTCCACTGCACTAAGGAATCTAATGAGGAATTTTATGCTACAAACCAGTTCATCAATATCATCACATAATCAGTTTTTCCAAAACGACGATCTTAATCTTGATTATTTTTTCAACCATGATTGTAGGAACCTTCACCTAATGCATGACCTAACTTTACATTTTACAAAGTTTAGATTCTACATAAATTATTTTTGCATTATATCCATAATTGTGCAATTATTGTAAATTGATATTATGAAATAATTGAAAAAAATTTAATTAGGGTTCTTGAAAACCCCATTGCAAGCAGCGGCTTGCAGCCGGGTCGTCGAGTAAGCATAAAACCCCATAACCCAAGCCACGAAGCCAGTAGCTCCAGGCCTGTAACCTAGGCCTGGCAATTTCTGACACGACCCGATAACCCGACACGACACGACACAAAATTAACAGGTGTTTGGGTCGACACGATAACGAATCGGGTCTTATCGGGTAACCCGATAAGCACCTGTTAAGATAACGGGTTGGGTCGGGTATACATGTGGGTAAACACGATACACGATAAGCAGAATATTATTTTTATAATTTTATAACCCTAAAAAAATACTGTAATAATTATATACATTAATTTTACAATTTTATACCCCTAAAAATTATAATAAATATATATATATATATATATATTAAATTAACTATAAAATTTATAATAATTATAATAATTATATATACTATAATAATTATACCCCCAAAATATTAAGTCTATCTATACTAATTATATATATATATATATATATATATATTAAATTTTATAAAAACTATAATGCATATTAATTAATAATTTAATATGCATGATCAATGCATTTGCCAACTTGCCGCCCTTTTTGAAAAAAAAAATGGAGGGAAAATGAAAATGTTAAGAAAAGTTGAAAATAAAACAAAAAAGTGAGGGAATTAGGGAAAGATGTTGGAGGGAAAAGTGAAAATGATAAGAAAAAGTTGAAAAGGAAACAAAAAAGAGAGAGAAAAATGAAAATTAATAGAAGTGGTCAGAATTTTTTTTTTTTTTTTTAAGTTATTAACTTTTTATCACACGCATGACTGTCATGACATATCTCACTATTTTTATAATGAACACGTGACACGTGATGTATGTACTATTCCATGTACCAGTCAATTATAATTTATACGTACAAAATAAATAGATTTAAATCTACTTAATAAATATATATATACACACACACACACACGGAACTTGATTGATGGCATACGAATTCTCCAAAACTAATTTCAACGATTCAAACTGTCAAAATTGTTTGTATATGCTTGGAGATCACATCAGCAAAAAATCACAAAAAAAAAACATTCAGAGGTCAAGTAACGGGACAAAGTTTTTCAACGGTTATAAACGAAAAATCACGATTTAACGGTTATTTTAACTCCGATTTTGATGATTTTTTATAACTACACTCCTTGACCCTATATGAATACAATGAATGAATTCGATCTTCAATTTAAAATATTTACACAAGTGGATACCACAAAATCTTATGTTATACTTAATAAAAGTATAAATAAACTCTAAGTGTTAGTCAATCTATAGTTTTACGAATTCTCCAAAACTAATTTCAAAGATCCAAACCGTCAAAATTGTTTGTATATGCTTGGAGATCACATCAGCAAAAAATCACAAAAAAAAAACATTCAAAGATCAAGTAACGGGACAAAGCTTTTCAACGGTTATAAACGAAAAATCAAGATTTAACGGTTATTTTAACTCCGATTTTGATGATTTTTTATAACTACACTCCTTGACCCTATATGAATATAATGAATAAATTCGATCTTCAATTTAAAATATTTACACAAGTGGATACCACAAAATCTTATGTTATACTTAATAAAAGTATAAATAAACTCTAAGTGTTAGTCAATCTATCGTTTTACGAATTCTCCAAAACTAATTTCAACGATCCAAACCGTCAAAATTGTTTGTATATGCTTGGAGATCACATCAGCAAAAAATCACAAAAAAAAAACATTCAAAAATCAAGTAACGGGACAAAGCTTTTCAACGGTTATAAACGAAAAATCACGATTTAACGGTTATTTTAACTCCGATTTTGATGATTTTTTATAACTACACTCCTTGACCCTATATGAATACAATGAATGAATTCGATCTTCAATTTAAAATATTTACACAAGTGGATACCACAAAATCTTATGTTATACTTAATAAAAGTATAAATAAACTCTAAGTGTTAGTCAATCTATCGTTTTACGAATTCTCCAAAACTAATTTCAACGATCCAAACCGTCAAAATTGTTTGTATATGCTTGGAGATCACATCAGCAAAAAATCACAAAAAAAAAACATTCAAAGATCAAGTAACGGGACAAAGCTTTTCAACGGTTATAAACGAAAAATCACGATTTAACGGTTATTTTAACTCCGATTTTGATGATTTTTTATAACTACACTCCTTGACCCTATATGAATACAATGAATGAATTCGATCTTCAATTTAAAATATTTACACAAGTGGATACCACAAAATCTTATGTTATACTTAATAAAAGTATAAATAAACTCTAAGTGTTAGTCAATCTATCGTTTTACGAATTCTCCAAAACTAATTTCAACGATCCAAACCGTCAAAATTGTTTGTATATGCTTGGAGATCACATCAGCAAAAAATCACAAAAAAAAAACATTCAGAGGTCAAGTAACGGGACAAAGTGTTTCAACGGTTATAAACGAAAAATCACGATTTAACGGTTATTTTAACTCCGATTTTGATGATTTTTTATAACTACACTCCTTGACCCTATATGAATACAATGAATGAATTCGATCTTCAATTTAAAATATTTACACAAGTGGATACCACAAAATCTTATGTTATACTTAATAAAAGTATAAATAAACTCTAAGTGTTAGTCAATCTATCGTTTTACGAATTCTCCAAAACTAATTTCAACGATCCAAACCATCAAAATTGTTTGTATATACTTGGAGATCACATCAGCAAAAAATCACAAAAAAAAAACATTCAAAGATCAAGTAACGGGACAAAGCTTTTCAACGGTTATAAACGAAAAATCACGATTTAACGGTTATTTTAACTCCGATTTTGATGATTTTTTATAACTACACTCCTTGACCCTATATGAATACAATGAATGAATTCGATCTTCAATTTAAAATATTTACACAAGTGGATACCACAAAATCTTATGTTATACTTAATAAAAGTATAAATAAACTCTAAGTGTTAGTCAATCTATCGTTTTACGAATTCTCCAAAACTAATTTCAACGATCCAAACCGTCAAAATTGTTTGTATATGCTTGGAGATCACATCAGCAAAAAATCACAAAAAAAAAACATTCAAAGATCAAGTAACGGGACAAAGCTTTTCAACGGTTATAAACGAAAAATCACGATTTAACGGTTATTTTAACTCCGATTTTGATGATTTTTTATAACTACACTCCTTGACCCTATATGAATACAATGAATGAATTCGATCTTCAATTTAAAATATTTACACAAGTGGATACCACAAAATCTTATATTATACTTAATAAAAGTATAAATAAACTCTAAGTGTTAGTCAATCTATCGTTTTACGAATTCTCCAAAACTAATTTCAACGATCCAAACCGTCAAAATTGTTTGTATATGCTTGGAGATCACATCAGCAAAAAATCACAAAAAAAAACATTCAGAGATCAAGTAACGGGACAAAGATTTTCGACGGTTATAAACAAAAAATCAAGATTTAACGGTTATTTTAACTCCGATTTTGATGATTTTTTATAACTACACTCCTTGACCCTATATGAATACAATGAATGAATTCGATCTTCAATTTAAATTTAAAATATTTGTAATAGATTATTAGTGTATGTATTATTTTTTTTGTTAGGCTTTCATTTTCGAGTGTAGATATAGTACTTGAACGAGAAATGTTTTAATGTTTTCAAGTAATATTTATGTCGCAATGTGTGGTATGTGTAAATTGTAAAAAAATATATTTTTTTCTTAACGGGTCATAACGGGGGTAAAGTGACACGACCTGTTAAGGACCCGTTAAGATAACGGGTGTGACACGACACGACCCGTTAAGATAACAGGTGTTACACGAAAACGACACGAACACGACAGACACGACCCGTTTGCCAGGCCTACTGTAACCCAAAAAATCCCAATGCCATATTTGGCATTGCCACCAATAAACCATCGTGGGCTTGGAGAAATCACCCTTCTCCATTCATATATGTGGTCCCTCAAATTGTCTGTCATGAAATCGATGTAAATGATATTGATTAATTGCTTGTTTATGCTCCAGCTCCTTATAGTACTTCACTCAATTTCTCGAACATTGAGACATTAACCGGTTCAAATTTCAAGAAATGGAAGAAAGTTGTAGAGATAGTGTTGGGACTGATGGATCTTCACCTAGCGCACTAAGAGAGGATCAGCTTGCAGCTCTTATTGATGCAAGCACCGCAAATCAAAGAATCAAATTTGATAAATAGGAGAGAGCTAATAGGTTGTCTCTGATTATAATGAAGAAGGCTATGACTCAATATGTGAAGGGAGGCATTCCAAAGCATGCCAATGCAAAGGAGTTCCTTGCTGCCAACGCAAAAGGGTTCCTTGTAATTTTCTCATACAACTCACTTCAATGAAATTTGATGGAGTGGAAAGCGTACGAGAACATATTCTCAAAATAGCAGACCTTGCTTAGAAACTCAAAGATTTGAAAGTACGTATGACTGATCAATTCCTCTTCCATACGGCACTGAATTCACTTCCCTCAAAATGTGATCAATTGAAGGTATCTTACAACACTTTGAAAGACAAAGGGGGGCATCGATGAGTTTATTTCCATGTGTGCTTAAGAAGAAGAGAGACTGAAGACTAATAAATCAATGGAGGTCAATCTTGTTCAATCTGAAGAAGCAAAAAAAAAAGGAAAAAGTTCTTTCATGTTGGTTCATCCAATTCTGCTGATAAGATGAAGAAGAAACTAATTTCTTCTTCAACTAAAAGTACTAACATCTCTAAAGGATCTCACAAGTAAAAACCAATAAATAGTGATATTGAAAAAGAAAATGAATGCTATTTTTCCAAAGAAATAGGTCGTTTGAGGAAGAATTGCATTAGTTTCAAAAATTGCCTTGCAAAGAAAGATAATGTTTTCAATATTTTTGTTTGTGTTGAGTCAAATTTGGTTTTTATTCCTCCTCAGAGTTGGTGGTTTGACACTAGATGTTCCAACCCCATTACCAATTATTTGCAGGGCTTCTCTAAAACAAAGAAGATAAACAATGAAGTCTGGAATTTGTACCAAGCAGAATATCTTGCAAATAAAATTTAACTTTGTACAGTAGACTAGTCAAATGAGTTAGTCATATAGTTACAAGTTAGTCATTGATATAAAGTGTAATTGCAATAAAAAATCCTGACTGACTAATACGTCCAACTAATCAGAGTTTACCTAAATTAGTTTCACAACAATAATTCCTAAACTTGAACACATTTACATATCAGTTCATTATGCAAACAACAATGACAAAGTAATTATGAAACAAAGTATGCTAGATTGACTAGTCAAGCTCACCAGTAACTAAGTACATATTCTTCAATTAATCAAGTGCAAATATACAAATCAAACTTAATTCATTACAAGTTATCCTAGTCAACAATAATTCAGCTCATTTCTCATAATATGCAATGTAAACTTGGTAGCTAACACATATCAAAAAACAACTTATACCGGCCTGAAACATATGCAAGTAAGTAAGATATGTGGACAAGTTTAAGAGACAAGGAGCACAAAAACTTTTTGGCTGGAAAAACCCACCTTTGGGTTAAAAACCTAGGGACTCTCTACTAAGTCCAATCCATTAGTGTAAACAAGCTTCATATAAAGACCACACAAGCTCATTTCCTAGATTTCTATTTATAGAGTAGCTTTACCTTTGTGCAACCTTGCCTTACACAAGATGAACTCCTTCAGTCTTCACGAAGTCACAACTCCTCCTGAGCTCTTCACCTTATGGCATCGATATCAACACAACCAATGCGAATGATATGACAATGATGGTTATGAAAAATTTGGTTTCAATGACTAATCAGTTTCTCCAGACAAATATTTAAAGGAAGAAACTGATGAGAATCCAAAACGAGTCAGCTTAAAGATTTGAAACTTGAAGAACTTGACCACAATATTGAAACA
Organism: Pyrus communis; assembly: GCF_963583255.1. Taxonomy (NCBI): domain Eukaryota; kingdom Viridiplantae; phylum Streptophyta; class Magnoliopsida; order Rosales; family Rosaceae; genus Pyrus; species Pyrus communis. Next base: position 16,663,387 of record NC_084806.1, read on the forward strand.
AAACCATGAAGACAATGCTACCCTCATATGCAATGATTGGGTGTTTGATGCATGAACATAGTTTTGTGGCTAGGGTTTCAATGAAGAACACAAGAGGTAGCTCAAAAGCTAAAATCAACTCTTTTTTGAAAATATAAACCTGCTAGCCAAAACAAATGAGCATATAAAACGAATTTAAGTAAGTAATTTCAAAGATCGATTTAGAAATATTCGATGAAGAACATTACCCATAAAATATGCTTGACGCTCCTAGGGGGTTTGAGATGTGGATGACACACAATATCTTTCTCTAAAGTTGATTTCTCTCAACCAAAGAGGATGAAAACCCTAGCTAAGGTTATATAGACAAATCTGATTTTTGCACATCTAACAAGGACAAAAACCACTTGTCAACCCAACAAACAATTTGAGCAGATCAAGGGCCAGAAACAGACCACCAGCAAAAAGGTGTCAGTCAGCCCATGTGGGCTATCTTAATTTTTGTGCCTAAACAGCTAGAAGTCAGAGCGCAAAACTGACTAGACAATCAAACTAGACAATATGCAACACATATAGAGATATGAAATGCACATGCGTGAACAAACCTTCAACCAATACCCTTGGACGCAAAATCCAGCAAGATAAACTCATAACAGAGTTGTAAATTCAAAGACTATCTAAAAGCATGTGGTATCATTTACAACTTTAGTCAAGGAAAGCCAAACAAATAAATCTAGACTTTGCAATCTCCTCCTTTGGCTTTCCTTGACAAAATATTCCCAAAACGTATAACTAAAATCACACAATCCCACACTCAAGAGAACATCAATCAACAGGAGAAGACCAAGTAACAACTTCTGCAGAAGAACATTTCTTGTTTCTTAGTGAAATTTTATCATGGATTAGGAAATAAATCATCATTATTTACAAAATGTGCGTAAGGTTTTGCAATGTTTTCTTCCCCATTTTGTCATGACTAGACCAAGACAAGGCGGAATATCACACATAATGTCCAAATAACATAACAAATAAGCAGGAGTAGCAAAAGCATAGCAGATCAAAATTAGCAATAAATCATATAAGCATGCCCAAGCAAAATGAAATAGTAATTGGACTAGCGACAAGTAAGCGCATGTAAATGATACAACTCCCCACAAAAGATGCATGCAAGATAAAAGAACTCCCTCATACATGATGCTTTTGATATAAACAAACTTCCTCATAATCATAGACACGGCTTGGAAAAAAACACAACAAACAAAGGTTTAGAAGTTTGCACTTTTCTAACGAGAAACATTGACTCAGTAGAAAAGGAGGATGTCGTCCATTTGAAAGCAGATTTGAGCAAAAGCGTGACATAATAATCCCAAGTAAAGCATAAGTGATGCAACTTATAATGCAAAGTCCTACAAGGAAAACTACTCCCCCAAAATTAGTACTCAAATAAGGCAATATGACTCCCACGTAATAACCAAATGTGAAGATGGAGAACAAGGCATAATATCAACACAAAGTGATAGAATGATACATATGACCACTTAAGAGATAGTCAGACTTAGTAGTGTCAGCATAAGTGAAGACAAGTTAGTTATATGGTGAAACCTAAGAGATGTGACTGAGATGATTCCATGTCAAAAACAGATAAGAGCATTCCTTGCAAATTGACAATCTCAAATGACCTAAGTAACCCTGAATTTGTTCACTCTTCTGACGAGAACCAATTACTCAACAGATAAGGAAACATGTCCATTTAAAATTGGTCTTGTGCAAGAGCACACAACAATGTACCCAAACAATTTGGACAATACACAACAAAAAATTGAGATCAAGGAAGATATACATAATCTCAGCATCAATAAACTACAGCTAACGAGACAATCCACAAGGGAATTGAAACACAAAGTAGTTTGAATATCTATGCTTCTGAGTTATGATTAGCAATTCAAAAACTTAAGAAATAGACATGCAGTGTACCTCTCAAAAGACAAATCTTCAAAGGCATACATGGACAGTAAAGCATAGATTAACACAAGCTCATAATGCAACAATGTGCCAAGGTATAGGAAGAGGAATATGTGATAGACTTTTTGAAATCATAGCTCCATGCCACTAGGCCCAAGGTTAATTCAAAGACTAACCAAACTTTTAATAATCTATTAAGCTTAAGAAACAACACTTCCTTCATAATATGAACAAATGATAAGACTCACAAAGGACAAGACTTCCTTCATAGATGTGAAGTGTTAGATTTCTATCTCAAAACGCACACCCAGGTGAACATAAAGTAAACATCCACAATTAGCATACATAAATGGTTCCTATTCACATATGGAGGCAGAATTTGACCAACGAGATTCATGGGTATTACTTGAAGAAACATAGATGTTCTAATGGTAGACAATTCATTGTGGGCTGCCTTAGTTTGTTTCCCCAAAAAACATAATCCACAAACACAAGAGTCAAAGATAAAATAATGTGGTAGCCCCCTAACAACCTCTTTCTTGGATAATCTATGTAGATCCCTGGTGTTCACATGACCACATCGTTTATGAAACAACACATTTGTTTCATCAATTGCTTGGTCAAACTTTGAAAATTCACCTATTTTATAAGCATCAAGGATATAACACTTGTCATTGAACCTTCAAAAGGCGAGCATATTCTTTCCAAATTTATCGACAATCTGGCAACCTTCTTTGGAGAGGTTCACTTCATCAACCACTTTGTCACACAACTTATAAATACTGATGAGGCTTGACTTCAACCCATCCACATAATTGACATTCTTTAGCTGAGGAAGATAAGGAATATTGACAAGTCCATTTTTAGTTATTTGAATTTGTCTCCACAATCAAATACAAAGTCAACATCATTAAAGGGAGCAAGAGACAAGAAGGCAATTTTGTCTCTGGTCATGTGCAGATAACCCTTATTGTCAAGATGCCACACATTACTTTGATAATTGAAAGTGCATTGAGGATCACAAGACATTTATTAGAAACTTTCTTGATCCATTTAGAGTCTGGCTTCACATGATTTGAAGTAGATGACTGAACCAGTTGAGTAAGTCTATTAACTTCAACGACCAGTCGAACAACCTGACCTTTCAAGGTATCATTCTTTCCAGAGTGAAGCTTCCAATATTTTGGTTGAATATGACCTACTTCATCACAATGACAACATGTGGGAAAAAAACCTGTTCCTTGAGCTAAGATTGAAAATAGAAGCCACAAGTTTTGATTCTTCCACAACCTTTGTCTTGGTAGCCATAGAGCTTGAACCATTTTCAACAAAACCAATAACACTTTTATCGCCATATGGCTTCCCAAAACTCAGTTTTTTGTCAAATTTTTAAGCAACATTGGTAAGACTAATGATCTTGCTGATTGCCTCTATCAGCATGGATAACTGCTTCAAGTTTTTCATATGATATATAGCATTGTTTGTCTTCAGCACCTAAACTTGATTTGACAAGTTTTCATGAGATTTTTTTCAGGTCTAGAACTTAGTCTTCAAGAGCTGCAACAACATCATCATTTTCTTCTCTATCATCACAAACAGACCTATATACTGTTAGTGCTTTGACATGACCTTCAAGAGTGACAACATTTTCAACCAGTTCATTTCTATTTAGACGGAAATACTTTTTTTTTTTTTTTTTTTTTTTATCTAGAAAGCATTAAGGTTTTTGTTAAGCTCAATATTGTTGTCTTTGACATTACAAGTCTCATCAAAGAAGGAGTCAGACTTGAGACACATTTCATCATAAGTCAATGCATGTTCATCAGCATTGAGATGCACTTCATCCACTGGAGCAACAATAACAATAGCTTTCTCCTTATCATTTGATAAACTGTCAAAATAATCAGATTCTTCACAATCGTTTTCACTCCCGGTAGACATCCGTACTTTGTTTGCACACTTAGTAACATAATGACCAATGCCACCACAAGTGAAGCACGATCCAAGTTCACTCGAAAATGATGAATATCTAAGATTGAAAAGTTTTGCTTGCTTCTTGTCAAAAGACTTTTTTTTTCATGTGATGAAAACTTTGGGATTTTGGAAGAGTCTCCAGTCATTTTGGCATATTTTCCTTTGTTCTTGACAATGTTTCTGAACTGATTAACAAACAAAGCCAAATCCTTTTCATGAGATGGATTTTTTGATCTCACAGTAGCTTTAGCTTTTTGGATTCCTTAGAAAGCAACATCATTTCCCTTTTGCCAGTCTACATCTTCCATATCAAGAGTAAAAGAATCAAGGGCAATGAAACCCTAAGTATTCAATAATTTGAAACTTCTCACTCCAAGCAACATAATCTGTTACATCAAAACAAGGAAGGAAAGTTAGAAGAACCAGCAAATCAGTCACGATCCATGGTGAGATTCCACCTAATATAAGTAACTCGCAGGGATCACTCTATGTATATCTAGAACAAGGCTTTGATACCAATTGAAATTTTTTTACCAGGTGAAATTTGTACAAGTTATCTTAGTCAACAACAATTCAGCTAATTGCTCATAATATGTAGCGTAAACTTGGTAGCTAACACATATCAAATAACAACTCATAGGATGCATGAAACATATGAAAATAAGTAAGATATGTGAACAAGTTAAGAGACAAGAAGCGCAATAAGGTTTTGGCTGGAAAAACCACCCTCAAGGTTAAAAAACCAAGGACTCTCCATTGAGTCCAATCCACTAGTGTAAACAATGTTCATACAAAGACCACACAAGCTCAATTCCTAGATCTTTATCTATGGAGCAGCTTTACCTTTGTGCAACATTGCCTTACATGAGATGAACTCCTTCAAACTTCACAAAGTTGTAGCTCTTCCTGATCTCTTCACCTTCTGGGATCGATATCAACACAACCAATGCAAATGATATGACAATGATGGTTATGAAAAATCTGAATTCAATGACCAGTAAATTTCTCTAGACAAATACTTGAAGGAAGAAACTAATGAGAATAAAAAAAGGGGTTAGTTTAAACATTTGAAACTTGAAGAACTTGACCACAAAATTAAAACAAAACCATAAAGACAATGGTACCCTAATATGTAGTGATTGGGTGTTTGATGCATGAACATGGTTTGGTGGCTAGGATTTCAATGAAGAACACAAGAGGTAGCTTAAAGCTAAAATCAATTATTTTCTGAAAATATAAACCTTCTAACCAAAACAAATGAGCATATAAACCGAATTTTTCAAAGATAGATTTAGAAATATTCGATGAACAACATTACCCATAAAATATGCTTGATGCTCCTAGGGGGTTTGAGATGGAGATGAAAAACAATGTCTCTCTCTAAAGTTAATTTCTCTCAACCAAAGAGGATGAGAACCCTAGCTAAGGTTATATAGACAAATATGATTTTTGCACATCCAACAAGAACAAAAACCACTTGTTAACCCAACAAACAATCTGAGCAGATCAAGGGCCAGAAACAGACCACTAGCAAAAAGGTGTCAATCAGCCCATGTGAGTTGTCTTAATTTGTGTGCCCAAACAATTGGAAGTCAGCACGCAAAACTAACTTAGACAATTAAACTAGACAAAATGTAACATAATTAGAGATGAAATGAACATGCATGAAAAAATCTTTTGTGATGATGATTGTCCTTAACCAATGCATTTGGACGCAAAATCCAGCAGGATAAACTCATAATACAGTTGTAAATTCAAAGACTATCTAAGTGCATGTGTGGTATCAATTACAACTTTTGACAAAAAAAAAAAAAACAAACAAATAAATATAGACTTCATGAAGTTTACATAATGTTTTTGTGGGGACTGGGAGCAAGTTTGCAGTCGAATTCATAGGCAGTGTCAAATTAGTAATGTCATCAAGTTTTATATGTACGTTCCATGAGGAATTTAATTTCAGCATCTAAATTAGTAGAGTCAGGGATTACTTTTGTTGGAGACAACGAAAGTGTAAAATTTTACCATTTTGATAATAAAGTTGTCCATTAGAAGGTGCAGGTTCATTGGATATTCAGAGAAATCCAAAGGATACAAGTTCTATTGTTCAGATTATTACTTTCAAATTATGGAAACAAACAATGCTTAGGTTTATAGAAGAACAAGAAATGTGTGTCTCAGTTGCCACTACACCTGAATTTGAAGAAATGAATGACAATTCATTGTTACTTAATCAACAGTTAACAACATTCCATTGAATGGGGACATCCAACTAATGGTCCTACAAGACGCCATGAATGTTCCTCAGCAAGAAGATGTGATCAATACCACTACAGCAGTACATAACAATGATCAAATGACAAGTGAATGAGAATGCTCAAGTTCCTAAACCAGTTAATGTCCAACCTTCAACAAACAATATCAGGAAATCCCTTAGAAATCGAAAAACTCATGCTTCCTGACTTTGTATACTTAAATGTGGCTGAGGACAACATAGGTGATGAAGATGACCCTATTTAATTTAATCAAGCAATCTCTAGTGCTTGATCAGTTTTATGGCACACAACAATGGAAGAAGAATTAGAGTCCATGAAAAAGAATAGTGTATGGACTCATGTACCAAGAAGCACATAAGTAACAAAGCTGCTGGGGTTTAAGTGGGTGTACAAAACAAAGAGGGATGCACAAGGTCAATTTGATAAGCATAAGGTAAGACTAGTTGCCAAGGGCTTTTCTTAGAGATAGGGTATTAAAGCACTTTCAGTGTTACTAGGCTCCCCTAGGCTAGAGGCAACCAATCCTCTAAAATGAACAGTAATTGCCTCTAGTAAACAGTAAATGCCCAAGTGCCCACCCCTAAACTGAATAGGCAAGGCAATTCGTAATAAAATATTAGTATTTTTATTTTATAAAATAATAAAAAAATAATTTTATTTTCAATATAAAACAATTTATTGTATTTTTAATTAACCTTTTTTTAATTATAATTTATTGTATTTTTAATTAATTTGTATTAGTATTTTATAATTTTTATAAGTGACTGACGTCATCATGATGTCAGCCTTGTGTCATATCCCTTTGGTGCTGGGGTCGTGGATTTATGCCTGGTGGAGAACCCGAGCTTGCCTGGAGCTCAAGCTATTTGAATGGGCTAGAGCCAATTGCTGGGACATTGGGTCATTTAATAGCCAATCCCCAAGGGAATTGGGGCACGCTGGAAGTGCTCTTAACTACAACGAGGCTTTATCTTCAGTCTCAACAAAAGACTAAATAAGAATCATCTTGGCTCTCATAGCTCATTTTGACCTTGAACTTCACCAAATGGATGTCAAACTGCATTTCTCAATGGTGAATTGGAGGAAGATATTTACATACAGCAGCCACCAGGATTTGTTGAAAGGGGGAAAGAAATTATGCTCTGCAATTAAACAAATCCATTTATGGATTAAAACAAGTCTTAAGGAAATGGAATAAGAAGTTCGATCAAGTGATGACATCTTTTGGCTTTCAGGAAAACAAGATGGATGAATGCATCTACCTAAATGTCAGTGGTTCCAAATTCATATTTTTAGTATTGTATGTGGATGATATATTGTTCTTGGCATACAACTAAGAAAATGTTAGCTGAGAGTTTTGACATGAAGGATTTGGGGGAAGCTAAGTTTGTTCTTGGCATTGAGATCATAAGGGACCGCAACAAGAGAACACTTGGACTCTCTCAAAGACAATCCATTGACAGGATTGCCAAGAAATCCAATATGGAGAAGTGTTCCCGTGGGGAAATGGCCTATTGAAAAAGGAGGAAAAAGGAGATAAGATAAGCATTGAACAAAGTCCAAAGAATGACTTGGAAAAGGAAAGCATGAAAGACAAACCCTATGCACCCCTAGTAGGTAATCTCATGTATGCTCAAGTTTGTACAAGGCTTGATTTGGCATTCGCAGTGAGTGTGCTAGGAAGGTTTCAATCAAATCCTGGCACAGCTCATTGGGTTGCAGCCAAGAAGGTTTTAAGATTTGAAGAGAACAAGGGATTTTATGTTGACATACAATCATGTAGACAGTCTTGAAATTGTATGTTATACTGACTCAGACTTGCCAGGTTGTATAGATGACAAGAGATCAACCAATGGATATATATTCATACTAGCTGGAGGTGCTACTTCTTTGAAGAGTTCGAAGAAAAATTTTCATTACTACTAGCTGGAGGTGCTATTTCTTTGAAGAGTTCGAAGAAAAATTTTCATTACATCCTCAACTATGGAAGCCGAGTTCATTGGTTGCTACTCAGCCACCAAGCAAGCTGGTTGGATTAAAAACATAATGAAGGGCTTGATAGTTGTAGACAACATGAAAGACCACTGAATGTGTACTGTGACAACAAGGCTGAAATGTTCTTTTCTAAGAACAACAAGGGGTCACCGGCATGTAGACTTATGGATATCAAGTATTTGAAAGTAAGAGATGAGGTGAGGAAAAGGACAATCGATATCCAGCACATAAGTAAAAAATTGATGGTAGCTGATCCGACTAGAAAAGCTTTACCAGTGGGTGTCTTTAAGAGACATGTTTTCAGAAAGGGAATAAGGGAGACTTTTGATTTAGTTAATGGGTGGGAGTAAGCACTTGTTTATCTTCTTGAAATTGAAAGGTTAAAGTGTTGCTTTATCAGTCAAGTTGGATTGTTATAAATTGATTCGTGCATTGATCTATATTTTCATATATATATATATATATATATATAAATATGTGAAGCTACATTGACAAAAATCTAGTACTGATGTATAATCAGTTTGTTTTAGGGAACTGACATTTCGATTATCAGTTCTAGTCATCACGGCTTTGTTAGTAACATAGTATTTTGAGATCGATGTGTATGTAATCATGGAGTAAAGGTATAGCTCAGACTCTGCTTTGTTTTCCATGGTTCTGCAATTATTTCAAAGTGACAAGTTGCTGGAAGGGATAGTTGCCATGAATTCTTATTGTTTTGGGGTTCTCATTGACATTAAGTGGGAGAATGTAAACTCTTATATGAATGGCAATGAGGTTTTGTGAATTTACTTGGAAATTCAAGTAACTTGGTACTCAAGTTATTTGATTTATAAGGGATCTCGGTGCGGCGGTGCATAGTCAAATAAGGATTGTGGAGTTTAAATTATATGCAACTAATAAGGACCCTTATAAAGTAAATACAAAGATTTAGAATTATGAAGGGACTCTAATTGATTTGATAGAGTTTGAGTTTATATCCATTCCGATAATAGGCTGGAATTGATTGAAACCCTAACTATATAAATAAGGAGAAGTCCCTGCTTCCATACTACGGTATTCTCATATATACTACTACCCTATTTTGATAGTGGAGGTCATCAAGAGTATTGGAAGTAGAAGACTACTTTAGTTTGTGTTCAAGAATGGTCGTGCCTGCAGTTAGCCTTCTTGTTATTCATGCAAGCATGCTTAGACGTAAAAATCTTGTAGCATCATTATTTGTAGCCCTAGGTTCAAGTTGATAGATTATGTGGAACTCTTACATCCTATAGGTTTGGCATACGGATTTTTCCTCAGAGGTTAGTTTCTATTCTGTCTTTTGTTAAAAGTTCTGTTACTCATTTCCTTTGATGGTCAAAAAGTAAAATTTGAATGTTTCGACCCTTCCAAACTTTTTGGCACGAATTTTGCTTTAACCGCAGTCGACACAACAAGAATTTTAGAATGCTCTGCCATGTTCTTCCGGAAAGAGGTTTGTTGCCTCTCTTTCTCCATCATCTCCACTTTCAAAGCCATGTTAATAGCCTCTTGAAAACTCCACAGATTCTGTAGCCCAATCTTTTCTTGAATGGAGGGTTGCAGTCCATTCACATACCTCGCAACCTTCGGATTTTCTTTCTCCTTCGGATGATTTTGCTCAACTAGTCGCATGAAATCATTCGTATAATCTGTCACGCTTCTATAGCCTTGGACACAGCTGATGTACATACGGTACAAAAGTTGTTTCATAATCCGTAGGTAAACGATAGTACATACGGTACACATCAAGAGCTACTTCATTTTTCTCCACGTGTGAATTTGATTATTTCCTTGCCTCTGTCAGGTGTTATGTAATATCCCAACAAAGAACGATAGTTGCTTTGAGACAGAAGGCAACCATCTTCACCATCTTTGTCTCGAGGACCTACATGACGTCGAAGAATCTCTCTACCTCCACTGACCAATCCAGGAAGTCTACGATTGTCGGTCCCTGCAAAAGTTGGAATGTCTGCCTTAATCCAAAAATCATCAAAGTTGTTGCAGTTTTGATGATTTGGATTGTTAACCTGGGGCGGAACGCCCTGATTATTGCCTCATGCAGATCTTCGGTTATTTGGACCGAGGGCTTGGAGCAACATCTTGCAAAGATCTTTGAATTGCGCAGTGAAATTTGCAATCTGTTCAGTTTGAGCATCCAGGTCCGCTCGAGTGATAGGGGTAGATTCACAATCACGATCACCCATGGATAGATAGGACAATCAACGATGCCAAAACGGGAGAAACCCACTCTGGTACCAATTGACATTAGAATGAAGCGATCAAAAGGTTACCAATGTAATCCCTTGTGGAACAAAGTTTGGAATCTAACAGAAAATTGAGAGAAATCTCAAGGGTTGTATTTGATAATTCGTGAATGATGACTTCTAAGAATTAAAACAACATTAAATAAACATTAATCGGATGACAAACAAAGAGTCCGAATTTTATTATGAAACTTTAAACATTGTTTTGAAGGCTGAAACAACCCCTGATGGCCAAAATCTATCGTATGTCACATCAAAGTGGTGTGTTGGACTTGTGGCATCGTTCTAATTCTAAAAAGGTATAACAGGCCCAAATCACAGCTCAGACGTGAAATAAACAAATTCTCACTGATCTTTTTGTCTTCATACGATCTATTTCCTCTTCAATCCATTCTGTTATTTGTTCTACATCATAAGATAGACTGTTTTCTAGCAAAACCTACACAGTCGCAAAATGTAGACATTCTTTTTCTATTTTTGTTTTTAATCTACACATTCTTTTTCTATTTTTTTGTCTTGACAAATAGAGATGTGGCGGGACCCTTTTTTGTTGTTACATCCTGCTGTTTTCTCTTAACTTGGTGCTGCTTTCGATCAGGTGCTGCTCTTTGAAGATATGCTAGACTACTCGTTATGTTTATCCATTAATAAGCACAACTTGGCTTTAATTTAATTCTTCTTTTCCATGCTCTATAATAATTTGTTCAGTACTGGTTGGCACATAAAAAGTGATTAATTGGGTTTGATAAACTCCAATTGGAACTTAAACCTTGCAGTCTTGGAGAGACACAATGATATTATCTAGATCGTGGTGTTTGTTTGGATATAAGTAATTAAATATTTGATTATCTCCTAATACGCACATAGTTTTAAAAGCAATCAAACAAGGAAAAATTATGTCCATGAGTTCTACCTTAATGCTAGTGTGGTCCAGTAGAGATTAAGTACTAATAGAATCTAGAGTTTTAATTTTTCTTGTGGTACATATCATTAAGTGGTCTGAAAAATCAACAATTAAATTTTGCATATATGAATTTAATGAATTTTGATAACCATTAAATTAAATTTGCAGAAAACCCGTATACAATCCCTTAAATTTAAATGCTATCATAATATCTTACTATCTTATAATAGTATTTTCCGACGAAAGCAATGTTTGGATTGAGAGTTCAAAGACTGGATATTAGATACAATGATATATACTCTCAACAACTTTTTAAGTCTTGTGACCTTTGCGGATATATACTTTCATGCGTTTGAAAGAAAAAGTCATATTTTATTTTGTTTAATGTGAATATAGTGTTCACATCAAAATTCAAATAACTTCGATGAAAGCTTATGGGTCAGAAAAATTTGTATCTTGGTGCTGCATTTAAGTGGGGCAGCATGCATACATATGGTGTGATATTTTGTAACCCCAATTCATCTTGCATGCGTGCGTGTGTGTGTATATGTTGTGTGTGTGTGTGTATATGTGTGTGTATATATATATATATTTATATAATTAAACCAAGTGATCATAGTATATTAGGTTATGTTGGAAACTGAAATAGAAAGGAACGAAGTTACCCGAAAAAATTTAGAAGCCTTGAGTGGTAAATGATTCTTGGGATGAGTCGCGGACTAAGTCGCTTTCTTTAAGATGCTTGGCGGCTCTGCCCAAAGTGTGCAAGTAGTTCACAAACACCACGTCGTCCCCAGGATAAAATAGCCTGGAACCTTTTTCTGATAAGATTCTTCCTTGCACGCCGGAAGAACCTTCGAACTTACACCTTTCCGATATGTTGCTTTTAAATCTATATATGTAAAACTTTTTTTCTTTCATATATTTTCTACCATTCATTTGACTAATATATACATATATATATATATATATATATATATATATATATATATATATATATATATATATATGAACTAACAACAGCAGGCGGCAAAGCCGTCCATAGAATTCAGAGTGCGGAAGTAAAACATATAAAAACAGAGTAGCATCAAATGGGGCGGAACTAACAACAGCAGGCGGCAAAGCCGTCCATAGAATTCAGAGTGCGGAAGTAAAACATATAAAAACAGAGTAGCATATCAACATATTGAATTAGCAAGAATTCAGGCTGGTTGAAAAGAAACATCCATGGATGACTGATAATAACGTGAAAACAGAAAATAAAATTAATAATAGAGGATAATTCCATAAAATAATAAATTAAACTTAATGATGCGGATAAGTTTTGAAAATAAGTTTTACTGAAAACTTACTGCAATGCAGATTACAAACTTGATTTTGCCTAATGGCAGATAATGAATCTAAACTGGGTGGAGCTCGCAGGCATCCTATAATAATATATGCATTACAAATGTTTTGATTTTTTCACTGAAAATGCTCTCTGTTCTTTTTGAATACGTAGAGAGATTGTTGGAGCTGAGTCCCCTTCTACTGAAGATGAGTTCTCCTTTTATGCTGAGAGGAGAATGATTGAGGCTTGCAATTTAGAACCGGGAATCCCGCTGGGAAGAGCTAGAAAGCAGGCTGAATGATGAGAAATCACTGTGGAATCATGCTGCAACTTTTACAAAAGCTGGATGAACAATGAATATTCTGCTTTTCACTGATAGAACAGTGACTTGTCTGAAAAAGGAATGATAACAGCTACTGTTGATGAAGCTTTTGCGGATTTGGTCACATGGGCAAATAATGCCTTTCTGAGAAATCAATAATCAAACGGATCTTGGGCATCTTGGAGATCCACTTGGTCTGCCCAATTGGCTGGGAGTTGAGACGAGGCATCAGAGTTATCTGAATCTGAGTCTGAACCTCTTTTCTTTTGCAGCATTGCTGCTTCTGCCATAAGCTGTTGAGCCAAATCTAGGAGTTGGGTAGTCTTTGAAGATTTTTCTTTTTTCGAGCTGGAAGACCTGGCTGACTTGGATTTTCCTTTAAGGGAAGAAGATGGACTAACGTCTGATAAGGACTGAACAGGTTCCTGAGCTTTTGGTAGTTCAGGAAATTGCTGAGTGTCCGGCAAAGCCTGTGAAGGAGGCACATAAGTTGATGGAGGTGAACTCTGAGGGAATTCTGCACGAACCAAATCAATAATTTTTTGGTGGTTGAATTTGTCCCACCATTTTACCCATCGGGCTCTGTAAATTCCACCATTATCTGCTTGGAAATTCCATTTTAAAATCCACGGGACCTTGTACTTGGCCATGAATAAAGAGAATAGGGAAACCCTGCTATCAAAGCGACTGCGATCAAAACCTGTCTTGAAGCTATTGCTTAGTGCTTGACGAAGGTCATCTGGAACAAGAGAAATATTTGGGCCATGAGTAGCCCACCAATCTGGAAACCAGGCTGGGAATCTTAATCTGAAACTTTTATCAAAGGTCACGAACCACGAATGGCTAAAATCTTCTGTCTGGTGAAGAAAAATGTTAGTCCAAGCTTGAATGTAATCATAATAATTATAGTGGTTGTTCGGTATGAGAACATGTTGGGTGTGAAGAGGTTTGGTGTGATAGAGGGGAATGCCCCAATCTTGCTCAGTGAGGAATTTTCCAATATGGAGGGAATGGTACAATATTTTGTTTTGGTGAGTGGTGTTGTATATTGGCTTAATAGCGATGCTTTCGGTTTCAGAGAGAATGGCCTGATAGTATTTGAGGCTTTTGTATGATTCTGTTGGAAGGTAATGATAATTTGGGGGCAAAAGCAATTTAGCAATGCGTTCTGGGGGTTGAGTTTTATCAATGTGAAGAGGAATGCAAAAAAGCTTTTCAGAAATAGGGTTTTGAATATATGGAGATGATTTAGCAAAGCTAGGTGTTTTTGGATTGATGGTGAAGGAGATCGGACCGAATAGTAAGGGTCATGAGGAGTAGCTAATGCTGTTTGGTAATTTGGTCGGAAATTTCCTACGGTAGATCCTAGGGGAGTGAATCTGTTTGTGATGGCTAGGGTCGATGAAGAGTCGGGAATAAACTCTTGTTTTACTGGTGCTGGAGTTTGGGTAAGGGTGGCTGGAAGCCTTCTTTGTTGAATAGTACCCATTCCTCCCCTGCAAAAATTCTCTGGTTAGAAAATCTGGTATGCAATTCTGGCTGCCTTTAATGTATTCAATGTCAAAATCAAAAATACTTAATTTGGCTTGCCAGCGTGCAAAAATTTGTTTTGATGCAATGTTTTGAACATCTTTTTGTAAAACATGTTTTGCAGATTTGCAATCAACTCGAACTAAAAATTTTTGATTTAATAAATCATCTTGAAATTTGCTAATGCATAATACAATAGATAATATCTCTTTTTTAATAGTACTATAATTACTTTAAGCAGAATTCCAAACTCCTGAATGGAAACGAACAATTTGTTCAGGAGCTTCGGAAGAAGTTTTCTGTTTGAGGATACCTCCATAACCAATGTCAGATGCATCGGTTTCGACTATTTTGAAAGAGTCGGGAGTTGGAATGCCAAGGCAAGGCAAAGTCTTGACATGATTTTTAATCTGTTTGACAATAGAAGTATGATTTTGAGACCATGACGGAGGATTCTCCTCAAGACGATCAAACAAAGGTTTGCATTGTTGACGAAGATGAGGATAAAATTCTGAAACATAATTGAGAGATCCAAGGAATCGCTGAAGTTGAGTTTTATCAATAATTTGATCTGGGAATTTATCAGCAAACTGGATGACTCTATCAATTGGTTGGATGGTAGACCTATAAATGTGGTAACCTAAAAACCTAACTTTGGTTTGAAACAACTTAATTTTGGTTGCCGATACGACTAACCCATTAGACCTAATGATCCTGGCAAATGCATGCAAATGCTTCCAATGCTCATCTATTGATGTTGAAAAAATTAACACATCATCAATATAAACAATCGAAAAATGGTTGTATTGATTAAAAATCTCATTCATAATGTTTTGAAATTCACTTGGTGCATTTTTCAAGCCGAAAGGCATTACATTCCATTCATAATGTCCGAAAGGAGTTACAAAAGCAGTTTTGTATTTGTCAGATTCGTGAATTTGAATTTGCCAAAAACCTGATTTCATATCGAATTTGGAAAAAACAGTTGCTTGAGAAAGTCTCTTTATCAAATCTCTTTTGTTGGGGATTGGATAACGAATCCATTCTAAAACATCATTTAAAGGTTTGTAGTTAATAACTAATCTTGGAACACCTCGTTCCAATTCTGCATTTTTCTGAACATAAAAAGCAGAGCAAGACCATGGAGATTTACTTTTGCGGATAATTCCTTTTTCTAAAAGCTGGTTAATTTCTGTTTTACAAAACTCTAAAACTTCTTGATTCATTTGAATTAGTCGAGCTTTTGTGGGGATTTTTTATTCAACAAAATCTTTCACATAAGGAAGTTTAACAATATGTTGTTTTCTGTGCCAAAAAGCATTGGGAAGATCTGAACAGATTTCTTTAGCAAGCTTATTAGAAAACTGGCTAATAGATTCTAACAAAGACTTATTTGTTAGCTGTTCTTCCACTCTTCTGTGCCTAATTTCTTCTTGTAAAAAATTGATTTGTTGGGATTTTGCAGTAATCTGGTTGAGAGTTTTTGAAACACTATCTTTTTGAAGTTGTTTTAACTTTTTAAGATCTGTTTCCATGCAAAAATCAAAAGTAATTTTTTGGCCAAAAACCTTGGTAGAAATATAATTATGATGAACTTTGAAAGGATAAATTAAAGCAATGAATGGGAGTCCCAAAATAACTGGATCAGAAATATTCTTGATTAAAACAAATGGAGTTTTAAAACAAACATTGTGTTGACAAACATGGGCTTTGGGAATTTCATAATTTAACTTCATCGGGGATTGATTGGCAGCACTAAGTACCTCAGTAGACTTATGATAATACTTAGTAGGTATTATCCCTTCTTGAATGCAATTCAAGTCTGCACCCGAATCAATTAAAGCTATGGTTTCTAAATGAAAATCTTCAATTATTATTGTGATTTTGGAATACCATTTTGGAATTCTAATTTTGTCTAAAAGACTTAAAACAAAATTTTTTGAAGAAGAAGATTTGCTCGATTGAGCATCGGAATCGGAGTTTGAAGAAGAATTGCCTTGTTCTTCTTGAGTACGGACTCTACTGAGTTGTGAACGTATTTCAATATTTTCGGTTTTCAAAAACTTAATTTCTGATTTGATTTGATTAACTTCTTTTTGCAAATCTTTGATGGTGATTTCCTTTTTGGGTTTGTTAAAACGTTCCAAAGTGGTACTGAGAGAAATCTTTTGAGAAGAAGTTTGGCTAGTGCCAGGTTCTTGAAGAGAAATCAAATTTTTGAGTTTTTTCAAATAAAAAGATTTCAAATCGGGGTCATCAACTTTGCTTATTAATTCCATTAAAAACTCTACTTGTTCTTCTTGCTTGTTAAGCACTGATATTTTGTTACAAGTGTCTGTGCATCCAAACTTAATGTTTGGTGAAGAAACGTCGCTAGAACTGCTATAATCAGAAATGGATAATTCCAAATCCTTATCTGACTGACTAGAGTCGGTGTTTCTAAGTTCTAACGCCTGGATTAGCTGTACTTTCTCTTCATCAGAGATTTTCAGCTGGTTAATAACCTTTTTAACTTTGCATTTATTTGTAGAATGACCGAATTTACCACACTTGTAGCATTTTCCTTTTTACCCTTGAAAATCCTTTTTAGGTTTGTGAAAAGATTTCTTTTTAAGGTTTGAAAAGGGTTTTTCATAAAACTTGTTAGTTTGAAAAGGTTTGTTGGAAGACCTTTTATTTTTGTAAAATCTGGAATGAGGTTTAGAAAACTTGCTCGTGTGCTGTGCTTTTTTCTTTTTGCTCGAAGGAGCGATTGGTGGTAAACCATATTGTTCACAAAACGTTCCAAGTTCATATTTAGCAATAGATTTATCTTTGTTTACTTGTTTTGAAATCTTCATGTCTATAACATTTTCAATCCTTCCTTTTGGATAACATTGACTATGTTCCCATAAGTAAGGGTATGATAAGGTATGACACTTCTCCATTAACTAAAACATTTCGGATTTTGTGAGCAAAAAGATTTGGTAAACCATTGATGAATTTTTCTTTCCAAAAAGGTTGATTACTATCTTCACGAAGCATAACTCTGGATATAAAAACATCTTTATACCATTTGAAATCACTTAAGGTTGGACACCTTAAATTACTTAGTTGGTCGTGAATACGAGTAGTAACGTTACTAGGTGTTCCTATGAAGTGCTCTATAATTGTATAAAGCAGTGTGTTTACTCCGACGGGTATTCCCTGTCCTATCGTTTCGTCAAAGATGGGAAGTCCTTCCTCATCTTTCTTAACCGCAAAGCGAATCTCGTCTCTGGACTGAGAAGTTAAGTGCTTCTCCCACCAAGAATGAAGCATTCCAGTGAAACCAGTGACTAAAAGGTCAATGATTTGTGTTTGTGTGAAATTATGATTAAAAATGTAGCTAATAACAACCATGGACATGTGTTGGAGTTTGTTAAGGAGTTCTTGTTCTGACAACCCATCTATATTCCATTCATAGAGTTTGTCAGTTGAGACTGAAAATTGATTTTGAATGTTTCTTTCTTCAAACTGAAGATCAGGAGGAGTTGGTCTGGGATACCAGTTTTTTGTAAGAGAAGTGGGATTAACTGGATGAGTACGAATACGCTTTAAATCAAAAGTTGGCTGAAGATCAATGTTTTGAAAAGCATTTTCAATTTTTTTAATAGAACTTTCAGTTTCTGTGTCCTGAGAAGACTCTGAAGTAGATGTTTTTTCTTCTTCAACAGAAACATCATGGTTTTGCAAAACATTGACAACCTTCTCTTTTTTGAGCTCAGTGAGCATTTGATCAATTTTTTGTAAAGTAGTCATGGATTTTAAAGCAGTAGAACTTGAAGAAGTATCAGTGAAATTTACTAAAGGTTTTTCTTTTTGAGAAGATTTTGGTTAAGACAATTTGTCGATTTTTGTTTCAATTTTGTCTAACTGTTTTCCAATAGTATGAAGACTTTGGTTTGTAAAATTGTTCTACTCAATGACAGATTTAAAACCTGAATCCTCTTTTGGAATTTTAAAAGGAGTTGCTGAAATATGGATATTGCCCGTGGAAATCATAATAGTTTCTTTGGGAGGATGACTAGAAGAAATCAAAGTTTTGTCTTCCTTAACCCAATTTTCTTTGGTACCAACCGTGAGTTTATTTTTGGTTTCATAATGTTTTTCAATGAAATCGAAGAAAGATATTTCAAATTGGTATTGTTCTACAAAAGCTTTCCATTCAGCATAAATGGCTAGCTTTTCTTCATCACAATACTTTTTTCTGAAAATATTTCTTCTGGGAATATTTTCCTCAGAAGCGATGTCAGCTTTAAGCTTCCTCCATCGGATTTTATGTTTTTTGTTTAAAACAAGTAATTGGTGATTCACCGATGTGGTTTCAAAATCAGAAGCAGTTGGAGAAGTTGGTTCCTCTTGAATTGGAGGGTGGTAAACAGGATGTGCAAATTGTGAAGAAGTGTCAATAGACTTTAATTTTATCAAATCATTGATTAATTCCTTTTGTGCAGTTTCCTGCTCTTTTAATTTTTTGTTTACTAACGACTTTATTAAATCTTGATCTCGACCCAGTCTATCGGTTGACGTGGATCCAGAAAAAGACTTTCTGCTAGAAGCAAAGGATTTATGTGAATGGACTGATTCACAAGATCTTCTTGCTGGTCTATCAAAATTAATTTTTACCGTGCCATCAAAATATTGTTCAATATTGTCAAGATCGACAAGACTGTTTTGCAAAGCAACTAGTTTACTTTCGTTGATTAAGCACCAATCCGAAGGGAGACTGATGTCTGACCACCTAATGGTTCTGGGGACCTTTATGTTTGCATTTTCTTGTGTTGTTTGGATCAAAAGAGTATGGTTGCGCGGGCTTTTGTTTAAAGCTTGAAAATTCATGTTTGTGCCAGTGACTTTGTAATAAATCCGAAAAATAAGTGCCAAAGGTTGTGTTCCTTCTAGGACGTGGTATCCTGAAGTTTTGATGTTAAGTGTGAGTGCTTTCAGCATGTAGGGGTCTGAAAGACTTACCGTTAGATCTGGAAAACAATCAAAATGAATGGGTCCGTTGTAAAGACTTGATTCAATCATTCCAAGAATGCTATTGTTAAAACTAGTAAATCTGGCGTCGCGAAGACACAAAAGAATAGAAGTATTAAGACCTTTTCGCGTTAAAGGTTTGACTGCAATTTGAACTAAACCAATGTGAATATAGTTATGACCATTTTTGCGATGCGCTTTGATTTGTTCTGGAGAAAATAATTGACAAGTCTCATGTTGTTTGCTAAGAGCATAAGCCTTCTCAACTGTTTTGACATGATGTTCAGATTTAAAAGAGGTCAAAGACCATTTTTTCTTATAAATATTTTGGGTTGAAATCTTTGGAATGTTCCAATCAGAAAAATCAATGCTTTCATCAGTTTGAAAATCGAGTTTTTGTTCTTCATTGACATACGAGGAAGGTGAATCATTTAAGTCTTGCATATAGCATACTTGTTTTGTGCATATCATGAGTAGATTATTTAGATCTAATTCAATGGCCAGCACTAGCTCTAGATCCAATTTAGGAATTATACCTGACATTGTCAATGAAGAACAAAAACTCGATTTTCAAACTGATGAAAGCATTGATTTTTCTGATTGGAACATTCCAAAGATTTCAACCCAAAATATTTATAAGAAAAAATGGTCGTTGACCTCTTTTAAATCTGAACATCATGTCAAAACAGTTGAGAAGGCTTATGCTCTTAGCAAAGAACATGAGACTTGTCAATTATTTTCTCCAGAACAAATCAAAGCGCATCGCAAAAATGGTCATAACTATATTCACATTGGTTTAGTTCAAATTGCAGTCAAACCTTTAACGCGAAAAGGTCTTAATACTTCTATTCTTTTGTGTCTTCACGACGCCAGATTTACTAATTTTAACGATAACATTCTTGGAATGATTGAATAGTCTTTACAACGAACCCATTCATTTTGATTGTTTTCCAGATCTAATGGTAAGTCTTTCACACTCCCACATGCTGAAAGCACTCACACGGTTTTTCTTTTTGAGAAGATTTTGGTTAAGACAATTTGTCGATTTTTGTTTCAATTTTGTCTAACTGTTTTCCAATAGTATGAAGACTCTGGTTTGTAAAATTGTTCTGCTCAATGACAGATTTAAAACCTGAATCCTCTTTTGGAATTTTAAAAGGAGTTGCTGAAATATGGGTATTGCCAGTGGAAATGACCTCTTAGTCACTGGTTTCACTGGAGTGCTTCATTCTTGGTGGGAGAAGCACTTAACTTCTCAGTCCAGAGACGAGATTCACTTTGCAGTTAAGAAAGATGAGGAAGGACTTCCCATCTTTGACGAAACGATAGGACAGGGAATACCCGACGGAGTAAACACACTGCTTTATACAATTATAGAGCACTTCATAGGAACACCTAGTAACGTTACTACTCGTATTCACGACCAACTGAGTAATTTAAGGTGTCCAACCTTAAGTGATTTCAGATGGTATAAAGATGTTTTTATATCCAGGGTTATGCTTCGTGAAGATAGTAATCAACCTTTTTGGAAAGAAAAATTCATCAATGGTTTATCAAATCTTTTTGCTCACAAAATCCGAAATGTTTTAGTTAATGAAGAAGGTGTCATACCTTATCATACCCTTACTTATGGGAACATAGTCAATGTTATCCAAAAGGAAGGATTGAAAATGTGTATAGACATGAAGATTTCAAAACAAGTAAACAAAGATAAATCTGTTGCTAAATATGAACTTGGAACGTTTTGTGAACAATATGGTTTACCAACAATCGCTCCTTCGAGCAAAAAGAAAAAAGCACATCACACGAGCAGAATTTTCAAGCTTTAAACAAAAGCCCGCGCGACCATACTCTTTTGATCCAAACAACACAAGAAAATGCAAACATAAAGGTCCCCAGAACCATTAGGTGGTCAGACATCAGTCTCCCTTCGGATTGGTGCTTAATCAACGAAAGTAAACTAGTTGCTTTGCAAAACAGTCTTGTCGATCTTGACAATATTGATCAATATTTTGATGGCACATTAAAAATTAATTTCGATAGACCAGCAAGAAGATCTTGTGAATCAGTCCATTCACATAAATCCTTTGCTTAACCTTTAGTAAATTTCACTGATACTTCTTCAAGTTCTACTGCTTTAAAATCCATGACTACTTTACAAAAAATTGATCAAATGCTCAATGAGCTCAAAAAAGAGAAGGTTGTCAATGTTTTGCAAAACCATGATGTTTCTGTTGAAGAAGAAAAAAAATATCTACTTCAGAGTCTTCTCATGGTTTAGGGTTTAGGAACTATATATATATATATATATATATAGGGGTGTAAAACGGGCAATCAAAGGAGTTATTACTGGTGCAATGTTGTAGGAAATCAAAACAGACAAAAAATTAAAACCACAACAGGACAATCAAAATGTAATTCAAATCGGAAATAAAAACAAAACGGTTTGATTGCATAACTCTTAATTCAAAATCAATTAACTTTTAATATTGATAATAAAGCAAAACGTTATGTATATAATATTGGTAGTAAAACATAAATATATTTAAACAAAAACATATTTACTCCAACAATCCCCCACTTGTTTTTGTTTAAAACTATATATCAAGCAACATATCATAAAGTTATGCATAAGTAAAGGTGTTTCTTAACTTGATCCTGTACGTAGTGTTAGTGATTCAGATTATACTAGAGTAACTTATAGTTTTGAACTCTATCTCTGACAACACCATGCTAATAACTTTATTAAGGTGAAGTTTAAAAAGCCAGCACATTACGACCATGTGCTTGTATCCTAGTATAGTGAACGTTCTAGAAACTTACCCAAGATTTCATAGGAAGCGGCCTCACTTCCACATTCACATAGGTAAGACTATCAAGGTTATTCTTGTAGCTAGATATCCCACTCAACATAGAGTATAGATCTTACTAAGAGGAAAAAAAAATCTCAACCTAAAAACGCTTCAGGATATCATGCTTCTTTAGGGATAGACATGGAATAATATTTCAAATTAAAATTAGCAAGACTTCACTCATATCACATGTGATTTGTTATTGCCCCTTGAACCTATTTCTTGGGATCTCCAGTCTATAGGTTGGGTTGCTATCACAAATAACTCAATTTTCTACAGGTTTTAGTCCCATCCCTTTCAAGGTTTTCCAAACCTTTTCTCGTGCTAGTCCTTTTGTCAAAGGATCAGCCAAGTTTCCTTCAGACTGTATATGATCCACTCTTACAGCTCCATAACAGATTACGTTGTGCTATCAAAATGGATCAAAACTGCTGGAATCGGTTTCTCCCATATAGGGGTATTTAACATTAGGTTCATAAATTTTAGAAGAATTAGAACCCCCACTATTTCGAAGATTAAAGGAAATTTATTCTCATAAAAATCAACATCAAGTGACTCAATTATGACATTTTAATAGCATCAACATTCAATTTAAACATTCCATCAGTAGCATATCCCTTTCCCACAAAAACCCCATTTTCAGTAAGAGTATACATATCTGCTCCAATGGTTTAAGTGAATCCAGCCTTGTTGAGAAGAAACCCCGAGACCAAATTCTTCCTTATCGCTGGAGTGTGCATCACATCTTTCAATATCACGGTTTTTCCAGAGGTGAACCTCAACTCCACCTCTCCAGTACTAGTAACATTAGTTGAGTGCGAATCACCCAACAACACCTTCCTTCCCTCAGTCACATAATAGGTTTTGAAATGGAAACGATAATAGTAAACATGGCGAGAAGCGCCAGTGTCCACCCACCACCCTTCGGATCCATCAACTAGGTTAATTTCTAATATCATTGCAATCAATTGCTCTTCAACAAGATTTTCCTGAGAAGTAGAGTTTTCGTTATAATGCATGGCAGATTGAATACATCTTAAAATTGTTGGAAACTGAAATAGAAAGGAACGAAGTTGCCCGAAAAAATTTAGAAGCCTTGAGTGGTGAATGATTATTGGGATGAGTCGCGTACTAAGTCGCTCTCTTTAAGACGTTTCGCGGCTCTGCCCAAAGTGTGCAAGCAGTTCACAAACACCACATCATCCCCAGGATAAAACAGCCCAGAACCTTCTTCTAATAAGATTCTTCCTTGCACACCGGAAGAACCTTCGAACTTACACCTTTCCGATATGTTGCTTTTAAATCAATATATGTAAAACTTTTTTCCTTTCATATATTTTCTACCATTCACTTGACTAATATATAAAGAAATAGACGTTGGAGGGTGTGAAACCGTAAGAAATCAAGGGAGTTTATAGGGGTGTAAAACGGGCAATCAAAGGAGTTAATAGTGGTGCAATGTTGTAGGAAATCAAAACAGAAAAAAGATACAAACCACAACAGGACAATCAAAACGTAATTCAAATCGGAAATAAAAACAAAACAGTTTGATTGCAGAACTCCTTAATTCAAAATGAATTGACTTTTAATATTGATAATAAAGCAAAACGTTATATATATAATATCACTTATTTTAAATTAAAGTCATTTTCTTTCTAAAGAACTTAATTTCTTCTAGTTCATTGTTATAATCAAACTGGCACTACTACAATATTAGCTTTAGGTATCAGATGATGGTAGAAGTTTAATAAGCCATTATATCGGATGAAAGATATCCGACACATCATTCAGTTAGTGTCGCATAACAATGAAATCATGTCGGATGCAACCACCATAAAATTATTATAACCGCTAATATTTTTGAATTCTTTTTTTAAAAAATATTTTTGATAGATTTTGTCGGTTTTTAAGTTAATGGTGGCGGTTATAACCAACAGAAATTGACTATTTTATTATTTTAGTTTTTGGTTGTTATTATTTTAGTATTTTGGCAGTTATAACCGACATAAATTGACTATTTTATTATTTTTACGCCAAAAGTTTTTCAATTTGTTGTTCATTCAGATTTCTTCTTCTTGCTCATCTTCATTTTACTCATTTATGTCTCTTCATTAAAAGAATGTTGTTTGATGGAGATTGTTTGCCTGAATCTTGTTAAAGGCAAAAAAAGTTCTAAATGACTTGTCTCTGTTAATACTAGGACTGCGCAATCCTGGGAAAGAGATTAACGTGTACATGCGTCCATTGATTGACAAGTTGAATGAGTTGTGGGAGGTGGGCACTCCCACTTATGATGCGTATTCCAACCAAAATTTTACGATGAAGGATGTCGTCTCATGGTAAGTGATTTTCCAGTTCATGGAATGTTATTAGAATGGAGTACACATGGATATAAAATCTGTCCACATTGCATGCATGATAAAGAATCTATTTACT
Organism: Pyrus communis; assembly: GCF_963583255.1. Classification (NCBI taxonomy): domain Eukaryota; kingdom Viridiplantae; phylum Streptophyta; class Magnoliopsida; order Rosales; family Rosaceae; genus Pyrus; species Pyrus communis. Next base: position 16,688,230 of record NC_084806.1, read on the forward strand.
TACCGGCGAGTCGTAAGATTTGTTATTTGGGGCATCGATACTTTTTTGCTGATGATGATAGGTTTCAAGGGCAAATCACATCTTTTAATGGTTGGCGAGAGCATCATAGTGCATCAAGGCAGTGGACTGGTTTACAATGTCTTGAAGAACTTTCTACTTTGAGATTTACTTTTGGAAAACCGAAGAAAGATGCTTCGGTTGGGCAACGCAGAAAACGAACTGAGAGCAGTACAAATAGTAAGAGTCAGTGGAAGAAGAAATCTATTTTTTATGAACTACCTTACTGGAGGTATCTATTGATTAGACACAATCTTGATGTTATGCATACAAGGGTTGGCGTGGAAGAGACTCCATTTCACAAAGTATTACTGTTGCATAACAAGTTCACTAATTTTGTCAATGACAACGATGACCAAACAGAAGCTGAAATGGAATAGTTTTATTATTTACTTTACACTTTTTAATTATTAATTAGACTATATTTCAATTTGTGTGGTGACTTTTATTTAAAATATTTTAGTTTGTATGGTAAAATTTAAAATGTTATATTGGTTAAAAAAAAAAATACATGGTTTAAATATTTTTTTTTTTCCACTTATGGCCTTGTCGAATATAACCAACACGAACAGAGCAAAATTTTGGACTGGAAATTTCCTGCGACTTTGATTCAAAAAAATTAATGGCGCACAAAATCTGACGGAGGAAAATTTTGTGGCAGTTTTTGGTTAATTTTTTCGATTATAACTGACATTAACCTGACATGCATATTAAAAAGGCTGGTGGTTTTTATTCCCGTTGTCGGTTATAACGACAATATTTATTACCCTAAGTTAAAATAATTCAATTTCCCATTTTTACTTCAGTCGTTCCTCTTCTCCTTCCCATTTTCACTTCCAGCCATTCTTCTTCTCCTTCCCATTTGTACTCCTTCCTTTCTCAGCCATTTTTACTCCTCCTTCCTTTCTTAGCCATTTTTACTTCTCCTTCCTTTCTCAGCCATTTCTATGGAGGAACAAAATGAAGGCCATGAATTCCAGGAACAAAGTAAAAATGGTACGTTTTAAAGTAATTATATTGTGAGCTTTTTCTTTGTTGTTTTTGAAATACATAACAAATGTTTGTTTTTCATTAATAAGGAGCAACTCACCATAGAACTCGCGGAGCTGCTATTCCGAAGTGGAAAGAGAGAATTTTGTTCATTTGATTTGACAGGGAAATGTGTTAGTGCAAATGTTGTTGAATTTTCAAAATTAATAGCCTCTGAGGTTAAGGATCCAAGAAATTTTCCATTGAAGAGGGATTGGCGCTTGATTCTGGAAAATGATAAGGAAGTTTTGTGGGAAAGAATTAAAGTATATATTTTCGTTTTTAACTTCTATATTTCAAGTCTATATTTCGGATTTGTACTAACATGTATGTTTTTATGAATATAGGGGAATATTATTTTTCTTAATGAAGACTATGACAGAATGCCACTGATTCGTAACATGACTCTCCACATTGCTGATCATTCATACAAGGAATACCAGAATGGTTTAAAAGCAGATTATTATACCAAAAGACAAGAGCATGAGCACTCAGAACCTCCCCCTAGTGTCGATGTTGGTCAGTGGGCCAAGATGGTAGCTTATTGGGATAATCCTAGAACAAAGGTAAAAAATTAATGATTTTATATTTCATATTGAAAGATGTTTGTGTTATAAGGTTTTTTTTTATTTTTTTACTTTTTAGGAGGTGGCAGAGAAAAACAAATTTAATTGGGAGTTAAAAACTATGAACCATACAACTGGTTCAAAACTTTTGCTCGGGTGCGCAAGGAATATGTATGTGTTGCTAATTTGTAATATATGTAGTGTTTTCATTTTTTTTGATTTTCAATCTCGTTAATATGTATTTGTTGTTCTCTTTTAACATATTTAAAGAAGAACAAGCATGGAAAGGAGCCAGATCCCATCTCTTTTTTTCGAGCTACCCTTACCCGGAAAGATGGCTTTTGGATTGATGAATCGTCACAACAAAGAGGGGTAAATGATTTATAAATCTATTCAGATTACGACTACTTTATGCATCTAGTTATGTATTATGGCGGATTCAGAAGACAGTATTGTAGGTTAATTTATATTTAATGTCTACTTTATGTGTTATGGCAGATTCTGACGACATTATTGTAAGTTGATTTATATTTGAATGCATATTATGTTTGTTATGAGCTTTGTTTATTTTATTCACTCATTAAGTATTTATTGTCACATATATCCAACACATGTTCTATCGGTTTTAGAGCCTTAACCAACAGAAAATTTATTTTCTTATGCTGGCAATTCTATCGCTTATTATATTCGCCATTGCATCCATTTTCTATCAGATTTTGCTTAATATCCGACAGTAATACACATTTTTTGTTGGTTATTATAGCGACACTAATAAATAGTTTCGTAGTAGTGTGGTACAAAGTTTTTACTAAATAATTATCGTATCTTACGAATATACTTTTTGTTTACTTTGGTCATAACTAGAAAAGAAATGATTCGTGCATGCCTGTTGTAAACATCCTGTTTAGTTTTTACCTTTAAAATGAAAAAAATCACATAAGAATCAAGAGATATAAATACCATAGTAAAGTAGGATATTAGATACCATAAAACAATTTATTTTTATTCATTCACCAAAAGAGTTTGGCTCTCGCTTTATAAGAAAACAATTGTTAGGTTCACTCTCCATGTCGTATCAGTACTTTCTTTAATTTACTGAATCCTATTCCTAAACAGGCAGAAAAAATATCGCGTATATCTGTATATATGGTAATATACTACGTAGTATATTCGCATACCATTATGACGTTATCATTCCAAGCTAGTGAAATTGATTTTAGTTGTTTGAGGCCACCTTTAAAAGAATGGCTTGTGTTTGGCCTGTATTTAATTCGATCATTTCCACCATATCCTCACACGCAACATGAAGATCCTTACCAGCATCTTGCTTATTTTTGCTCTTGCATTCGTCGTAATCTGCATGTCAATACTAGAACCCCAGAATTTCTACGGCACCGAATACAACGTTCGAGTCGTCAATGGCTTCACAAACAACTCGTCCTTGCCGTTGGTGATTTGGTGTGCATCACAGAACAGTGATCTTGGTGGACGGGCGCTTCAGGAGCATGACGATTTTAGCTGGAGCCTGAGGACCAGTCTTTGGGGCACTACTGACCTTTTCAAATGTACCATGAAATGGGACCGAATAAGGAGGAGTTTTGAGGCGTTTAAGGCTTCGAGGGATATTCAGAGGTGCGGTCCTTTGAGGAAGTGTTCTTGGTTGGTCAGAGAAGATGGGTTTTATTTCAGCAATGATGAAGTAAATTGGGAAAAAGATTTTTCATGGTTGTAAGGTATAATTAGTATTTCAGAGCAGTAATTTTTATAATTTACAAATTGCATGGATCTAGTACTTCAATATAATGTAAAGGGTATGTGTTTCGGGGGTTTCTTTTTTCTCCTTTTCTATTCGATATTTTCATGTTGCTTTGCTAAGATACAGATCAAAACCACGTTTGCTTTTTGGAAGTTTGGTGCCCCAGAATGCCAAAATCAGTAATCTTGGGTCTTTTGTGGAAAATAATTTTGCAGAGTTTTTTCCCCCAATATACAACTTTTTTTATCCACTGATTTTTCTTTTATTTTTTTAATTCAAATACTAGAAATAAACAAATGCACACACGAGAAAAAAGATGTGTATGAGAAAATCACTTCACTACTAGAAATTTTGACTTTACCGATAAAATTAATTTGTCGGCAAAAGTCAAAATTTGTCGCCAAAGTGTCTTTCCCAACAAAAAAGTTTGTCGGCAATTTTGTTCGCTAAAAGCATGTCGCCTCAGAATTTGGTATTTCATCAGCTAAGATTCAACTTCACGACAAAATCCTTTTTGTCAGCATTTCTATCTTTCGACAAATATTTTTGTCGGTACAAGCTTTTTTAGCCGATAAATAATACGTTTCAATCTACAAAATGTGTTTGTCGCTATGGCTATTTCGTCGGCACAGTCTTCTCTCTCCCGACAAATTGGTTTCGTCAAGAATACATTTAATTTATAAAAATAAAAATAAAATGCTTTAATGCTCAGCTATTACATATGCAAATCAAAATACAATACACAAAATTGTTAAGAAGTTATGTTTTATTGAATGATAAATGTTGAATGTACAAAAGCATATCTACAGTGCTTATACAAAAGCATCATAGGTGAAATCATAAAAACAAAATTGAAGGAATGTTACAAATGAACCAACCAACATATATCAAAAATCACTCTGCCTGAAATGTTCATCAAAAGCTTCGATTGCCTTGGTTCTCTCGTCCAAACTCTCATGTAACTCAAACTTGAACTTCTTGTATCAAACCAGCTTGAGTCTGTTGAGGTAGTCATAGTATTCATAAATTTTGGTGTCTATGTCAAAGTTCACCTGAAAAGAATAAAAGACGAAAGATAAATTTCAACACACATGGCAATTGAAAACAATTCAGACCATTCTAAACAACAACAACAAATTGTCTCTAAATCCAATCTTACACATCAACTAGCATGCAATTAAAAAGAGACCATCATAATTGATTTAAAAATACCTAATCTAAAGAGTTCATAGATTCTGATTTCTCAAATTCAAAGTAAGATAGTCTTATTCATTATGTATTCCTAATAGCAAGTGTACCGTAAAACTGATTATAAATAAATATTTCTACTCACAGTGATATCTGTAATAAGGTATTTCTTTCTGTATCAAACTTGAATTTCACTTGCATCTTGGATGAGAAAGCATGTACCAGATGCATACATTCTTAAAGGCCAAGACAACAGCTCATCCAAACCTTGCAATCAACATTTCAAACCACTTGCCATTTGAGAAGTTCTCTTCAGTCCCTGAATAAGATGTAAATCACAATGAATAAAAGGAGGTACAAAAAGTTACACAATAATTTTTTTTTTTTCTTCTTAGTACAACGATATATTTTACCCTCCCCACACAATGGGCAACCTAATTTGACATCGAATTTTCCATACACAAGATTCGACATGAGACCTCTCACTTACAAGTGAAGAGGACTACCACACACTAGGCTTGCACTTATTTTAGCTTAATAAAGCCATGCATAAGCCAACCAATGAACTTGCAACACCAAAACCCCCCAAATAGTACTAGAATTTTTCAATGTGCAAGGAATATACAAAAAAATAAACTGAAGCCATAGTCAAGCCCCATCTCTCTAAAAAAAATCAGAACCCAGGCCACAATCAAAATCCCTAATACCTGACCCCTAAATCTAACAATTTGAACAAATAGTATAGCATCAATTGAGGGAAAAAACAATCAATAGGTGAATGCACAACACGCCTCAACCTCATACTCCAAACATGCCATCAATTCCATACCCAATCAAAATGTAAAATATATCATTCAATTTACACCCAATACAAAAAGAAGAAAAAAAAAATAAAAAAAAATAAAAAAACAAACAAACAAACAAACAAAACCATTCAATTCAATATCCAATTCTAGGTCAAAAATCAAAACAGGACCAAAAACAAAACTCCACTAATAGTGTAGTTATCCAAATCTCCATCACAAAGCTTCTATCATCAAATTCGGCGAGAAATTTTGGGCCACGCACTGCAACAACAAGGTGCACAATGATAAATATGAGAAAGGGAAAGAGATGAGCAACAAAGATGAGAGTGAGAGATGAGAAAGACCAATTGAAAGCCACCTACCTTTCAAAGGAAAGAGAGCGCAGATTCAAGTCCATGAGTGAAGGCGGTGAGAGGGATGTGAGAAACCAGAGAGAGAGAGAAGCATGATCGATTAAGAGAGAAGGAGCAGTGTGAAAGTTAAAGAGAGTTATCGCAATTTATTTCCTTAATTAATTAGGCTTAGGAATTTAAAAAGTCCTAATCGTAAAAAATTTAGAGCTCATTTGGATTTACTTTTAAAATGACTGAAAACATTTTTGATGAAAATGTTTTTAGAACCAAGTTTTAGTAAAGATGCAAGTAAATCCTGAAAAAACACTTAAATGCCTCCTGGAAGAAGCACATAACTGATGCTTTTTGCAGAAAGTACTTTAAGTGCTTTTGGAATCTAAAAACATTTTCTCTAAAAACGTTTTCAGTCAATTTAAAAGCACATCCAAACGAGCCCTTAGTATTCAAATGTAAATTTTAAGGAGGCGGGAAAAGTCCCACCAAATCCTGCCCAATAAAGCCAAGTTCTCAGCTAAGAACTTCACTACCGACAAAATATTTCGTAGGCAATAACACTATGTCGTCTGGAAGAGTTTGCCCCAAAATCTTAACCATGGTATGCACGTTTAGCTGAAAAAGCAAAAAATTTGTCGAGTGAAAGTTGTTGTGCCGACAAACTCTTACTTAGTCGGCTTAGAAATTGTCGGCAAAATAATATTTTCTAGTACTATTTCCTTATATGTTAGCAAGGTAGCATTTGAAATATTTTATCCAATAAGATCCTCTCCGGATTCTCTTTGTGAGGATCATGAGAATCCGTAAATCATGTTCGTTCATCGTACATTATGCGATCAGTTTTTGTCGGGTACTGTTGTGTTTAATTTTAAATAAAAAATTTAAAATGATTTATGATCCACGATATACGATAAACGGACACGATTCACGAATATCTGGAATCCTCACAAAAAGGATCCGACAAGGATCCGGATTCTTATTTTATGTTAGAAATGACTGTAGTGGAAATTTGGTTCGTTTATAAAAATATTAAAAAAATAATAATAATTTCCTACAGTAATGCAATAAAACAGTACTTTTTTTCCGTAAGAAATTGCAATTGAAAATACCACTTGATGGTTATGTTAGTTCGGATTTTTCGTTGCTCCAGTCTTCCTCTGTGGTATTTTATTTTCTTTCTGCAGTTAAACCGTACAAGCAACAAAATATCTTATGACCAATCTATTAGAAAGAAAAAGCCAACGTAAAGCAAAAGACTTATGTGCCAAAACAGATACTAATTAAGATCGCATAGGTTCAAAAGAGTACAATTTCATCTTTACATGCATGCCATTTATATTTGATTGTTTACATTTGTAGACGGGTGAAACTAGCATGGGATCATTGATTATCTTTGATCTCTTAACAACTTCAAAAACCTCATATATATTTATTTGTGTATTGTATTTGACCCTTATAAACAGTTAAGAACTAAACTACAACCTGCTCATCCTACTTCTTCTATTTTCTTCAATCATATTTGTCTTCCTTCTCCCTTCTTATGAGAGATTCTATTGTGCGATTCATGTGCTCGATGAGATACTTTAGTTAAAAAGTCTTGGTAGTCTTCAATATTAATCCACAGTATCCTGCATCACCCTCATCAAGCCTCGACATAGATAATAATAGTTGTCAATATATGTTGGCATAAATTTTCGACATATGTTGACAGGAATTGGCAGGTGTTTACTATGTGCTTGACGAAATATTTCAATAAAGCATTTTTGAATAATATTATATATGACCCTATTATTTGAAAATCCTGATTATGTCACTGTGTGCAAAGTACTGCAGCCCAGCAATATATTGTTGCATGCCACCAAATTAGTAATTAAACAACCCCAATTTTTTTTTTCAAATTAGTAATGAACTCTGGGATACATTTTCAAGGGCCTTTTACCATGACATTTTCTTTTTCAACACCTCAATTTTCGGATTGCTTCTCTAGCTACGTAAGAAGTACTCATGCTCAGAAGTGCTCATGTTATATATTTTTATTAAATATCCAAATGTCTTTTCTTTTGGTGCTCGTCGAGAAAAGTTTTTTATAACCAAAAACACTTTTTAAGTTTTTGAATCGAACACAATCAGAAGCCTTTCTCATCGCTGGAAATGTTAGCATACGCTTCTCCATTAGTTGATTTTCACTTCACGAGAACTCTCATACGCGTCATCATCACATTGCTATCTGTCGATTCAAAACCTTGTGTCTGGCTTAGTGGTACAAAAGCAAGTCTATCTCTCCCACCAAATTGCATGTATCACTTATCAGTGCACAGACAACATTTGGCATGTTCAATCCCAACTACGTACCTCTCAAAGATAGCGACAATTCATTTCTTGCACCATATATCAGGTTTTTCCTTTAATATCCGTATGCAAATTAAAAGTTTCTTTCCGACGTTTCTTTCTAATCGACTGTTCCCTTCACAGTGTATTTCCACTCCCATAACATAATTCGAGGTAATTATCTTTCTCTCAATCATGCATGCTTTGAATACAAGATGTGATAAGTTCTGATGTCTAAATATTAAAAACCTTGAAATCGATTGAGTATCCATCTCAATAATACAACACCATAAAAAATAAAAATAAAAACACCCTTTTTAGATCAAAGAATTTAATTTGTTGGGCAAATAAGATTTTGTCGCCTATTGTTTTGGTCGACAGATATTTTTTTTTTTTTTGACAATATTAGTCGGGCAAATATCGTCGAACACACGTTATCCAACAAATTTTAAAACTCTGTCGAGCAAATACTTTTTGCCCGACAAAATTACTGCTCACAATTACGTCGAGCCAAGTGCGTTGACAAACTTGGCTCAATGAATCCAACTTGCCCGACAACAATGTTTTGTTACTGAAACCCATTGTTGAATTGGAATAAAATCTTAAACGAAGAAAAATGTACAATTTGTCCGATGAATTTTAAAGTTGTATTTTTAGAAATAAAATAATACTTTACCCAACAAAACAACTGTCAAGCAAGGAAAAAAAAAAAGTACAAAATAATTCGACAAAATTTTCGTCGGCCAAACTTTTAATTTTTTTTAATTCGTAATTTACTTGTGTTTAATTTAAATAAATTAATTAGTTTTAATTATATTAATCTCAAAATAAATTATAGTATTTAAAAAATATTTAATTATATTAAAGCTGAAATATTCGTACAAAAGTATATAAAATATCCTAAACTAACTACTCTTAGGGTGGCTGCTGGGATGGCAGCTGGAGCTCGCTTAGAGGATCAGGGAGGCGAACGCCAGAGGCTATCGTTGCCTGGGCCATATTTTGCATGTTTCCCTAAAACTCATCCTCCCCTGGCATGCAACTTCTTCCCGCTACGACCTAGTGATCAACCTCGATAACGACATTTATAAAAGTAAAATTACAATACAGAAACAATGATTACAAAAATTTACATTAATACTAATCAATCACAGTAATTTCTGAGGTTATATTAAATGACATTATTTCATAAAAATTGCAAAATATTTCTAAAAGTTCTAATATTCCTAAAAAAAATAAATAATTCCAAAAACTCCTAGCTACAAACTTCTAATAATTCTAAAAAAAAATTTCAAATATATCTAATATTTTCTAAAAATTTATAATATTTTTAAAATTTCCTAATAATTCTAAAAATCTTAAAGTAATTTTCATAGATAGAAAAAAATTAGAAATACAACCAAGCCCATCCCACCCACCTACGCCCACCCACCCCACCCTCACTCAGCTCGCACCCAACCCTTTTCCCTTCCTTAAAACCCAACCTCTACCCCTTCCTAGCACCCAACCTCTTCCCTTCCTCAAAACTTAGCCCTTTCCCTTTCCCAAAAACCCTCAAATTCTTCGTCGTACGCACCCCCACCACCATCCACAAGCCCTTATCCCGCTGTCCCCTTACCCGAGCCCTTTCTCCCACCGCCTTCCCTGCCTAAACCCTAAACCCTAAACCTTGTTGTGATTTACGACTCAAAATTAGGATGATTTGTAAATTAGGTTTGAGTTACTATTTCATTTTGGTGTCATATTTGAGTTTGGAATTGATTTCTTGGTTGGATTCCTTGCTTGGTGGAGAGTTTTTTATTTTATTTTATTTTATTTTAATTTTTTTTTTTGTTAATACCTATTTGATTAGGAATTAGATTTACTTCTAATTAGAATTCGGAATCTCATCGTAACCTAAGTCCTATGCATTATAAATAGGACCTTAGGGGTAGTTTATTTTGTGTGTCTCACCTTGGTCTAGAGAGTTTTTTCTCTTTTGGTTTTGGATGGAGGTGACATTTTGGAGTCATGAATGTGGCAAATTTATGGCATTTGGTTGGCAAATTTGTGGGAGTTCATTTGTGGCTTTGAGAGTTAGAGAGTAATTTGGGATAATTTTCTCTGCTTTTTTAAGGATCTCTGCTTGTTTGGTTAGGGTTTGTAATTTTTGGGATTTGTATTGTTAGAGTTAAACTCTTTCAATCTCTGTTTGTTTTGTAAAATTCCTCGCCATGTTTCGTACGTGGACTTAAGTTTTACATCCAACCATGTAAATCTCTTGCTTTCTCTTGAGATTTTTGTTTTTAGCTTTCGCCTACGACATTGATATTTGGTACTTTTGTTAGAATTCACTTTGGCTTGCGCAAAAGTACAAAAAGTGGTATTAGAGCTCTAGGTTTAGCTTGGGCTTTGCCTTCCAATCATAATTAAGTTGGGCTTTGCTTTCCAGTCATGTTGAAGTTTTCTGTGTTGTCGACAAAAAAATTTAATTGAAGAACGTGACAAGAGGAAAGATTTTGAGAGTATGTATACCAAATCCTTTGGTTGTCTTTGAGGCAACGTTTGTTCAATCTACATTGTCATAAGGTGGAGTTTGATGTCCGAGACTTTGATGAAGTGATTTTTGGTTCGTCTATTCGAGCATTGCATAGATTTTTTTGTTGGATTTTTTGAGCCGTGGTGGATATCAATTTATGAAAGAATTTGGTGCACATTTTCATTTGTATTTTTGTATCCCATATTGAAGTTTGTATTTGATTTGGAATTTTGCTAATTTCTCACCGAGGTGGAGATTGTTGTGATTTCGGCTCAAAATTAGGATGATCCAAAAATTAGGTTTGTGTTACCCATTTCATCTAGGGTTCTATTTGAGTTTGGATTTGACTTCTTGGTTGGATTTCTTGCTTGGTGGAGAGTTTTTTATTAATTCCTATTTGGTTAGGATTTGGATTTGGATTTACTTCCAGTTAGGATTGAGATTCTCATTGTAACCTAAGTCCTATGCATTATAAATAGGGCCCTAGGATTACTTCTTTTGTGTGCCTCACCATGTTTTAGAGAGTTTTTTCTCTTTTGGTTTTTGGTGGAGGTGACATTTTGGAGTCATGTGTGTCGCAAATTCATGGCTCATTTGTTTGGCAAATTTGTGAGAGTCCATTTGTGAATTTGATGGTTAGAGAAGACTTTGGGAGATTCTTGTCCGATATATTGGGTTCTCTACTCATTTGGTTTAGGGTTTGTAATTTGTGGGATTTAGGTTGTAAGTCTTAAACACACGTTTGTAATTACCATTTGTTTAGTGAAATTGATCGCCGTGCTTCACCTATGAACGTAGGCTTTATGACAAACCACTTGAATCTCTTGTGTTCCTTTGAGATTTATTTTTAGCTTTTGTCTACAATGTTTATATTCGGTAATTTGGTTAAAATTGCTTCCACTTGCACATAGAAGTACTAACCCACCCCACCCCCTTCCTCGTACAAGTTCACAAATATTCACAACATTTCACATATAAATCAAAGAGTTTTGTAGTATAAAATTTATAAGATAAAAAAATTAATTCGAAATTTTTTTATATCGTACCTTTGTGAGAGCTTGAGAGTGAAAGAAAGAGAGAAAGCAAGAGAGAGTGCAGAGAAGAGGATGTGAATTCTGGGTAACATCAACTCAAGTAAAGCTACTAGGCATACCTTTAATGGTGCTCCAATTCAATTGTTTGGAACTGTGAAACTAGCGATTCACACGGAACCCTATAACTATTTGTTAGTCTTTCATGTTATATACTGCCAAACCCCACACAATGGGTTGGAACTGGTTTCACAAGATGAAGGCAGTCCCATCGTCATATCATTAACTGCTCTAATGTTATGTGTCCAAAGCCCTTTCTTTTACCAAAGACCAGATACTTGAAGATGTAGAAACTTATCCTCGCCTTGGTGAGGGCGGCTAGAAAGCTTTGAACTTACTTTTAGTCATTTTGAATAATCAACATGACAAAATTTTCACTTCGATCAATCTTGCACAACCCATATCTATCTTCCAAATTCACCAAGTGGGCCATTTAACTGGGACAACATGAAATCATTTATCATCCCAAGACTTCCATCTAAGTCCAGGCACTGGCGGACTTTGTGGCATAATTTACTCTAGCTAGTCAAGATGCCCAATATTTCACTGATTTGCAGTAGACTCTCGAAGATCCTTGTCTCTTGAAACTTTACATGGAAAGATCGTCAAATGTGAACGAAGCAAGGGTTGGAATGGTCTTGATGATGCTAAAAAGATCCATACTTAAGTAGGCCTTGAAGCTTAGATTTCTAGCAAGCAACACCAGGGCAGAGTATGAGGAACTACTCGTCGGACTTAGGACAACATTATAGCTCCAGGTGAAAGGAACTTTTGATCCATTGTAACTCAACTTTAATTGTCAACCAAGTCAAGGTTGTCTATGTTGCACATAATCCGACCATGGGGTTCTACTCAGCCAAGGCCAAGACATTACTTGAGGGATTTAAGTAGTATGAAGCTCAACAGATTCCTCATAATGGGAATGGTTATACGGACTCACTCGTGAACATCACATCTACTGTGAACTACTCACTCCAACGGATGAGATCATAGAATACATCTAAGATGAGAAGCTTTTTAAGGAAAGCCACTTGGCAAAAAAATTGGTCCACAAGGCTTCAAGATACGTCATTGTGCGAGCAAGACTCTATTGACAGTCTTACTTGGGCCGAGGTTAGACCGATGTCATGTATGTAATTCTATTGAAAGTATACAAACTGATTCTACTAAAAACTATACAAATTGGTTAGACTATAAAGCATACAAAATAGATTACATATATTTGAACCTGATTCTACAAAAATAGTCGATGAGGGGTTGGACAGATGGCATGTATGTAGTTTTGTTAAAAGTATAAAAACTGAATTTACTCAAACTATACAAATTGTCTCAACTAAAAAGTATACAAAATTGATTCTACATATATTTGAAATTGATTGTGCAAAGATAGTTAAGGAGAGGTTGGATTGATGACATGTACGTAGGTTTGTTAAAAGTACACAAACTGATTCGACTAAAAACTATTCAAATTGGTTCAACTAAAATGTATATTTAGACATCAAAATTTCGGTGAAATGAATGTTCACCAACACACTAAATTTTTACATGTCAGGGTTTACGTGTTATGCACCATGTGTCTCTCAAATCGTTCACCGTTCACATGACAGCTGACTCATAAAAAATCGAACGAGCCATCAAGGGGGACACTTGTCAACACTTGGCAGAAATGAACTATTTGATTTTAATTTAATTTAACAATTTAATTAATTTAAATTTAAATCAAATGAAAATTCCAAACTAGGGAAGATTGATTTATTTACTTTTATTTCATTAAATCAAATATTAATTAGTGGAGTCAAATCATGAACCTAGCTTGTACACATCTTCTGGTGTTAGTTGAAACTAATTCTGCAAAAATAGTCGAGAAGAGGTTGGACTGATACTAATAATAAAATATACAAACTGATTATACATATAATTTCAAAAGTAATTCTGCAAAAATGATTTAGGAGGGGTTGAGCTAATGACACGCATTATTTTTATTAAGTTGTGTGGATTAGGCCTTGTTAACAACTAAAGCTATTTGGGGTATAACTGGTATTGTAAAATTGTGTTTTCATGTTTTTTGGGGGGCTTTAGTTGTTTTTATGTTTTGTTTCTCCTTGATATGTTAAAAAATTAGTGGAGTTCCTTAAAATATATTGTGTTGTAGGCCCAATTAACCGAACTGTTCTAGGGGAATAGAGAGGGGGAGGTCGGCGGCAATAAGAAAGAAAAGGGAGATATTTAATTATGAGGTATGTGTTGTATCACTCTATTGTGCCCTTATTTATAGCAGTAGGATAAATTAAATCCTTACCTTAATAGGATTGCAACTCTAATATGATAATATCTATTAAAGAGAAAATTCCAAGATATCATTAGATACACTAGGATTTACACAATCACATTCTTATTTTAAATATTACTGCAACACTCCCCCATGAGTGTGTAAATACTAAAACAAAACATCACATCAGCTCTTCAGCAGATAAGGTAGAGTAGTTGATAAGTCGCCAGTACAACAGGAGAATGTGATTCTCAAATTTAAAGAAAGTATGCATTGGTAGTAAAACTCACAAAACCTCGCTATGGTAAAACCTAAGGCAAGTGAAAACCCATAGACTAAGGAGAAAAGTGAAAAGTATGCTTAATGTCTAGAACAGATGTCACACAAGACAAAAGTAGTGAACTCAATGAAGTATAATCATCCCAGGATGGGTGCCTCATCAAAACCTCATTAGGTAAGTATGCTTCAAGATACTCTTCCTGAGTTAGACATAACTTCCAAATAAGAGAACTACAAGCAATTCAACTCAGATAATTTACACTTACCGATTCCTTAGATGAGCTTCTGAAAAGTAGACTTGGGCAATGACTTGGTAAAGAGATAGGCCAGGTTTGCTTGACTTCAATGTTCTGATGTAATTGTTACTAGTGAGAATAAAAGAACTTAAGTGCTATATTCTTAGTGTTGTTTCCCTTGATGTATCCCTTCTTTAACTACTCGGTACATGCTGCATTGTCTTCAAAGATCATTGTAGGAAGGTCAACGACGATAGTAAAACCACTAGTGCTTCGAATATGTTCCATGACTGCTCTCAACCAATATCACTCATACAATGCTTCATGCAAGGCGAGAATCTTAGCATGGTTCAAAGAAGTTGCAACTAGCATTTGCTTGGTGGACCTCCAAGATATAACTGTGTTTCCAACTGTAAAAACATAGCCCATTTGAGGATGTGCCCTATGTGAGTCAGACAGAGCCTTGATTGATTTACTAGGATCCCATCTGAACAAAGCTCGACTTGGATTGCTTGTTTCCAGTTTGACCAATTCGTTCTACGTTTTCATCAACAGAACATGGTTCAATGTCATCACTAAGCATGATGTCAGTAGCTATTGTGTATGCAAATGCGTCATCAACGATCATCTCATTTTGATTCCAAACCTCATCCAATACTACGTGGTGGACCGAAATCTTGTGATTCTCGGGAGCCCGATATGTCTTATCTAAGACATCACCGTAATCTAAAATAACCTCATACGTTGGAACAGATAAGTAAGTAATGGTCAGATTCAGACTAGATTCACTACTTTGTACAGTTTTCCTCTTCCGGGGTTGTGAATCCTTTGAACTAGGGGTTTGTCACGCTTCAGTGTAGGATCAAATGATTGGCTAACCGCCAATGTACTAAACCATGTGGAAGGTGCAGCTGCCCTACCCTAGGGGAAGGTGCAGCAAGTATATGTGATCTCATCACCTTTGCTAGATCTGTAAAAGCATCCAGCATGCTTTGAGTAATACTCTAGAGTTCTAATATACGACACACTTCAGTTTCAAACTGGGCAGTGTGGGGATCTAAATGAGACATAGTGGAAGCATACCACGACAATTCGTGACGTTCTACAGAAATGTTAGCGTTCTTAT
Source organism: Pyrus communis (assembly GCF_963583255.1). Lineage (NCBI taxonomy): Eukaryota > Viridiplantae > Streptophyta > Magnoliopsida > Rosales > Rosaceae > Pyrus > Pyrus communis. Next base: position 16,703,826 of record NC_084806.1, read on the forward strand.
CTCCCCCTAACGACGGGAAGACTGTCTCATCAAATTGACAATCCGCAAAACATGCAGTAAAGAGATCTCTTGTCAAAGGCTCTAAGTAGCGAATAATAACCGACATAGATTCCCATTATTCTCTAATGACCTATTTTGATACGTAGTGGTGGTAGCATTGACACATAGACTGCGCACCCTGATGCGATAATTATACGCATACAAATTAAACCCTATTTGTGACAATTGTAGTAATGATGTAAGTAGGGATCGTTCTAACCGGGGATTAACTAGGGATGCTAAACACTTGACTTAAATAAAACTAACTTTTAAAACACTAAGACAAACTTAAAAGACTCAAAACAAGTTCAAAAGACTCCAAATACTTTAAAAACATAAAATAAGACAAATCAAATGATTAAGACTTAACAAAATAAGGGGGGGGAAGTTTGATTTGACGAAAATTGAAATAACAAAACAAGTTAATAAACTAAGCAAATTGTAAAACGAATAAACGTAAATATGAATGTGATGAAAATATGGATGATGGAATAGCCAAGGGGTTCTTCTCCACACATGTTACACTTGCAATACAAGATTGATTTTCGGTTGGTCTTTCGATAAATTATGAAACTCAATGCTCCAAGTTAATTAGGTTCGCTTAAATTAACTTTCAGATTTCCCTGGATTCATTGGATTGAATGGAATACGCATTACAACCAAATTATTCTTAATCAAAGTCCCTAACTATGGAATACGCATGATAGAGACATTCAACAAAGATCATTAAGTCCAACGGAAATCATAAACATTGACGAGGCATTCGTTACTATGGAATACGCATGAAACTTATGCCAAGAATTCATTTAACGCGATTGTTTATAAGCGTCATATTCATGCATGAAAATTAAGCTTGCAATCTCAATGAACATACATAAATACGTTATCAATCAAACAGTTAAACGAATTGAATCCACAACTTATGAAATTCCAACCAAAAGTAATCAATTCATATTGTAAATATAAACATAGTTTCGAATCACCCCCTAGCTACAGGGGGTTTAGTTCCTCATAACCTTGAAATCAAAGAGACAACTAAACATTCCAACAACTCAATCTTGAATTGTATGAACGTTTAGGCACTCTTCTCTTCCATTACAAAACAAAGAAAATTGAATTTAAACTTTGAAATCAAAGAAACACCTAAACATTCCAACAACTCAAACTTGAATTGTATGAACGTTTAGGCACTCTTCTTCTTCGTTATTGTGGCACAAGGTCTAAGGTGAGCTTTGGGGATTATGTGAAGTGTTTTGGAGGGATGGGAAGTAGTTGGATAGTGGCTGAAATGGAGGATAAAAACTGCACAGATTGGAAGGGGATTTGCGGCACAAGGGTTGTGTTTGTGTGGTGTGAAGTGTATCAAAAATGAGATGATTTGGTGAATGGAATGCAAGGGTATTTATAGGAGGAGTGGAGATGTATATGGCTGTTTGTTTAAGGTGTTTGTATGTGAATGCATGCTGGAATTGAAAGGGAAAGCTGGAAAGGTGATGAAATGCACGGCATAGAATGGTTGTTGGTGTGTGAATGCATGCTGGAATTGAAAGGGAAAGCTGGAAAGGTGATGAAATGCACGGCACAAAATGGATGGTGCTGTTTTTGTATGTGAATGCATGCTGGAAATGCAAGGGAAAGCTGGAAAGGTGATGAAATACACGGCACAAAATGGTTGTTAGTGTGTGAATGCATATGTTGAATGATTAAAGTGTATGTGGGTGAATATGTAGCTGAAAATGCATGTGAATGCATGCTGGAAATGCAATGTGAAGTCACGGCAAAGGGTGAAGTGAATGTGAAATGGGAGTGCATGTGTTGCATGGCAAAGGGCTTTGTTTATGTGTTGGCATGGGAATTTCTGGTTCTAAGGCTTTGTTTGCTTGGGCTAGGCCCTTTGTTTTATGTTCTAAAGTGCACACAAAGCTTCAGTTTTGTCCAACACTTTGGCTCCAAGCATAAGCTATCCATCCTTAGCCCAAAAGTGCTCCAAACGTCTCCAAAATGCATCTTTTTGCTCCTTTAGCCCTTTTGGCCTACAAACACACGAAAATAGCTTAAAGTACTAAAATAACTAAAGAAACATAACGTAAATGCACGAGAACAAGCCATTTAAGTCGCATGAATATGCTCCTATCAAATACCCCCACACTTATCTTTTGCTAGTCCTCGAGCAAAACAAAACAAAAGAAACCAGAAACAAAACAAAACGAACAAGTAAAACACAACCTAAACCTTCCAACAAACGTCTCAGGGATTTCCAAAGCACATGACAAGTTAAAAATCATTATTCCCACAGATTTTAGCCATCATTACACTTAAGTACATTCTTAATCATAGTCACCACATACTAGTTCACAATTAAACATTTAAAACACATTTCGAATGCAGTAACATGCCTTAGAGAAATTGCTCAAATTCTTACAAGATATGCACTCGTTTTTCACACAGATTTTCTGACTACACACCCTACACTAGTTATATGTGAGAAGATTGATGTAAACATGTAGACGAACACTCACATATGTTATAACAAGGAAAGCATTTTCTGGATTTACAATAATGACATGAATATGATCTCATGAATGGAATGCTACTACTTAGAATGAGAACCATTGATTCCATAAGCTCATATCAATTTCAAACTCCACATTATTGAACACATAACGATCAAGATAGAAGTCAAAGGGGTGTAACGGGGTTCAAGGTGTTGGCTAACAATGAAAGGTGAAGGATAAACAAATATTCTTAAAGCAATAGTGAGCAAAGTATTGATTTAGGCACTTAGAATTCTCTTAAGAACGCAGAAGTCAACTTTGAACACCCAAGGGAAAGTCACAAAAAACTTAGGGCCATATTCAACTTTTTTGGACCCTTTCTTCAACCATCAACGCTCGTGAGTTCATTCTTACTTTTTTTTTTTTTTTTTTTTTTTTTTTTTTTTTTTTTTTTTTCAAAACATACATAAAAACGTAAGAACAAACTTTTACTCCCCCACACTCATTTTCTTGCATAATGTACTCAAAAGGAATTCATTTTAGTCATGCTCACTATCTAAAAAGAACAAGGGTACGGATGGTCCTAATCTAGGCTAGGTAAGGGGTGATATGGTTAGCAAAGAAAATAGGTTAAACGAGGCTCAACGGTGTTAAGACTTACAATATATACGAAATATGGGAAGTAAGGCTATTTGGCTATGGTGGCAACTACACAACTTCATCTTGATATATATTATGCAACTCAATATCATGCTTTGAATGAAACGGATATAAGTTCTAGCATTTAGTTCTATCATGATACAATTGCATTCTAAGTAGCAACCAAGCAAGGAATAATGAGATCATTCAATAACTTTAGAAAACAAAGAATCACAGAAAATAACTCTCCAAAGAAGGTAATGGCTCGAGTCTCACAGGGTTGTAGCGTTTGTTTGAATTCCTTCCTTCAAGCATGTTACAAAAACGAATTTTTCTTTTATGATTGCATGTGAAGTCATACATTATAACCATAACCAAGCATATACCAAGAGTAAATCAAACTTTTCTCTATGTTAATAACTCTTTTTAACCGTCATGCAATTACAAACCAAATCCTTATCATTGTGTTGGAAGGTACCCTAAGACACAAACTCAAAAAAAAAACGACTCAAAACACTCTTTTTAGGTTTTTCAAAACAATTTTTCAAATTTTTATGTGCTTTTCGGAGTTATAAAAACAAAACATACTAAAACACTCTAAAACAACTTAAAAACACCTTAAAACAGCAAGGAACAATATTTGAAGTTATGGGTGATAAAATCCCACGATTTTGCATTAACAACATTAGTTACCCCCCCACACTTAAATCAAACATTGTCCTCAATGTTTTAAGCATAGATTCACACAAAACATAAGTAAATACACAAAAAAAACACTTAAACATACTAAACATGGCAGAATGTAATGAAAAAGAGAAGAGTTTAGAGACGCAAATCTGGTTATAGAGTGTAAATTCCATCTTCTCCTTGGTAATTGCATTGAGGCTTTTGATCTTTGTGATTCCACATGCTTACTCTTGAACTGGTTTCTGCCCATCGTTGATTTTCCTTTGTGCTACTTCTTGAACTGGGCAGCATGATGGTTCTTTTGGTCTTCCCCGAAGGTCTGAGCTTTCCCCCTTTATCTGTTTCTTTGTTCAATCTTTGCAGGAGTGGTCCCTTCTCTGGAAGTGTATCAACCGTTGAAGATGACTACTCGAGAGCAACGCTAGGTAAGCAATCAGGAATAGGTTCCAGGCAGTTGGCTCCAGATCGGAAGACTGACTCCAAGTGCCGGCTGATTGCTTCTTTCACTTTGCCATGCGAGTAAGAACAAGGACAAAGAAAAAGACAGGGAAAGAGCATGATATGAGATACTTTTGCTTTTGACCTTTATGATATGAGATACCTTTGCTTTTGAAGAAGCGGTGCATGAATCAGCACATGCATTTCCTCCTGGGTCATCTTTACTCCAGGCGTCTGGTATCATCTTTGGGGAAGAAGAAAATTTTGAGTAATTCAAAAGGCTTTGCTGGGAGTGCGCCCTCAGAGGTGAGAGAGAGTTGGTGGGCATTTTCTTCAAGTCTGCCTTGCCATAAGAGATGAAGGTCGACAAATATAGGGATTTTCTGAATAGAAAGTGGTGGTACTGCTCTTTTACCCTTTGTCGACAGACGTCTCTTCGATTTCTGAACGAACGGCTCTTCGATTTCTGCATGGCAAAAGTAGTCACGGGTGCGGCTCTTTTGCCAAAGCTGCACGCGTTTTCTGAAAAGCAGAGAAAGCGTCGCCGAACTTTGCGCTTGTCGGCTAAAGACGTGTAATTGAGATGATGGCCTCCACGTGTTATCAGCTTTGTCAGATATCTTTTGACAAAGCTGAGCGCGTTTTCTGAAAAGCCGCGAATGCGTCGTCGAAATTTGCGGAGGAAAATCTGGATCTCTGAATCGGTGGACGCGTCGCCATGGCTTTTTATGGAGCTATCGATCACCCCAACAAATACACTCTGAAGAAATCCCATTCTTGAAAAATCGACTCCGGCCCTTTGAGAATTAATTCCATCCACCCCTTGAACACTTTTGAAAAATGGCAAACTCATCGAACCTTAGCTTGGAATTGAGCCTTAGCAGTGATGCGGGCGCGCCGCGTCAAGGTAACGTATGGCGCCCTTCTTTCTTTTCTTCTAACGGTCCTCTCACAGGTGAAGACTCCGTGATGCAGGACGCCACAACAGCTACAATAGTAGCTAGGAACCTTCTCACTCCGAAAGATAGTAGGCTGCTGTCAGGACGGTCCGATGAGTTGGCCGTTCAAGAGTCCCTCGCACTTAGTGTTCAGTGTGCGAGTTCTGTGTCCAACATGGGCCAACGCCTGCTTGCCCGCTCCCGTCAGGTGGAATCATTGATGGCAGAGGTGGAAAGTCTCAAGCAGGAGATCAAACTGCTTAAGTACGAGAATAGAAGTTTGCACGTGCTTGCCAACAACTATTCGACGGGTATGAAGAGGAAGCTTGATGAGCTACAAGAATCCAATGGTCGGATGCAAAGTGACCGTCAAACTGACCGTCAAAGGCTTGCGGCTTACTTCCAGAGGCACATTTTTCCGGGCTCATCCAGCGTTTGGCCAAGTATTGAGGCCTCTTCTTTGATGCCTCCCGCTCCGATACCTTCCGCCCCGATGCCTCCCGCATCTATACCTTCCGCTTCGACGCCTTCCGCTCCGATGCCTCCTGCTTCTAGAGTTTTGCCCAGTAGTGGGGCTTCAAGTAAACGCCCTTTGTGAAGGCTCCAACTTCTTTGTTTAGCAGTGCCTATCAATAAATCAAACATTTTCTCAATGTTATAATCATAGACTCACACAATTAATAAACAAACAACAATAAATAAACAACCTAACAAGGCAGAAACAAAATAGCAACAAAGAGAAGAGTTTTTAGGAATCTGGAATTGGAGTGCTTTCTAAGTCTTCCTTTGTTGAATGCATGGGTTGCCTCCCAAGTAGCGCTTTCTTTTACGTCTTGCAGCCGGACGGTACCTCCGTTTAAGCTTGACTAGGTTCCACGGCATGGAGGGGTACCTCCTCCACGACATGCTCCTCAAACGTCTCGTAATAGGGCTTCAATCGATGCCCATTCACTTTGAATTCTTGCTGCGTCCTTGAACTTTTGATTTGTACTGCACCATAAGGTAAAACGTTAGTAACAACAAACGGGCCAATCCATTTAGAACGCAACTTACCAGGAAACAAACGTAGGCGAGAGTTGAAAAGTAACACTTTCTGCCCAACTGTGAAGGTCTTGGTTCGAATCATTTTATCATGGAATGCTTTGGTCTTGGCTTTGTACATCCGGGCATTCTCATAGGCTTCATTCCGAATCTCCTCAAGTTCATTCAATTGGAGCTTCCTATGAACTCCCGCTGCATCTATGTCCATGTTGAAAGTCTTCACGGCCCAATGTGCCTTGTGCTCTAACTCTACGGGCAAATGACATGGCTTACCATAGACGAGCCGAAAAGGTGACATCCCAATGGGTGTTTTGTATGCCGTACGATATGCCCATAGTGCATCATCTAAACGTAAGCTCCAATCCCTCCTTGTTGGTCCAACGGTCTTCTCCAAAATTTGTTTGATTTCTCGGTTAGACACCTCGGCTTGGCCATTTGTTTGAGGATGGTAAGGTGTGGAGACCTTATGGTTGACATGGTACTTTCTTAGCAACGCCTCAATGGTCCGATTGCAAAAATGAGACCCTCCATCACTTATGATTACTCTCGGCATTCCAAACCTAGCAAAAATGTTAGTTTTCACGAAATCTGCAACCACCTTAGAATCGTTAGTACGGGTGGCTTTTGCTTCCACCCATTTAGAAACATAATCAACGGCTAGCAAGATATAAGTGAAACCATAAGATGGAGGGAAAGGGCCCATGAAATCAATGCCCCAAACATCAAAAATTTCAACATTAAAGACAGGGGTTTGCGGCATTTGGTCCTTGGTACCTATGTTACCCATTCGTTGGCAACGATCACAAGACATACAAAAGGTTCTAGCATCCTTAAATATAGTCGGCCAATAAAAACCACACTCTAGAACCTTGAGGGCAGTGCGTTGTGTGCCAAAATGACCACCACATGCATATGTGTGACAAAAGCTTAGAATTGAGTGAAATTCAGAATCATGCACACATCTACGTACAATTTGATCTGAGCAATACTTCCACAAATAAGGGTCATCCCAAACATAGAAACGTGCATCATTTTTAAGCTTATCACGTTGGTGCTTGTTTAGTTCATTTGGAAATTGTTTAGCCACCAAGTAATTCACTAAATCTGCATACCATGGTTCACTTACCTCAATGGATAGCAGCTGCTCATCGGGGAAAGTTTCAGGGATAGGTACGGCATGTTCATGCTCCTCGTGGATCATTCGGCTTAAATGGTCAGCCACTACATTCTCGCTTCCTTTCTTATCCCGGATTTCAATATCAAATTCTTGAAGAAGAAGAATCCAACGGATAAGCCTCGGCTTTGCTTCCTTTTTCGTGAGCAAGTACCTCAAAGCTGCATGATCAGAATAAACGATTACTTTAGTACCAATTAAATATGAACGGAATTTATCTAAAGCAAAAACCACAGCTAGAAGTTCTTTTTCCGTCGTGGAGTAGTTCAATTGGGCATCATTGAGAGTCCGAGAGGCATAGTATATGACATGCGGCCTCTTGTCTCTTCTTTGTCCTAGAACAGCTCCTAATGCATAGTCGGATGCATCGCACATGAGCTCGAACGGAAGGCTCCAATCTGGAGGTACAATAATGGGGGCCGAGACTAGCTTCTCCTTGAGTTGGTTAAATGCCGAATTACACTCTTCATCAAACTTGAATGGCACATCTTTTTGAAGCAATCGGCAAAGAGGGTTGGACATCTTGGAGAAGTCCTTGATAAAACGCCTATAGAACCCTGCATGGCCAAGAAACGAACGTACCTCTCTAACCGAAGTAGGAGAGGGTAAGTGACGTACAAGGTCTATTTTCGATTTATCTACTTCAATTCCTTTTTCTGAAACAATATGTCCTAAAACTATACCTTGTTTCACCATAAAGTGACATTTCTCCCAATTCAAGACAAGGTTAGTTTCAACACATCGTTTCAAAATTAAGGTCAGATTATCCAAGCAATTATCAAATGAACTCCCAAATACACTGAAATCATCCATGAAAACCTCAATGATCTTTTCAACAAAATCGGAAAATATACTTACCATACACCTTTGGAAAGTGGCCGGTGCGTTGCATAAGCCAAATGGCATGCGACGATAAGCAAATGTTCCAAAGGGACATGTGAATGTGGTCTTCTCTTGATCATCCGGGGCTATCACAATTTGGTTATATCCAGAGTATCCATCAAGAAAACAGTAAAAAGCATGACCGGCTAACCTTTCGAGCATCTGGTCGATGAATGGCAAAGGAAAATGATCTTTCCTAGTCATGGCATTTAGCTTCCGGTAATCGATACATACTCGCCATCCAGTCTGAATGCGTGTAGGCACGAGCTCATTCTCATCATTCTTGATAACAGTTACTCCGGACTTCTTGGGAACAACTTGAACTGGAGAGACCCAACGGCTATCGGAGATAGGGTAGATCACTCCGCAATCCAAAAGCTTGATTATTTCCTTCTTCACCACTTCCATCATCGGAGGGTTGAGACGGCGTTGAGCCTCTCGGGATGGCTTAGTCCCCTCCTCAAGAAGTATACGGTGCATGCATGTGGTAGGGCTTATTCCTTTAATGTCGGCCAAAGTCCACCCTATGGCCGTTTTGTGTTCTCGCAGCACCCTCACAAGCTTCTCCTCCTCCATTGCCGTGAGACTTGATGAAATGATGACAGGCAATGTTTCGCCTTCTCCCAAAAACACATACTTCAAATGGTCCGGCAACGGCTTAAGTTCAAGCGATGGTGCCTGAACAACAGAAGGTAGCATCTTAATGGAAACTGAATTTGAAAGTGAGAGTGGAACCTTACCATATTGTGGTGGCAATGACTCAAGGGCTGCCACAACCTCAATTATTTCTTCACTAGAACCCATTGCAAAGAATTCCTCCTCCTTGTCGTGGCCTTGCATTGGCCCAAATCCTTCATTTTTGCGCTCTATGGCCTTAGTGATGGTTGTTTCCAGGGCGTCCTTGTTCAATTCTTCAAGGTATACCTGCGCCAAAGAATCGATAACATCAATGGAAAAACAAGAATGGTCATCAACGGGATATCTCATAGTTTCAGAAATATTAAAATCAATCACTTCCCCATCGAATTCCATTGTCAAGGTGCCTTTGTATACATCAATCTTCGTTCGGGCCGTCTTCATGAATGGCCTCCCAAGGAGAATCGGCAAAGATGTAGAATGGGCTGAATCCTCCATGTCTAGGACGTAGAAATCCGCCGGGAAGATCAAATCATTCACCTGCACTAAGACATCTTCCAATACGCCCTTTGGATAGGCATTAGATCTATCGGCCAATTGTATAATTACACCATCTTGTTTTAATTCACCCAAATCCATAGATGCATAAATAGAATAAGGCATGACATTTATGGATGCACCTAAATCAAGCATGGCATGTTCAAAACGATTATGTCCAATCATACAAGGAATCGTGAAACTACCGGGGTCTTTGCACTTGGTGGGCAGTTTACGTTGCAAAACAGCGGACACATTCTCGCTTACCTTCACTACCTCTTTGTTTGCCCTTCTTCTCTTTGTATTGCATAGGTCCTTGAGGAATTTAGCATACTTTGGAACCTGTTTGATTGCATCGAGAAGCGGTATGTTCACTTGCACCTTCCGGAACGTTTCAAGAATGTTCTTCTCGCTTTCTTCCTTTTTTTCTTGCATGAACCTGCGAGGAAAAGGTACATTGGGCAGATTAGGATGTGAAGTACATGAATTTGAACTTATATTACCTGATTTGGCTTAGTTAGGGTGATTGGGGGCCTGCGGCATTGGGTTTTTCACCCTTTTCGTGGGTGAGCTAGACACTGCCTCAGGTTGTGTCGTCTCTTCATCTACTTTCTGGGCAGATTTGGGATTGTTTGGCTCGGTCCCAACTTCTTTTCCACTCCTTAGGGTGATGGCCTTTGCAGATTCGAAGCCATCCTTTGGATTGACCACCGTAGTGCTTGGTAACTTACCATTCTCACGAAATTGTCCCAAAAATTCGGCCATTTGTCCCATTTGTTTCTTTAGTTCATTCACCTCCTTTGCTTGGTTCTGCATTCCCTGCGCCATTGTGGTTAATAATTGATATGTTTTATCATCATTCATAGACGTACCTGAGTTGGTTTGGGATGATTGTGCTTGAGGAGGTGGTTGTGGTGCCATTGGCCTTGGAAAGAAACCCGGAGGTTGTCGGAATCCACTTTGTTGGGCAGGTTGTTGTGCATCTCTCCATCTGAAATTTGGGTGATCTCTCCAACCTGGATTATATGTGTTAGAATATGGATCGTTCCTTGGTTGGTTTTGATTCCCATAGCCCATGGCATTAGCAGATTCCCACCCTCCGTTCTCAATTAATTGAGGGCATGTCTCGGATGGATGCCCTTGAATGGAGCATACACCACAGATTGTAGCTCCTTGCGCTTTGGGGCCCTCCACAAACTGCGACAACATAGATGTAAGGTTAGCCATTTGGGATTGTAATTCGGAAATAGAACTTACCTCATTTACATGATGTGGCCGTGGGGCGTCTCTCTGCCCAACACCTTCATATTGTTGTGCATTTAGAGCACGGTTTGCAATTAGGATCTTGGCTGCCATAGGTGTTTTGTCCACCAATGCTCCTCCCGCTGATGCATCAAGCATTTGACGTTCGATAGGAAGGAGGCCCTCATAGAAATATTGAAGGAGAAGTTCCTCCTTCATTTGATGTTGAGGACATGAAGCTACAAGGCCCTTGAAGCGTTCATAATAAGCCGGGAATGTCTCACCATGATTCTGTTGAATACCACTAATTTTCTTCCGTAGGAGAATCACTCTCGAAGTAGGGAAGAATTTCTCCAAGAAAGCACTCTTCATACTCTCCCACGAAGTCACAGTTCCCGGGGCTAGTTCGTAGAGCCAATCTTTGGCCTTGTCCATAAGTGAAAATGGAAAGGCCTTCATCTTCAATATACTCCCATCCACATTGACGGGGGTCATGCTCGAACAAACCACCTCGAACTCCTTCAAGTGTTTGTTGGGGTCTTCCATAGACAAGCCATGGAACTTCGGAATATGGTGTAACAAACTGGATTTGAGTTCAAATTCATCGGTCTTGCCTTGGGCAACCGCGGGGTATTGAATGCAAAGAGGGGCTGCATTGGCCAAACCTGAGGCAGAAAGCTCTTTAATGGTTCGATTGTCCACGGCCATGGTTGGTACTTCCTCTTTAACCCAATCCGTGGCTTCCTCTTCTACTTCAGGTTCGGGACTAGGAGGATTAGACTCTTGCAATTTCTTGTTCCTTCTCAAAGTCCTCTCGAAATCACTGTCAAAGTCGGAGATATGCTCATGAACAGGTTGTGAGCTACGGGTCATAAACTAGTACCTACACACAAAAGTAAACAAGATAAGTAACCAACTTAATAGACTTGGCACAAGTAAGAAAACAAGTTGCCACACACGGCACAAAAACACATAACACACGGTGCAAAACAAAACAGAAACTAAACAATTTAAACAAGACTCAAGATAAGGGATTAGCAAATTTGCCAATCCCCGGCAACGGCGCCAAAATTTGATGCGATAATTATACGCATACAAATTAAACCCTATTTGTGACAATTGTAGTAATGATGTAAGTAGGGATCGTTCTAACCGGGGATTAACTAGGGATGCTAAACACTTGACTTAAATAAAACTAACTTTTAAAACACTAAGACAAACTTAAAAGACTCAAAACAAGTTCAAAAGACTCCAAATACTTTAAAAACATAAAATAAGACAAATCAAATGATTAAGACTTAACAAAATAAGGGGGGGGAAGTTTGATTTGACGAAAATTGAAATAACAAAACAAGTTAATAAACTAAGCAAATTGTAAAACGAATAAACGTAAATATGAATGTGATGAAAATATGGATGATGGAATAGCCAAGGGGTTCTTCTCCACACATGTTACACTTGCAATACAAGATTGATTTTCGGTTGGTCTTTCGATAAATTATGAAACTCAATGCTCCAAGTTAATTAGGTTCGCTTAAATTAACTTTCAGATTTCCCTGGATTCATTGGATTGAATGGAATACGCATTACAACCAAATTATTCTTAATCAAAGTCCCTAACTATGGAATACGCATGATAGAGACATTCAACAAAGATCATTAAGTCCAACGGAAATCATAAACATTGACGAGGCATTCGTTACTATGGAATACGCATGAAACTTATGCCAAGAATTCATTTAACGCGATTGTTTATAAGCGTCATATTCATGCATGAAAATTAAGCTTGCAATCTCAATGAACATACATAAATACGTTATCAATCAAACAGTTAAACGAATTGAATCCACAACTTATGAAATTCCAACCAAAAGTAATCAATTCATATTGTAAATATAAACATAGTTTCGAATCACCCCCTAGCTACAGGGGGTTTAGTTCCTCATAACCTTGAAATCAAAGAGACAACTAAACATTCCAACAACTCAATCTTGAATTGTATGAACGTTTAGGCACTCTTCTCTTCCATTACAAAACAAAGAAAATTGAATTTAAACTTTGAAATCAAAGAAACACCTAAACATTCCAACAACTCAAACTTGAATTGTATGAACGTTTAGGCACTCTTCTTCTTCGTTATTGTGGCACAAGGTCTAAGGTGAGCTTTGGGGATTATGTGAAGTGTTTTGGAGGGATGGGAAGTAGTTGGATAGTGGCTGAAATGGAGGATAAAAACTGCACAGATTGGAAGGGGATTTGCGGCACAAGGGTTGTGTTTGTGTGGTGTGAAGTGTATCAAAAATGAGATGATTTGGTGAATGGAATGCAAGGGTATTTATAGGAGGAGTGGAGATGTATATGGCTGTTTGTTTAAGGTGTTTGTATGTGAATGCATGCTGGAATTGAAAGGGAAAGCTGGAAAGGTGATGAAATGCACGGCATAGAATGGTTGTTGGTGTGTGAATGCATGCTGGAATTGAAAGGGAAAGCTGGAAAGGTGATGAAATGCACGGCACAAAATGGATGGTGCTGTTTTTGTATGTGAATGCATGCTGGAAATGCAAGGGAAAGCTGGAAAGGTGATGAAATACACGGCACAAAATGGTTGTTAGTGTGTGAATGCATATGTTGAATGATTAAAGTGTATGTGGGTGAATATGTAGCTGAAAATGCATGTGAATGCATGCTGGAAATGCAATGTGAAGTCACGGCAAAGGGTGAAGTGAATGTGAAATGGGAGTGCATGTGTTGCATGGCAAAGGGCTTTGTTTATGTGTTGGCATGGGAATTTCTGGTTCTAAGGCTTTGTTTGCTTGGGCTAGGCCCTTTGTTTTATGTTCTAAAGTGCACACAAAGCTTCAGTTTTGTCCAACACTTTGGCTCCAAGCATAAGCTATCCATCCTTAGCCCAAAAGTGCTCCAAACGTCTCCAAAATGCATCTTTTTGCTCCTTTAGCCCTTTTGGCCTACAAACACACGAAAATAGCTTAAAGTACTAAAATAACTAAAGAAACATAACGTAAATGCACGAGAACAAGCCATTTAAGTCGCATGAATATGCTCCTATCACACCCAAACACACATGAATGCGAGACGTCAGGCTTGTATCTAGTATCCAACTATAACGGTGAATGAGGTTAGGTAGCAGTAGGCCTCAGGTGGACCAACATAGATGTGTGTAATATTTCATAGCCCCATGCACATACCAGCAGTTTGGACCGCATAACCAAAATTTGAGCTATCAATTGAAGGCACTTTATGAAAGCTTCTACAAACCATTTTGGACGTGAACATGGGGTACATGATGTTTAACTTCAATCTTAATGGACATGCAATAATCGTCAAAAGTCGGTGACGTAAACTTTCCAGCATTATCCAGTCGAATTGATTTGATTGGATAATCAAGGTGTTGAGCCATAAGCTTAACTATTTATGCTAGGAGTTTCGCAGATGCTGCATTGCGTGTGGACAATAAGCAAAAATGTGACCAACGCGTTGATGCATCAACCAACACCATAAAGTATCTAAATGGTCCGGATGTTGGTTGGATAGGTCCATAAATATCCCCTTGAATCCTCTAAAAAAACTTAGGAAGGTTGTGAATAATCTTTGTAATTGAGGGTTGAGTATTCAACTTCCGCAAAGAACAAGCTTTGCATGGTGGGAATCTAACTTAGGGAAGTTAATGATGCCCATGTGATGATTTTGAGGATACGACACATCATATCACGTCTGAGATGTCTCATACGATCATGCCAAAGCAGTAAAATGCTCTGGAACCCAGGCTTAGGGTCGACCACATGGTGGGTCTCTATGCTTCGAATGGTTGTGATGTACAACCCACTTGGGAAACGTTCCAATTTCTCGTGAATGTGCCTCTGGCCATACTCGTAAGAAGTGATACAAAGAAATTCAAAACCATTTTTTTCAATGGTTTCAACATAATATTGATTATCTCGAATATCTCTAAAACTCAGCAACATTCTTTCGGAACGTCGAGAATAGATGGCCTCTTTAATGATTAAGACAATACCATTAGACAAAATTATACAGGAATTTCTGTATCCTTCAATCAAGTTGGATGAGCCTGAGAGGGTTGTCAGAGGTGCATCCTTAGTTACAAAGTTAGTAAAATAGGGTCGCTTACACAAGATGGTATGCCTGGTAGCACTATCAGCCAGACAACTAACTTCCCCACTAGTCATACCTAGAAATAAATTAATTGAATCGGTCACATGCATAAATATAATTTCATTCATTCAATTAATCTGACGTGAAATAGTATCCAAAAATAATTATCCATAATTCAAAACAAATCAAAACCAAACAAATTATTCCAAAGACTTAGAAAAATTGTCCAAAAATTAAACCATAAACCTAAAAAATAAGGGGAGGGGGTTCGGCCACTAGGGGTACCCTAAAAAACATTTCTAGAAGAATAAAACTTATTCGTCCATAGAAGTTGATGCCTCCTGAAAATCTGATATCTCCATGGATGTAATAGCATCTTAGAGATGTTATACATTGGCAAAGTCAGACTCACGACAGGAATGATACTTGACAATGGCCTTGGGGGTAGCTTTGCATATATGTGACGAATGATCATTTGATCCACAGTAGTAGCACATGTCCATTTCGGTGGAAGTCAATTGAACAATAGTTTTTCCCTTATTCTTAAAGTTTGGGGCCTTAGGGGCAAGGGGTTGCCGCTTCTGGGTCAAATTTTCTCCCTTGGATAAGCTTTGGCTTTGTTGACCTTGGATCCGTGAGTGGGCTTGCTGCCTATTACCACCACCACGATGATGCTTTCTTCTTTTGTGGCTACTAGAATTAGTTGTATATGCTTCAAGCAGAGCTTTTGAGCTAGTGGGTCGAGCTTAATGATTTCTCATCAAAAGCTGGTTCTGCTTTTCAGCGAGAAGTAAAACAAAGATTAAATCCGAAAATTTGATGAACTTATGCACCCTATATTGTTGCTGCAAGATAATATTAGTGGCATTGAAGGTCGAGTAGGTCTTCTCCAGGAGATTCTCGTCTGTTAAGTCCACTTTACAGAACTTAAGCAGTGATCGAATTCTACAAACTTTAGAGTTATATTCATTCACGGTTTAAAGTCTTGGAAGCGTTAATGCTGCCAGTCGTGTCTTGCTTTAGGCAAGTAAATGTCTTTCTAGTGATCGAAACGATCGGCCAGAGCAAGCCAAAAGGTGCGTGGGTACTCCTGAGTAAGGTACTCGGTCTGTAGTGCATCAAGGATGTGTCTTTGAATGAAGATCATTGCAGTAGCTTTCTCAGCTTCATCGACGGGGTTGTCGTCGGTAAGTTCCTCGATGGTGGCTCTAATACCCTTTGCAATAAGATGAAGCTTTACGTCTTGCACCCACTTTAAGTAGTTTCTTCCAGATACTTACAGACCGGTGAAATCGAGCTTGTTCAAGTTTGACATGTCCCTAAAATGGAAGGTACAATAAAAACGTGATCAGTCATATGATAAGCCACAGACATACATCGTGGCACATTTGAATTCTATAGACATGTATTGGTTTAATTTAAATATGAAAGTTACAGGTTTCATGTGGTAAGTTTTGAATGAAAATTTTGGGTTTCAAAGGCACTAAATATGAAGCTACAAGTTCAATTTAGTTTTATGAACGATTAGTTCATAAAGGAGAGGTTCCTACAAGAACACAGAATGCAATATGTTGTGTAGTTGATTTGAGTGCTTTGGAAACTCAAGTGTGAGAGCTTCGGGACTACAAAAGGATGTTAACGGTTCAAAGTAGAAAAATAAATTATTGAATAGTTAATGTCCAAAAGTGATCTTCAGGTCAATAATTTTGGATTAATTATCAGATTAATAGGCTGCTGGTCACTTTTAATTAATTCAATGAATCGGGACCAAACGGGGTTAATCGTAGAAGCAAAAATAATGACAAACCAATCATATCAGCTTCAGTTAGCGATAAACCAAGTGTTAATTAAATTAGATTAAATTAGCATAAATCAAAGTACCCCAAGTAAAATATCTAGGTATGCTTTATAACGCGGAGATGCCAAAAATTGGCGTTGGGTAGAAAGAGTAATGCGGCCCACCTTATTGGGTTGGCCGCGGTGCAGGTCTAAGCCCTGCAACAAGGTTGCAGGCTGTTGGGCCTCCGGGAGAGCTCCGGTTGCAACCCAGTAATGGTTGCAGGCTATTAGGCTGGTCCTGGGGTGAGCCTAGCAACAAGGGCTGGTGGTTTGGGCCAAAAAACAAGCACATGAACAAGCCCAGCCAAAGGCTGGCTTGCGGGTTGGTGCAAGGAAGAACATTTGAGGTTGGCTTTTTGGTTTTGGGCTGGGGCAGGTCAAGCCCAACAACACAAAGACTACTAGCGAGTTGGGCCAAGGCATAGGCGAAGCCCAGCAAGCCACAAGCTTGCTGCAGACAGGCTTAGGCACGGAACAAAAGGCCCAGCAGCTCTTGGTTCCGATGTTAGGCCAGGGACGCATAGGATAAGTCCAAGAAAGCTTCAGGTCTTCTCGGGTTGGGTTGGGCTGCAAGCTCGTGAGTTCCCTACCAGGCCGAAAGCTTGGGTTATCATGCGTGAGTAACAGAGCTCAAAGGGCTGCTGTTGTGTGGTCCAATAAGTCAAATGACATCGTTTTCATGTGTGCTCCACGAGGCTGGGCTGCAGGCCAGCTATGTGGTCAACGCTGGTGCTAGTTGCAATGGTCTACAGTCATGCCAAAAGCGGCTAGCCGTAGCCATGTCGCATATTTCCAAATTTTTTTTTTCTTTTTTTTTCCAACTTCTCTAGGGTTTGAAAAACCCTAAATTGCTTTTAATATGCTTGGACCTACAAATTCTACATAGCAAAATAATAATTTCATAATGCATGAAACGTGTGTGCGCGTGTGTGCGCGTGTGTGTATATGTATATGTATATGTGTGTGTGTGTGTGTGTATACATATATATATATATATATATATATATATATATATATATATAGTGGTTCATGCATCATTGAGAATGTTTTCATGCTTCGTGGACGTTTCAAATATCTTACTTTATTTTAAGCGTATCTAAATAAAAGCCTTTGAATTTTGTAGAAAGCCTCCTCCTACGATCCTTCAGTTCCTTAACTTCTGGTAAGAGTCTACTAATAACATGTTGTAGGCCTAATTAACTGAACAATTCTAGAGGAATAGAGAGGGGGAGGTCGGTGGCAATAAGAGAGAAAAGAGAGAGATTTAATTGTGAGGTGTGTGTTGTACCATCCCATTGTGCCTTTATTTATAGTAATAGGATATGTTAAATATTTACCCTAATAGGATTACAACTCTAATAGGATAATATCTATTAAAGAGAATATTCCAAGATATCCCTAGATACACTAGGATTTACGCAATCATAATCCTGTTTTAAATATGAATGCAACCTATTGTATATTTTTGTCTCTACATATAAGGCTCCCATACGAAATACCCATTAATAGTGAAAGGAAATTTTCTAGTGGATAATCGAGTAAACCATTTTTAATTTCTAGTAAACTTTTCAATTTGGTTGCCTCGATTATTACTATATACATTATTCGAATTCTACAACCAAACTGTCTGGACTCTTGGTTGGCATGGAATACACATGGAAAACTTATCTCCTATTTCTTCTCATGGAAAACATATCCTGAATATATGTATAGAAGGATTTCTTGGAGAATTGGGAAATTAATTTTTTAGAAACAACTAGGAAATGATTTACTAAAATCCTATAAATGAAGGTCATTCTAACGTAGAAAATTAACCCCTCTCGAGTCTTCAGCCTTCAGTCTTGAATACCTCCAAAAATGAGTCCATCCTTTAATGCTACATGTGCTCTTCCGCTGATGCTGATGCTGATGCTTCTAGTTGTTCATGTAACAACACTTGCCGAGGCGGGTTACTTCAAGAAGATAACTGTTCAAATCAACAATACTTTGGAAAACAACCAGGACGTACAGTTCACTGTAAATCCAAGAACGATGATCTAGGCTTTCACACACTCCTTCCTAAGCACACATATGAATTTAGTTTTAAACGAAACGCTTTTGGGAATGGCACGCTGTTCTTTTGCAGCTTTACGTGGCCGGAGGAACCCCAACTTCACTATTTGGACATCTACGACCAAAAAAGGGATGATTGTAGCAAGTGTTTCTGGGAGGTTTTCAAATTTGGCGCTTGTTTGTATGATAACTGCAAAAGGTGGAACAATTCATGAGTCAGTTGCAGAGACTTTCTAGCTACAACCCTCAATAAGCTTTTTATTACGGTACTCATCGATTATGATACCATGTGATTTTAGTTCACCAGGAATAATGAATAATCTCTTCGATCTATTGCTTGATCGTCTCTTTTGTACTTTTTTTTTAATTTACAAGGATGATAACAGTCCAATTTAATAATCATTTTAATTTTGGTTTTTGGGTTTTGATTTTTAGTTTTTTTTAGTTTTTACATTTGGAGCCTATACCTTTAGTTGGATTGATCGTTTAATCCTTTATTAAATTGATGGCATTATGAGAGAATTGGGGGTTTTTCTATTAGGGAATTAGTTCTTTTTAATCGCTCTAAATGAGAAGTAGCCTACACTTGTAGCTGATGACTAAATTATGGAATCTTAGTTCTTTCTACCGTCTCGTGCAAATAAGAGAGGAAGGCTACAAATGTAATCCAATGACCAAGCCTTATATGAAGTTTTTCAAATTTTCTCCATTTTTTGTGTTTTGACTTTCAATTTTTCATCCTTTGTGTGGTGCTGACCCACAACTAATTTCTATTTAAAAATAAATAAATATCCCTTTTCTTAAGCCCTTTATATTTATATTTTCCTTATAGGGGTGGGGAGGGAGGGAGAGACAGAGAACATACAGTTCTTTTTTTTTTTTTTTTTTTTTTTTTTTTTTTAAGATAAGAGACATTCCTTGATGACAGAGGTGAGGGAAGCAAAAACAGCAATATTTTTTTTTTTTGTGAGAAATTACTTTAATGTTCATGATTTTTATTTGTTTTTATGTTTACTCTCAATTATGCATGGAAGGTATAATAGTATTTTCCTTAGGTTTTGGTTGATAAAGAGTGTTTGATTATAATAGGTAGTATAGATAACATCCTTTATACTTACTTGACACACCTTGACCCGAATATCCACGTGGAAACTAAAATCAAGGTATGCTGGGGGGACACTCAAAGGGTGACAAAGTCATAAAGTGAAGATGATGTGTAAAAAATACAAATAAATTAAAACTTAAAATTAAGAAAAAAAGAGTGCAAAAAATACAAATAAATTAAAACTTAAAATTAAGAAAAAAAGAGTGTGGAGTGTGGGGATCAGCCCTTAATACAATGTAGGGAATGTCAGAGCATAGATAAGAAGTGCAACAGAATTTAAGAGTATTCCCATTCTAGATGGGATGAATATTAATACAAAATAATCAAAATAACTTCCTACATTGTCAAAAGTGGATGTCAATAAATGCCAATTATCCTCTTCATCACCAGCGCAAAGCCCCTAAGTCTCGATGGGGCACAAAACAGAAAACGTGAGCATGCAAGAATAAGAGTTTTCTAAAAACTTTTTTTTTTCTTTTTGAAATATCATAACCCATCGCTATAGGTTCCAAAATTATATTATATATTAAGTATGAAAATCAAGGCTTAAAAGAAAACCATAATAATCCAAGGATACGGGGTACACGGCAAATATGTTATGCTCATAAAAAATAAAAAATAAAATGCAAGCACATGAGTCCATGCAGAAAGCTAGCGCTAAGTGCATCACATACAAGTCCTAGTAGTCTAATGCAAACTAGTACATGTTGACTCTAACAATTGATCCAAAGTGATATAACGGTATATGTGAACATACACGTGAAGTTATACTAAAATTTATTTTCTACAATTTACTTCCTTCTCTCTCCTCTCCCCAATCTTTCTCTACAGCCACTTAACCAAAACCCTCAAGATCTCGCCACACCATTCTCCAACACCCCCCCCCCCCCCAACCGTCTGTACTCCCTCCTCTCCTCCCCCATCCTCCTCTCACACCCTCCACCACCTCAACTCCATCCCCTTCCCCCACAAGATTCTTCTCATCGTCAACCACCTCCTCTCCTCCCTCCACCACCTCACACTCCAATTATTGAGGGTGCAAAATTATCAAATTGCCTATCACCTTGAATTGCATGTCACTTGTTCATTGTATGTTAGAATTACGTTCCGTTAGCGCTTGCATATTTGTATCGACGAGTACTATTCAAATAGCAAAAGAAAGGAGACAAATTTTCAAATTAACTCAAAATGTCCATGTAGAATTTCCATTTAGCCTTTCAGATACATTTTTCATAATTATACAACTTCAGAGAATAAAATACAGTAATCACATTTAAAAGTGCATGTAGTATACTTACATAACACAACTTTAGGGAATAAAATACAGTAATCACATTTAAAAGCGCATGTAGCATACTTACATTACACAACTTCGGGGAACACATGTAGTGATACAATTATTAAATAGATTAGGAATAAAAATAAATAAAACACAATCACATTTAAAAGCTCATACACCATCGTACTGCTAACTTACAAGGATTTAGTTGACCCAAAAAAAAAAAAAAAAAAAAAAAAAATCACTCAATAGATTTTCAATATATAGACTGCAGAAGTTGAAAACAACTTCAACTACCCTCGTAAGAATTAGAAAAGTAGTCCTTAATATCATTCCAGTGCAAAAAAATATTTACAACATTGTTGATATATTGGTGTGAACACGCCATCATGCTGCTAACTATACAGCATCACGTTGTTTTAGTTTGATACTTATAACATTGTTGATATATTGGTGTGAATACAATGGTCGTGGCTTACTATTTTATGAAAATCAAACTCATGAGATCCATCTATTACACTTAAAAATTGGACTTTCCCTTATTTAAACTCAATTTTTTGGCTTAATGTGCGACTTCGATACTGACTTACAAGAGTTAAACTATGTGAAAAGCCTAATAAAAGACTACTTTATGGATGCATATATGAGCTTAGCCAAGTTGAATTTAATATTGAACTCTTCTTATACACCCAAGTTTGAATCCCTCGTTCATAACTTAAATTATTATACTCAATGCTTTCTGTGGCATGGCTCATGAGTCATCGTTGCATACAACAACGGTGCTATAATCTATGTTCTTCCGCCGTTGCTGCTGCTGCTAATTGTTCGTATTAAAGGACTATATATAGTTGATGCGTCTAATTCACCCGCCCAAAAACTAAAACACTTAGGAAGACAACGTGAAACATAGTCAATTGTAAGTCTAAGAACGACCATTTCCTTGTACATTACTTGCAGTCTAAGAACGACCATTTCTCTCTTTCTATATTGAGGAATAATTTTCCATTCGCACAAAGCATCCTCGAACAACTCCAAAGTTAGTGTACACTGAAAAAGAAAAAGAAAAAGGCTAACCCCAATCACACAATGGCATTCTTATTACTCGGTCGATTAGGATTTTAAAATAAACATAATCACATTTAAAAAGCACAAAGTGTCATACTGCTAACTATACACTAATTTTCACTATTTTGTATAGACTGCAGAAGTTGCAACTTCAGTTTACCCTCTTACAAATTAAAAACAAAAATTATAGCAATCATCTTTCTAGTGAAAAAGATGTACAAGATATTGTTTGGGCCCAAAATAATATTTTTGGGCCAAACGTAGGTTCGGCCCAAAACTTTTCCAAATATACTATAGGCTGCCTGGTGGTCCCGGGTTATTCAGTAAAGGTGATCGAGTCCTATTGCAAGAAGGAGCAGTCTGGATGAGCAGATGGGTCGAAGAAGTCCCAAGACGATAAGGGGTCCTAGTGCAATATGGATTCTCGGCCGGCAATGAATATGGCTTGAAAAAGGGGGTGAGTTCAAAGTCCTAATAAGAGTAGGATTGCTCGAGATAAAGTTAGAACAGAATAAGAAGTCCTAATCCGAATGTGGTTTCAACTTGATCTTAAGGAAGATTTGTTGCTATAAATAGAAAGCAGAGTGCATCATTCAAGCCTCTCCAATTCGACACATAACTGCCCTACGCAAACCTCTCAAACATCTTGAGATTTTTTTTTTCTTTTTCCGCCAACACATCTTCAGTTTGGATAAACAGCACTGTTACCGTAGAATCAGTCGACCGAGGAGCACCTTCAGTTTAGATAAACAGAACTATGTCGAGGCTGACTGGTTACCTATCCAAGTCTCGGTCGAGAAGGGTTCCCAATCCTTATTGACAGAGGTTATCTTATTAGCCTTCTTGGCGAAGTAAGGTGTTACAAGTTACTACATTCGGCACATCGAACGCCGAGTGGTTTTATGATTGGATATTCACGAGTGAATTTCAGAGTTTGGCATTCTGACGGCCGAACCACATTTACCATCAAGACATACATCTCTTTTGAGTACTTGTGTCCATATAGTCTGGTGTCAATTCGACGTGCTTATACTCTTACGAATATAATCACGATGACTGAATCCAGCGTCGACGATTTGTGAACTTCGCAGAACTAGCAGCCTTGTCTTCAGGCTCGAGAACCCAAAGGCTGAGACTTGTTCCTTCCTCGACCGCAATCGCAAGATCAAAAAGTCAGCATCAATGCAACATCAACAAATTTTACTCCTCGGTCGACGAGTTGGCACGCCCCGCATTAACCGAATGACGTAGTTAACTCATTAGTTACTCTACCTGCGCGCCACATGGGCTTTGTAATTTTTAGGGTCAACATTTTGGCATACCCAGTGGGACCCAGTGCTTAACCTTCGGAGTTCATGATCATTGAGACACGGTCCGTAAAAAAGAAAACAGTCATGGGAAAGTCAACGATCGACCTGCCAGTATAGGGTCCTAGACAAGATTTGTCACAGGTACAAAATCCCCTCATTACTGTGCCACCCGAGGTTGCAAGTGCAACATACCAAGAAAAGGAAATTTGTCTCGGCAGCCAACCTCCCAACGCAAAAATTCCTAACAAAATTACAGGCATTGTATCGAAGGAATAGTGGAGGATTACGATGAAGATGGTGGGGAAGGTTCTGATCCCCCGACTAGATTGTTTCTTCGAAGACGACTTGATAAGCAATCTCGGCAGGTCGAACTGTTGATTGGCTAGAAAATGAACAATTTGCTCGAAGAAATACAAAGCAATAGTGATACGCAGACTAGATTGCTTGAACTATTGGTCAATAAAGCCTTCGAAGGTGGCCATGTCGGCCAACCTCGACAATTTCCATTTGAGAACGTTCCACTACAAGCCGAGACAAGATTCGCTCGGCTCCAACCATTTGACTTGGAAAAAAAAAGAGGGATCAAGCAATAAATCAGACGGGCCCGACCAAGGAGTGGAAACAACATCCGTCAATATGATCGAGGTCCAAAGGATGATAGACTCGGCTTTAAAAAAGGGGCCGAAGTTCCCAAAGTTCATCCATCCATACCCGGCTTATGTAGAGAAGTTTGAATATCCTAAAGGCTTCAAAATCCCAGATTTTAGCCTTTTCGTGGGAGAATCGTCCTTATCTTCGTTGGAGCATATAGCTCGATTTATTGCGCAGTGTCGAGATGTTAATAGCGACTCCATAAATTACGAGTATTCAACTTCTCACTAATAGGTTCGACATATGCTTGGTACATCAACCTCCTACCTAACTTCGTCCAGAGTTGGGAGGAACTGGTCAAAAAATTCCATGAGCAATTCTACCGACCAAGGATGGACATGTCAATTTCATCATTGGCTAGGATGGCTCAAGCATCAGACGAGTCGCCAATGGAATACTTAACAAGGTTCAAGTTGGCTAGAAATTGATGTCGAGTACCTTTCCCTGAAGTCGAATTCATCAGAATCGCTCCAAACGGCTTGAACGTAGAATACAAAAAAAAAAATTCATAGGGGCAAATATTCGAGATATGTACGAACTGGCTCAACACGTCGAGCAGTATGATTACTTGCTCCGAGAGGAAAAGGTCTCAAAATCCCCATCCCGGGGAACGATATATAAGAATCCCATGGTTAGCTACGCATTAGCCAAAAGCGAGGATTCCCAATATGCCAGTATGAATGCAGCTGAGATAATAATAGAAAAACCATACGTTTGCAAGGCATTAGCTCAAATCAATTCCAAGGATGCCAAAACCCGCTCGACCGCTGAAGAGACGATTAAAACATCGAAAGTTTACACTTTCAATATCAGCAAGGCCGATACAATTTTCGACCAATTATTGTTAGCAAAGATCATAAGGTCCAGATGCCATACAGCAAGGGCAAGCAGCCGACGAGGCCGAAGAGGACCATGACGAGAATGCTCAAAAGCATGACACCATACTCGGTCACCCGAAGAAAGACGACCAGTACTCGATGGGCCCTTCAGTCCTCGAAAACATGGAAATCAGCATGGTCCATGTTTTACCTGTTGAATTTCAACCAACTATACACTAACCAAATTTCTTGAACGGGAACGTGGTTGCCGAAGAAGCAACACAAGTCGATTTTATCGCCACTGGAGAAGATGGGCAAGCGAGTAAAGACAACAAACTTAAAGCATCCCTGGCCGAATTATTTTCCCGCTCCTCTTCTGCTAA
Source organism: Pyrus communis (assembly GCF_963583255.1). NCBI lineage: Eukaryota > Viridiplantae > Streptophyta > Magnoliopsida > Rosales > Rosaceae > Pyrus > Pyrus communis. The sequence goes on from NC_084806.1 coordinate 16,729,207, forward strand.
ACTTCAACATCTAAAGCCGTTGTACGTTACGGCTCATATTGAAGGATACCCAATTTCTAAAGTGTTTATCGATTGCGGGGCCACAATCAATACCATGCCAGTATCCATCATGAAGGCATTACGTCGCTCCAACGACGAGCTCATACCGTCAAGAATAACCATGAGCAGTTTCATCGGCAACAAGTCCCAAACCAAAGAGGTGCTACTGTTAGAAGTAAGCATTATAGGTTGCAACCACATGACCGCATTTTTTTTAATTGACTCAAAGACCAAGTATAATGCATTGCTTGGCCGACTGGATCCATCAAACGAGCTGCATTCCTTCGTCACTATACCAAGTTCTCATCTTTTGGGACAGCAAATCGGTTGTGGTCTACCCAGCTGATAATCAATTGTTTGAGACCAACATGATTCAGGCCCGCTATTATGACGATCACGTCGGCTACATCACCCTACAGGGTTTCAACGAGGATGGACGACCGACTTAAATCTCGGTTCAGAAAGCTATCAAGGTAGGCGCCGAGATTGTATGCCAGGATTCAACGAGACTTGGCTTGGCAGACTTAATTACCAATAGCGATGACAGACGCCCAACAAGAAAGGTGTTGGGCCGCAGTTTCATCCACCATGGAACGATTGCTGGCTCATTGGTATGCTATTTCTAAGCATCCATATTCGGGCATAAACTTAATCGAATTTTTGGCTGAGGGAGATAACAGCCCAGTGTTATCATTAGACAAAGTTCAGGCCGCGCCAACCATACTCAACGATAATCTACCCTCAGTTAAGGATCTGTTAAAAGAAATAAATGTTGGAACGATCGACGACCCTCAGCCGTTATTTATTAGTGCGTTGTTACCTCACTCAATAAAGATCGAACTCTGTAAATTGCTAAACGAGTTTGAAGATTGTTTTGCTTGGAGTTACCATGAGATGCCGGGCCTCGATCGAAACCTCGTTGAACATGAATTACGTATCAAAGCTAGTTGTAAGCCTTTCCGACAACCTCCACGCAGATTCTCGACCAAATTATAACTCGGCATAAAAGGCGAGCTAGTTCGACTTCTAAAAACTGGGTTTATTCGGACCGCTCAATACGTTGAATGGCTAGCCAATATCGTTCCGGTGCTAAAGAAAAATGGCGTCCTACGCATCTGTATCGATTTTCATAATTTGAATCTGGCCACTCCTAAGGATGAATACCAGATGCTGATCTCAGATTTGTTAATTGATGTTGTAGCTAATCATGAAATGTTATCCTTCATGGACAGCCATGCTAGCTACAACCAGATCTTTATGGTCGAAGCTGACGTGCACAAAACTGCTTTCTGTTGTCCAGGGGCACTCGGCACATACGAATGGGTTGTCATGCCATTCGGCCTCAAAAACGCTGGTGCCACATACCAACGAGCTATGAATACGATATTCCATGATTTGATCAGTATAATCATATAAGTATACATCAACGATATGGTATTGAAATGGAAGAGCCGCCGAACGCATTTGGATGATCTTCGGGAAGCATTCCTTTGTATTGCCAGCATAATCTCAAAATGAACCCAGCCAAGTGCACCTTTGATGTATCGGCTGGTAACTTCTTGGGCTTTCTCATGCACCATCGTGGCATCGAAGTAGAAAAGAATAAAGCTCGCACAATCATTAGCGCTCCACCCCCGACGACCAAAAAGCAACTCCAGTCATTACTCGGGAAGATAAATTTTCTTCGTCGTTTCATCGCTAATTTGGCTGGTAAAATGAAAGCATTCTCTACGCTCTTGAAACTTAAGGACTCAGATAAATTCGAGTGGCGAACAGAACATCAGGCGGCTTTCACACAAATCAAGGTTTCCCTTACAACACCACCAGTACTCTTACTGCCTCGACGCGGTAAGCCTCTCAAACTATACATATCAGCGACCGATGAATCCATCGAGTGCCTCTTCGTGCAAGATAACGATGATGGGCGTGAGCAAGCTATTTTTTATCTTAGCCAGAATTTAAATTCACCTGAGATCAATTATTCACCCATCCAGAAACTTTGCTTAGCTTTGTTCTTCGCCGCGTCCAAACTTCAACATTACATGCTCTCATCAGTTACACAGGTCATTGCCCAGACAGATGTTATTCGTTATATGCTTACTCGGCCTATAATGAAAGGCCGAATTGGGAAATGGACAATGGCATTATCAGAGTTCAGTTTGCAATACGTACCCCCAAAAAGCTGTCAAAGGTCAAGCCCTAGCCCATTTTTTGGCCCAACACCCCTTTCCTTATGGTTTTGCAGGCAATAAGGTCGACATCAGTTTAGTCGAAATATGAGACAACTACTGGACGATGCACTTTGATGGTTCTAGCACCACAGCCTCGGCTGGTGTTGGCATCGTCATTCAATCTCCCAACCATTACCGTTGGCATCTTTTCTCAAGTTAAACTTCAGTTGTACGAATAATCAGGCCGAATATAAAGCTCTTATCATCGGCCTTCACGTTCTTCATGACTTAAGAGCAGCCCATGTCTTCGTCCTTATTGATTCTGAACTGGTGATTAACGAACCAAACGGCATTTTTCGTAGCATGAGTTTACTTTGGCGCTCTATCACAAGGTTGCCACTTATTTGGCCGAGTCGTTTGAGGGAATTACATTTGAGCACATTTCCGGTGTTCGAAACACTAACGCCGACGAACTCGCCCAAATAGCCTCCGTAGCACAACTCTAGGGGGCGAGCTAGGCTAGGCAACAGTAATAGGACAGCGATCTTACCCAGCCTTGGTTAATCAGCAAGTTCTCCAACGCAATCACGTAATATGCACACAAATAATATATGTACCATCATTGCTAGAACGAGGAAACCCCGTAGAAATATGTGTTGTCAAGACGTTGCCAGATGATTGGAGAAGGGCGATTGTACGATATCTCGATAATCCTCAGTGATAAACACAATCGCAGGACAAAAGTCCACGCCACAAACTACATGTTATACCAGAATGAGTTGTATCGAAAGGGTGAAGATGGTTTATTGTTATTGTGCCTCGGCCCACAGGAAACTGCCCAAGCAATCGCCGAAATACACGAAGGGATTTGCGGAGTTCACCAATCCGGACGTAAAATACGTTGGTTCTTCACCGACAAGGCTACTTATGGCCGAGTATATTGAAGGATTGCATTAAATACGCACGAGGATACACACAATATCAGATTCACGGACCTATACAGAAAGCCCGACCAAATTACTTCACTCGGCTACCAAACCATGGCCATCCAGGGGATGGGTAATTGACGTGATCGGCAAAATCACGCCATCTTCTAGAGCAACAAAGCACGCGTGGATATTAGTGGCAACTGATTACTTCACCAAGTAGATCGAAGCAAAATCATACGCTTAGTTGACAACCAAAGAAGTAACCAATTTTGTTTAAGAAAATATTATGACTAGATTCGACGTGCTAGAAACGATCATAACTGACAACGGCACAATCTTTACAACCGACAGGTTTAAGAAGTACGCGGCAAATCTAAATATTTGACTCGTACAATCTACGCCGTATTATCCACAGGCGAATGGGCAGGCCGAAGCAAGTAATAAGGTTTTGATCGGCATTCTTGAAAAAATGGTAAGAGAAAAACCTGGCATATGGCATCTGAAGCTGAATGAAGCATTATGGGCCTATCGAACTTTACCCCGATCAGCCACCTGAACAACTCTATACGCTTTAACTTATGGACACGATGCTATGTTACCAGTCAAGCTGAGTATAAATTAATTACGAGTGATTAAACAAATTGTTTGTTCAGTGCCGAATACAGTCAGGCCGTGAAACAGAAGTTGGAAGACTTAGAAGAAATTCGACTTAACGCTTATAACTTGTTAATGGTACAGAAAAAGATTGCCGAGTGAGCTTATAATCGGCGTGTTAAACAAAAAACGTTTGGGGAAGGAGAGTTAGTATGGCAAACTATGCTACCGATTGGAATTAAAGACCCTAGGTTCGAAAAATGGTCGCCAAATTGGGAAGGGCCGTTCGTCGTACATAAAGTCATCGGCAAGGTGGCATACCATCTCTAAGATCGAACCGGTTTAACTCACAAACTACCAATCAATGGGAAATATTTAAAGAAATATTATCCAGTCACATGGGAGATGCAGGAATAGAAGTTTATTTAATTAATAAGTTCGCAAAACGAGTATACAAATACAGATGGTCGGTTGTGTTTACAGCTAAATATTCTTAAGGTGATGAAGGAATGAGAGATTGAAGAACAGCTTTCAACTCCAACCACCTCACCTCACCCATTGTGACCTCAGCTTACCGATTCCTCTTATCCATCTTCAGCTGCTCGACTTGCCGCACACTAGCCATATATTCAGTCAGGCAGGATTTGCCACCCAACTCAAAATCTTTTGCAAGATCGGAAGCAACGGTCGACCTTCAGTTTTAAAGTTCGGCAATTTGAAGATCAAGGTCGGCCAGTGTTTCTTTCTTCTGCTTCAATATCTCGATCTTCGGACGTAGAGCTTCTTGAATGATTGTTGCAGTTTTCAAGTCGTTTTCGGCCCGAAAAGCTCTCTTAAAGATACTGAAATATTCTCGAGTTCGTTCTAAAGTAGAAGATGCTCGAGTGATGGCTTCGTTGCTCAACTGAATAGGTGGTGGGTCTGGGGGGAAGATGTTGGCGTAGGTGGGGAAGGGGTCGGGGGTTGCAGGGAAGGAGAAGGGGAAACGGGTGGGGAGATAGGTGTTTTTTTTTTTTTTAAGGGTACATTATTAATTATTAATTTTTTAATAGAAAGTGGGCCCCAGATTAAGCCACGTCAGCATTTAACTAAGAAATTCACGGCTAAACTAACGGAAGCTATGACATTGGACCAAATTCCAAATATGAGGTATGACATTGTCAATTTTAAGGGATGAGGTATGATAGTGTCGTGTGACCAATAGTTGAGATAGTTTTTTGTTATTTACCCAAAAAATTAATTAGTTGTTTCAGCGTTAAAGAATACTTTTTCTTCAGCAGTATTCTTAGAGAAAAAGGTGATTAAATAACTATTCAAGTAATAAAGAATATCACAAGGCAAACTTATCAGGAGCAATATATCCATACGACCCTGCAACTGCTGACATTGATTTTGAATGAGGCATATCAATGACTTTGGTCAAACCAAAATCACCAACATGGGCTTCAAAGTTCTCATCTAGCAAACTATTGTTAGACTTTATATCACAGTGGACAATCTTGGGTTTGCAGTCATGATGTAAATAAGCAAGACCTTCAGCTGCTCCTAAAGCAATCAGAAAACATGTTGGCCAGTCCAAGCTACAAGATTCACCATGAAGCAATTCACCCAAGCTACCATTTGCCATGTACTCGTAAAGAAGTAAACTGGAACCCTAGTGATAATAGAAACCATATAGCTTCACAATATTTTGATGCCTTATATTTCCTAAGGTCTTAATCTTAGCCTGAAAACTATTTTCAATGTTATTGCTCTCCCAGTTAGATGACAACTTCTTAACAGCAATAGTATGTCCAGTTTGCATTACCGCCTTATAAACTATTCCACATGCCCGCCTTCCAATAACATGGTTTTCATGAAAGTTGTTTGTCACCTCAACTAGATCTTGGAACATAAATCCCTCATTTGCAGGTAAATACATATATGTATCAGGAGATAGAGCATCCTTATATTGCAAGGAATGAACCCTTTGGCCTGGACGTCTCATGAAGTATCAGATAACAGCAATTAGAATAAGAGAAACACCATCTACAACAACTACAATTACTGTAACAACTTTACTGCATTAAGTAACCCCACTTTCTAGAGATGGAACAGATTAAGGAGATGAATTTACATTGCAACCACCAAGCGATCCGCCACAGATCCCTTTGTTACCAATGAAGCTGCTAATCTCCATTTCTGAAACAATAGGGGTGAAAGGTAAAGCTCCAGTAAGGTCAGTGTATGAGAAGTTGCACCCTAGTAAGCTTGACAGACTCTCAAATGTGCTGGGAATTCACCAGTCAAATGGTTGTTATTGAGCAAAAGGAATTCAAGTAAATTAAGATTTCCAAGTGCTGGCGGTATTCTCCTAGTGAAATTATTAAAACTGAGATTCATTGCAATCTGCAAGCTTGAAAGAGAACCCAATTCTGGTGGTATTTCACCAGAAAACAAGTTAGCACCCATCTGCAACTCTGTCAAATGGGAGAGGTTTCCTAATGCTGCTGGTATGTTTCCAGTGAAATTATTTTCTGAAAGCCTGAGAAGCTCTAATTGCAAAAGTGTTCCCAGCTCATCTAGCAAAACACCTATGAACCTATTTTGACTGAGATCAAGTCGCTGAAGCATCATGCAGTTAACAATTTCTAGTGGAATCTGCCCGGTGAGCAAGTTGGATGATGTGTTGAAAGTCATCAGTTGAGACAGATATCCTATTTCCTTTGGCAACTCAAATGTAAAGTAGTTGTCTGAAATATGAAGCCCTTGCAACTTTTGGCAATTTCCAATCTCTGAAGGAATTAGGCCAGTGAATTTGTTCTGGTTCAACCCAATTACAGAAAGGTTTGGCAAATTGCATAGCTACGAAGGAAAGCTCCCAATAAGCATGCTTCTAACAAGGCAAAGTTGCACCAATGATTTGCAGCTCAAGACTCCGGACGGAATATTTCCATTAAGATCATTATACTCCGGGTTCAACAAAATTAGACTGGAATATTGACAAATATATGGAGGTATTCTTCCTGTCAGTAAGTCATCGGATAAATCAACTACCCACAGTTAGTTGTGAAGTCCAAGCCCCTATGGTATGATACCGCTTAAAGAGTTGTCAAACAGTTGTAACTGGTACATTTGAGTCAAATATCAAAACCCATCAAGAATAGGACCCTTGAGATAATTAATTGAAAGGTCAAGCTTTGTCAGGTTCCCCAAGTTGCTCAGTTCATTTGGAATCACACCAGTAAGCTGGTTCTGGAAAAGATACAGTAAGGTTAGATCGTTTATCTTACTTATCTCTGATGGGATCTCACCCATCAAATGGTTCTCTGAGAAATCAACCTCAGCTGCCAAAGAAAGATTTCCAATTTCCCTTGGAATGGTTCCATTCAAGCCATTCCTGTAAATGTACAACTTCCTCAATGACTTGAGGTTCCCAATTTCTAGAGGTAAAGGCCCCACAAGATTGTTCTGATACAAAGCAATTGTCTCAAGCCTAGAGCAATTTCCAAGCTCCTTAAGTATAACACCCGAGACCTGGTTACCTCACAGAACCATATCTGTCAAGCTCTTAAGCATCCCAAGCTCTTTAGGCAATTCCCCTCCTATAGAATTTTGGGCAAGACCAAGTAATTGCAAGCTTTCACATTCACCTATTTTAGCTGGTAGGCTACCAGAAATAACATTTTGCCCAGCTATAAACGTTACTAGATTCTTCAAATGCCCAAAAGAATGAGCTATTGAACCAGTATTATTGTTGGTGTAGACCACAAACTTAACCTATGAAGACAAGTTCTCAATCTCCTCCGGAATAGGACCACTAATTCTGTCATTACAAAGATTCAAACTTGTTAAATTTAACACCTTGCCCACTTAGAAGGTATTTGGCCAGTGAATTTGTTATTGTTTAGATAAATTCTTTCCAAACTCGAACAATTTCCTATCTCATTAGGGATACCTCCCACGAGACCATTGTCTGAAAGATCAAGAAAAGTTAAGTGGAAACCACCAATGCTAGGATTGAAGACACCTGAAAGATTCAGGGAACTCAAATCAAGACCTTTGACCACTGGATCGTAATCGGAAGAGCAATTTATCCCATCCATCCGCAAGGTGTCTGATCGGAGGAGTTCCAATTTCCCAAAGAATCAAATCCATCCTGCATACTTTTCTTCAACTCTAAAAGGTAGAGCCCTTCATTATTCAACCCATTTGGAGTAGAAGCAAGTAGATTTAAGGCAAGTAACTGCAAACTGCACTTCCAAAGCCCTCCTTACCTCAAATGTTTTTAAGATTATAGTAACACTGAGACAAGCACAATCACATAATTAAACACCTGCCCATCTAAGCTCATCAGATGCGATGCAATACAAATTAACCAATCATTTACTTCAAGTAATACATAACCAGATTTCTAATCACAAAAGAATTTGATAATTCATAATCTGGTTTAAACAAGGCAGTTTCAGTGTTTCACAACACAAAATCCAAGCATATCAAGTGCTTAATGAATTAAACCATCCATTTGAAAGAACAAACTTCGATATTTTGATAACTCAAAATCTAAATACAAGACAGAAAGAGACTAAAAATTGAATTTAGACACCTAAAAGCTAAAAGGGTAGGAAACTATGAATAATATAGTCATTTGAAGCAACCCAATAACACAAAACTAATGAATTTAGCAAATTACCAACTCAAACTGAATGATCAGATTTAACCAGATAACAGTAAAGAGTGACAAATCAGTAGTAAAAAAGGAACCAAAACTGAAAAGTAATAACCAAAATTAAGCATATTAGAGCTAGGAACATACCTCTCAAAGTCTAGGAACACTCATGAAAAAATGAGTGACAATGTAAGCAGTAAGTCCAGCAGAAGTGGGAGCATTAACTTCCTGGAGTGACAAACTAAAAACCATGGGAATTATGAACCAAAAGACAAAAGTGATAGAAACCCAGTTCGCCTATTAGAACAAATGGTGGGGATCTACGGTCTACAAGCCAAGATTTGCACAAAAATATCTCAAAGCTCACACCTTTATTGCGGCCTTTTGAATCAAGAAAGAAACTCCTTAGATTGCAGAAATATATCTTTGGGAATATTCTATTCTAGAAGAGAGAAGGCAAGGCAAGTGCTGGAGTTGAGTTGGAGCTTGTGGGGGTGTTGGGTGTCGTGAATGGAATGATGGGTGTTAGAAGAGAAAGGGCCAGAGCTTTGAAGCTTGAATGAACAGTGAACTTTTCGGGCAACCCAAACTAGTTTGAATCTTTTTCTTATTTTAATCTTTTTAGAAAATAAAACTCTAGCTTTTTAGTTAAAATGGTTTTTAAGATTTGCATAACACGTAACTTTGGTCCTTAAGATTTAAAATCAATAAAAGTGGTCCCTGAGATTGTCCACCATCCATTATTTTGATCCTTCCGTTAAAAAACTACATTAAATTGAGGGTATAACACATAACTTTGGTCCCTGAGATTTGCAAAACACATAATTTTGGTTTATGAGATTTGCATAACACATAACTTTGGTCCTTGAGATTGTCCACCATCCATCATTTTGGTTCTTCTGTTAAAAAGCTCAGGGACCACTTAATGGAGTTTTTTTAATGGAATGACCAAAATAATGGATGGTGGACAATCTCAATGACCACTTCTATTGATTTTAAATCTCAAAGACCAAAGTTATCTGTTATAAAAGTCTCATAAGCCATTTTGGCTAAAAAGCCTAAAACTCTAGAACAAACAATATTCTTTTTGTATCGTATTTATCTGTATTAAGATGATTATTTATTGAGCAATCATCCCTTAACTAATTGTTTTATGTTTATGAATCTCACTTATTGTACGTTATATTTGGCTAAAACTTATGGATACTTATGAAAGACGCTAAAGAATAAAGAAAGATAACAATATTGGTGATAGTTACTTTTAAGGTCAAGGAGTTTGGATACAATATTATGCGATAGTAGGTGCATTGGGAGATTAATAAGGTAGACTAAGATGCAAGGCCGGTCATTAATTTTCATATGTTTGGTGTGAAATTTCAAATAGTGTCCTTTGTAGATTTGATTAATAGACATTCTTTTGATAAACTAATTAATTTTATTAACAATGATGAAATATCAGGATTAGAAAAACAATATATGTCGACTAAAAAAGGATTACAGCTGAAGAGGAGGAAACCTATATGCTCTAAGGAGGAAACCTATGTGATCTAGAGAGCATATCTAAATACACAAAGGATGCCAACGTTAAAAGTCAAAATAAAATAGATTGGAGAGCTATGGATTGAGAGGTGAACACCTTCTAACATTCAAAACACCCTAGAGTTATACAAAAAGATATAAGCGTTTGTGCATATTACACTTTGCTAAAATATTGAATTCACGGGCCGGAAGTCACACACCGAATTCTTGTGCAAACAATTGAACTCCATGCTCTCTCACTCAACCAATTTCCATCCCCCAAAAAACCTTACCCATAGTCACCATAGCCGCCGGCCCCTTGCTATGGCTTGGGGCCCGTGCAGCCCATCCATATCTTCTCCTAGCTTTTCTTTCCTTCCTTTCTTCCCTTACCCTTCTCCTCCCATCTGCTTCGCCGCCCCTTTTTTCCCCACCTCTCAATTTTTTCCTACACTTTTTCTCTTCTCCTTCCCCATTTTTCCCTCCCACCGTTTTTGTCTTGGCTGTCTCATGGGTTTGCGCCTCCTACCCAGATCCGGATTATGCCTTCTCAAGGTCACTTCCTTGATTTGGGGATTGATTCGTGATTTGGGTTTGGATTGGGGTTGTTGGTGGGTCGGAGACACTTCCATCAAATTGATTCAATTCAGTGATACTCTCAAATTTTGATGTGGATGTGATGATTTTTGGCTAAGATATATTGCAGCGCTGCCTTCTGTGTTCAGATTTGTTGCAGCGCCGCCTTGGAATCTTATGGTTGCACAACCTTAGCTGAGCACATCTAGGGGTTGCACCGCCTGGGCCGCTCTATTTTGACAATTGCACCGCTTAAGTACTTCAGATTTAGAGATTCCAACACCTGCGTTTTCAACATTTGCAGCTCCAATTTGACCTATGGCTGTTGCATACCCATTTTGTGCAGAGTCATAACTGGTAGTCTTTGCCTGAGTAACTTATCCCTCCATCATTTTGTGCCATGTTGCGGTCTTCCTTCTCGGAGTTTTCAATATAATTTAGTTTAATTTAATTTGGTTCAATTTAGTTTGGTCTAGTCAAGTTCTGTTGTTTCGCTTAGTGAGTGTTGTGGCCACACTGCAACGTTGGTTGTATTTGGTTTTCTCTTTGAGTGATGAGTTATGTGGTCTCGTCTATTAATGATGATTTTATGTGGTCTTGCTTTCGCGATGACTTTATGTGGCCTTGCTATTTGTCGATGACTGTTTGTAATCGCCAATACAAATATGTTATATCTATTGTTTTATGACAGGTTTGTATAGGTGGCGTGTGAAGTTCTCGTATATGTGGTAGTCGTCAAGGGGTTTACTATTATTGTCTTGTTTGTACAAATTCACCTCCAGATCATTTTCTTGGTCATTGGAGTATTGCACCCAATTGGCACTTTTGTATTGTTTGGGATTATGAATGAAATATCAAATATCGTTGCTTGTCAAGAAAAACAAAAGTTGAATTCATGGGTTTATTTGTTCTTATGTTATTGTTTGTAATGAACGACTAAGATTAGAACTAGCTCATAGACTATATTAATGACAACTGTTATAAAAGTCGTGTGTCTTGAGTTGTACACATGCCTACAACATTTAGGGGCAGCACAGTTGCAAAAATCAAGATGACAAGGTTTTGAGTTTGGATGTTAATTTGATGATTCATGAAAGAAAAAAATTCGTGTTAAATCACTAATGAAATGAAGAAATAAAGTTTAAATTTAAATTTTTTAGAAAGGAGACGCTCTTTATTTACTATTAAAAAGGGGAAGATTGTTCATTTGCTAGATTTTTTTCGTTTTTAATACATATATAGAAAAAAATAATTGGGAAATCAGACTACGTATTAGTTAATAATTGTGTGTGTTAAATTGTTAGTTATTAAAAGAAGGGAGATCGAACCCACATCAAGGCGCATAAATAGGATTGCTTTCCGCCACTGTGGTAAACGTCATCTCCCATTTTTATATTTTTTTAGTTTGTTTAGTGCTATTTTGAAATAAAAACTTAAAACACGTGATAGGAAACCATGAATCTTGTTTCTTATTATAGAAGACATGACAAAAGCAAGGACGAGTCATACTATTTTCATTTAGAAAATTGATGTTCACACACAGCCAGGGGCGAAACCAGACAATCGATTTTCACTATTTTAATATAATTAATACAAGAAAATGGGTTGGAGAGAACATATGCTATCCAAGAACATACTTACACACTTATTTTTACCATTTGCACATCACTTATTTATTCCTAACATTTAAATAGGGAAATGTTATTGGTATTTCAAAAATCTCATTCTACACTCCTCACAAGTGTATTTTCCTTCCAAATATAGAAAGTTTGGAGTGTAGAATGAGATTTTTGAAGTGCTAATAATAATTCCCTTTAAATAAATAAAAAATAATCGGGAAAAAAAAAAAAAAAAAAAAAAACCAAGTAGTGCATACAAAAGCAGAAACAGAATATTCAAAAATCATTTCCCTTAAAAATTTTAACTTAATTAGCATTATAATCCAAGGTAGGCAAAGACAAGTACAATGGCAAATCTCAAGGACATGGATCTTAGAAAAGTGAAATAGGGTGAGATGGCTCCCTTAGCTTGCCCAACCACTAGGCAAGAGCTTTACGTCCATATCATGAGCTGCCAGTCCGTTTTTGTGGGCTATATATGAATCCGACGACTAATCACAGATATGTTGAAAGGTGAATCCGACTCCGAGGTCCCGCATGAAAATTCAACAACCTAACAATTCACTAAGAAAATAAAATAAGTTGATAACACTATTGGAGCACAAGGCAAAGGGTAAGGTTCTTCTTTCTATGCTGCCCATTTATCTCTTTGACTTGGAATGTTGTGGGTTGGCTCATCTCCACTCTCCTGACTCCTCCACTAAACATCCTCTATCAATTCATGTAGGTAAAAATCGACTGATTTCGTTTAATCATATTTTACTATCTAGCATTACGATTTAATGATATATATTTTTTTTATTTGTAAAGGAGATGTTTTATGTTCAATTATTGTTCATGACAAGCCCATTATGACTGAGCTCAAATCTCTCTCTCTATTAGTGTGAATATATATCATTGTATTAAAAATATATATCTTAATGCATTGTGTAATCTCAAAACAAACAACAACAAAGCCTGATCCCACAGAGTGGGGTATGTGGTTCAAATTCGCATTTGGCAAAAATCGAACCTAAGACTTCTCGCTTATAAGTGAATAGGAATACCATTAGATCATAGTACAAGTGTAATCTCACTTAAAATTTTGTTGCTAGATTAAGGTTAGGCAGGCCGACAGGTGTAGCAGTCCCTTAAACTGGTGGAGGAGGAGTATTTCACTGAGAGATGCCCAACCGCAGCAAATCGGTATTTAGGGAGTGCGACTTAAACCTGAACTTGGGCATGCAAGAGCTAGTCGTTGAGAAACACGGAATCGGAAAGAAAAGTACTATGACCTAGTTGAGGTTCAGCAGAACACTCTTGCTTGCTCGTTTGCCCTATGTGGTAGCTAGGGGCTGACGACCATGTCCCACAAATGGATGGTTTTGCTATTTTGGGACACAACTACAACCAATCTTGTATTTAGCTCAATCATTTTCCCGTGTAATATACTAATAGTTTCTGGGTTAAACTTTAACATGTTTGGTGATAGGATATGTCCAGAATGCTCGTTATAATGTTCTTTTATGTTTTCTTGTAACATGATAATAAACATGACATGATATATATATATATATACATGTATATATATCATGTTAGTACACCACATGTTAGTACATATTCATTTACTTTAAATACGTATAATACTTATCACGTGGCATGTTAGCATGTGATGCACGAGGAGCACTATTGAAACATGAGGATGGTGACACACAAGACTTTGCCTTGTTATCTTTTCGGAAAATTACAATTTATGGTACAACTTCCATTAATGAAGTTAACAAGATTTTAAAACTCACTTTAACTATGAATAAGATCTACTCGATTTTTCATGGTAATATATGGTACTGCATTTTTATGAGCCGTGGCTTTAATTTTATAAGAAACATAGATATAAGAAATTAATAATGTCCCCAAACGTTTTAGGGCCCATAAACTTTTTTTATTTAGTCTTTTTTATTTTATTTAAACAAACCATATTATATTAAGACTTCTCGTTTACAAGTGAAGAGAAATATCATTATACCGTAATACTAAATAAGTAATCTTCTTATGAGTTTTTCATTTCAAATGGCCACAAGCCTTAGATATTATTATGTCAGCGATGGCTCTGGTATATGTGCTTAAGACCAACTCCAATGGTGAGCTAAAAGTCAAATTACCCCCCAAATTTCCCCACAAACCCAATCCAACCCAAAGGGAAATTTTGGGCTAAATGCTAAACCAAGACCAGATTCTCCCCAAAATTTAGCCCAGAAATCGGAGTGGGCTCCACCAAACCAAGTGAAAAGGGGCGTTTGTGCGCCAAACGCAACCCACCCACTCGCCCAACTCGCATGACGCGCGACGCCTCAGACAGTGAGGGCCCCTCCCACGTGGGCCTGTCGGCCACGGTCCACAGCGCCTCCAACGGCTACTTTCATCCAACGGTCACAATCTATAGGCCGTTGGTTAATCCCATGGCCTAGATTCAATTTTTTTTTTTTTTTGTTTTTATATTTATATATTATTGAATCCAACAACTGAGATCGAATACAATCAAATCTAACTGTAAAAGAAAAGATCTAACGGCCCAAATTTAAATCCAACAGCTAAAATAATTAAAAAAAAATTATTTAACTCAAAATTCACCCAAGGTTGAAAGATTGGTGAAAGTTAAAGGCTTGCTTTATGGAAAATTTAGTGATTTTTCAATATTTGTCGGAATTAAAAAAATTTTAGATTAAAATGTTCATAAAATTAATTTACGATAATCTATATATTTATTTTTTTTTAAAAATAACCTAAATTCATTCTTTAATAATCCCGGGCTAAAATTTTAGGCCAGAACGGTTGGAGCAAAAAAGTTGTTTTTAGGCTAAAAGCTAAATTTTCCATGCTAAAATATTTGATTTTTAACCTAACCATTGGAGATGGTCTAATATAACCAATGATATGCCTTCCCTTAAAGTTTTATGTTGAAAATATTTTTCAATTTTTGAAAAACTTTCTGAACAGTAAACATGGCGCAGTCAACATGATTTTTAACAGGGCCACAGGAAAAAAAGAACCATTTAATTTGAACGTAAGCTATCAAGATCGTGTTTTTGATTGATTCGAAGCATTTTTTTGGGTGTCAGTGCCATCTCTAAATTTAATTAGCAAGAAAAGAAAACCTTCTTTTTATTTTAATTAGTTGTTTAATTAGCATTGACTGGACCGTCAATTTTTCTTTGAATTTCGGTTGGCCAAATGGCATGCACATACTGTATTGCCCTTCGTCGCCCTCGTGGAAGTTTTTATTTTATTTTATTTTCCATCTTTTACGTTTCCCCTATCAAAGTTGGGAACAATAATCGATTGAGGAAAAGTTATATTATATGGAGCATGATTAAGAAAATAGTTTACAGCAGCTTAGATTATGTCATGTGAGTGATGTTTTCTGGCACCAATCACCAGTTAAATCACATAGTGCTGCTTATTTTAACTTGATTTTCTTTTTCTTTTTTTGGTAAAATATTATTTTAACTTGCTATTATGCTAGTAGTTGGTTTAATATATTTGTTTATATGATTAATATCTGGTTTAATGTTATTTAATTTTAATTTTATAAAATGAAATTTTTGAGTTTAAATAACGAAACATTCATTAATTAAAAAAACTTAATCATGCTCAATTAGGTGAAATTTGTAATCACACTTGAAATTTAAAATTTATGGAGTAATGATTATAACGTATACAGTATACTTTATGTCATAGAATCTCTTAGCATGTCATCGTCAAGATCCTGTAGCTCATAGATGTTTTGGCAAATTGGAAGGTCGTCATCTTGTTCAAATCAAATCCATTTTCTCCGTGAAAACTGTAGATTGATCAGCACTCTTTGTCCATTGGGCAAAGTTTGTGGACAAGTAGTTGTATCACCATCACGTTAGAAAAAAGTGGTCACATACTTGATGGAACCTTCCCTTTTATTCCCTACCAAAAAATACTGTAACGGTTGGTGTAAATTTTTCTTTTTTCAAACGATATATTTTGTTAGATTAACCATCGACGGAGTTTGAATCCACGTCGTCATGCAAAGCCTTAATACCTTTCTTCCACAATGGTAAAGGGGCACTTGCGGTTGGTGCAAAATTCTTAACTTCATCCCTTCAGTTTTCATATTGTGTCTTTGAAGCCACTAAGAATATACAATATATACTATGTGAAGATAACAAGTTAGAGCTCTGCATGAGAGGATTAGTTTATACTTTGGCTTAAAGAGACTGATAAATATATTGACCTAGGTTAGAGTTCTAATAGCATTTCTAATGCAAAGACTCAAATCTTATGCTTATATGTTTATATTTGATGAGTTTAAAAGAGAAAGTAAGTTTGAGTATTCTGGTTTTCTCCTTCAATGCAAAGACTTATATTCTTCGATCCATTTTCTTATATTTTGCCTTTTAAAATTTCAATCTTTACTTTGAAAAAGGATAGTATTGAGTTTCATGAAATTTGAGTATGTGCATTAGAGATGATTCGATCCAAACTCAAATCTTAAATACCTTGCTTTCTTACCATTGGGGTAATTAGTCATCAAAATACTTCATATATGAAACCAATGAAAACAATAAGGAAGAAGTAGCTTCAACTTTGAGAAGACATTCCGCACAAGCCTAGTAACTATGAACTGGCTATGTCATTCTTTAAATGTGTGCGTGTCAACTCGCAATCGAGCTCAATCGAACGAGTAAAATAGATGTGGTGGTGGTGTTTAATATCTCGTCTCGACCTTAGGTTCTAGAACCTTAAGACAATGTTTCTTAGTTTACTGTGAAGTTCAAGATCTTATGCACCATGTTCAGCTGCCTCGATTGTATTTGTGAGAATATAGGTGGGCCGAATTAGTATTAGGCTATGAGAGCAAAGGTACTCAAAGGAGATGAGTGTTTTGATAATGAATGAGGTTCGGCCGTTTGAATCCAGAACTACAAAATGCACCTAAGAGTAACCAATCATAGAATACTTCACTTCTTCACTTCATTGGGAGACTAATAAAGTGACCTCTTTGGGCAAAAGAATTAAGAATTCTTTTCCTATCAAGATTTGGATAGATAACCAACCAACCTAGAAGCAGTATTGTTTACTTATCCAAAAATAAGGTGCTCATGTGCTGTTTGATTCTACAACATCAGTGTTGTTTACTTATCAAAACTGAAGATGTTGCTGGTTGTCAACACAATGCTGTTTACTTATCCAAACTGTAGATGTCTTGACATGAAGGTTAGAATAGTTAGTGTTTTTCTCATGGTATGATAAGGGTTTCCCGTGGAACAAGGGTTTTTGCATAGATTGTTTGAGTTGTTTGTTGGGTTGAAGGGGGTTTTTCATGTTGTTGAACATCTTCTATTTATAGGATGATCTTCGTGATAAACAAGTCTGCCGAGGTAGAGTTTTGATGAGACTATGTTTACTTGATATTTATCTAAATATTCTCTCTTTATATCTTTAATCCCTTCCTTAGCCAAAACTCATCTTTATCCACTCTCGGCCTCTTTGATTCAAACCAAGGTTCTAAACCTAGTCCCTTTATGAAATTAATTCATCCTTATCTAATCAAGAACAAATTATGATCCTAAGAACAATTTGCATCTAAATAGAGCTTATTATGATCCTTGGCACACTAAGGACTCGACCGAGCCATATTTAAACTTAATCCTTTCATAGTCCCACTTCCATAAGGACTCAATTGAATCAATCATGCCCTGGGCTGAAAGCCCACTGGCTTGAAAGATCATTACTAGGGCGAAAATTATGACTTTTTAACTCGAGTTGGCCCATTATCGATCAAATGTTATTTTAAATCCAAACAAATCATAAAATCAAGTATCAACAAATTGGATAGAAGCAATGATAGGTGTGCAAAACGAAAAGAGAGACGTATGGAACTCATTAACCTAGTTATTATAAATATGCATGATTACTTATTGTAGTCAATATTGGCCTTTTTTTCATTTAGAGAAACAACAAACGTTGTTGGGCTTTAAGGTTATTAAAGTAATAAATTATAGGTCCCCATGTATAATGTATGTTTTATGAGACAAACTACATAGTCATTGTCAAGGACTGTATTTTAAGATTGGGTGGTGGAGCTAGACCCTCCAATCAGATAGAATGCATAATTTTAAAATTTCTAAAAATGTATGAGATAATATCCCATCCCTTTGCACAATGCCATTTGGAGTAAGTGCTACTGCATCTTCACTTAAACCTAGAATACGAGGACGAGGATTCAAACTTGTACAAAAAGCAAGTGCATTGTCATACTGTTTAGGCCCAAAATAATATTTTGGACTAAGCTTAGACTCATTCTCGGCCCAGTAATATTCATCTAGAATCTTGTCATGGGATGTCCAGTCAAGGTTGGCCGAATCCTATTATGAAGAGAATTGGTTTAGATAAGGGTGAGGTAGTCGAACCCTAGTGCAACAAGGAGTCTTAAAAGCTAAGGATGCTTAGAATTAGAGGATGAATCTGGTTTTTAAGGAGCTTGGTTCAAAGTTTTATAGGGGTTAAGATTGGACGAAACCTGATCAGATTGGGTTGAGGAGTTCTAATCCAAGTAAATTTATAGTTCGACCATAAGGGGGTTCGCTGCTATAAATAGAGAAGGGAATGCTTCATTCAAGGCCTCTTCAAATCAACACACAAATTGCCCTGCGCAAAACTTCTCAACAACCCTAAGATTTTTTTACTCTTCCCCTTTCTTCTCGCCAACACATCTTCAGTTTGGATAGACAGCACTAGAGCCGTAGAATCAGCGGACCAATGAGCATCTTCAATTTGGATAGATAGCACTACTTCGAGACCAACTGGTTATTTATCCAAGTCTCGGTCAACAAGGATTTCCAAGTCCTTGTTAGTAGAGGTCATCTCATCAGCCTTCTCGGCGAAGTAAGGTGTTACCAGGTTATTACATTTGGCACATTGAAAGTCGAATATGAAATTGAACTTCGTAGAACTAGCAGCCTTGTCTTCAGGCTTTAGAACCCAAAGGCTGAGACATGTTCCTTCCTCCGCTGTAGTCACAAAATCAAGAAGTCAGCAGCGCGCCCAACGCCACATCAACATATTTTACTCCTCAGCCGAACTCGACCGACGAGTTGGCACACCAAGCACACAACCGAATGATGTAGTTAGCTTATTAATTACTAAGCCTGTGCGCAACGTAGGCTTGATAGTTTTTAGCATCAACACATACTCTAGCCAACTGGGCTTAGCCGAAGTCTTGCTTCACATATATCTCATATGACCATCTCCAACTCTTGAGAATAAAACTTAAAATTTAATCCAGAAAATTTTAAGCCATAACCCAAAAATTGTTTTTCTCCTCCAACCCTGGCTTAAAATTTTAGTTCGAGATTATTAAATAATGATATTTGCCTAATGTAATTAAAAAAAAAAAAAAGGTTTAAACTGATCCGTTGGATTAACCAAGTTCATCTCCACCATCCATCCAAGAAAAGAGCCGTTGGAATAGTTTAATCACATTCAAAGGCCACGGGAGAGCAGCATAGTGGCTGACAAAGATGGGACCCACCTGAAACTTTGCTGCTGGTGGAGGCGTGCAGCGCGTTGGGTTTGCTGCGCCGGGTTCTTTTGCAGCGCGTGTATGCGCAGGGAGGGCCCAATGGCTTAAATTTTGAGAGGAATTTGGGTCCGAAATGTTATTTTCTCCTCAAAATTTATTTTTAAGCCAATGATTGAAGATGGCTTAGGGTGTTTTAAAACTTAAATTTCAAGTTTTATCATTATGGTTGGAGATGGTCGAGAAACTTATACTTGCCTTTGAGATACAACATATTGTTATGTGTTTTTTTTTTTCCTTATAAATCAATCACACATTATTATGTGTTTTAATTTTTTTCACATGTTAGTGCGTTGTTGGTTTGGGAACATTGCCACTTTGACATCCCAAGTGTAGTCGTAGGCAAGTTCTTCTAACTCCGAAGGACCCAACTTTCATTTCGGAGAGAAACACTGGTCACCTTTCAAAGTTGAACATAAATATAGCCACCTTGTAAAGCCTACAATTGAATATGCCTTTACAGCAATTATAATTAAAAGGTGTAGAATCCCTTTCTGAAAGTCTAATAAGATTCCCTCTAATACAATGTTAACCAGATAACATGGCTACAAGTCTCGAATTTAAGACACTAAAATGGCTTTTCATGGTGGGAACTTGCTTTAGTATAGTAATCAGCACTCAGCAGCAGCTGCACACATATATGCACCTAGCTAGGCAGTTTATTGAATTGCATCAACTTCGTAGAGGCGTTTATTCGAGTATTAGTTAATTGTTAATTAAGGAAATATGCCGGTTTTCTCTAAACATTCTATGATAGTCATCATCGTCGACACAAGAACAATACCATAAAACAAAGTGATCACATACATAAATCTTCAGCCATGCGCGGTAGTTCGCAAAATAATTAAGTCTCTGGAGACCATTTTAATTTGCAGTTTGATTTGCTTTTCAAGTTTCCAAATCCTCTGCTCCTAAATTCAATCGCATACAAAATCAAGCAAACCGAAAACTAACATGTTTTCTAGTCTTTAATTAAGCATAACCAAAAACACTAGTTTAGAAATTCGACTAGCTTTACTTACCATTGGACTACCCTTTATCCACACGCTTCAACGCTGATCTCCATCTCTTGCTTTTTCCTCATTATATCCGATAGCTTCTGGTGCCTGTTTGATTGCAACTTTTTGGGGAAAGTTGGGCTACTTGCAGGGCAATCACCAGTCTCCTTCTCTTGCTTTTTCCTCAGCACATTCGATAGCTTCCTGTGCCTGTTTGAACGCAACTTTTTCGAGAAAGTTTGGTTACTTGCAGGGCAGCATTGCGTGACAAGCTTTTTGGATCTCTCGTACCTATGCCAACAAGCATTACACAGAGTTTTCAATCCAAGGGGACCTGACCTCCATTTCGGGGTAGTTTCAGTCTCGCATTGCTGGCACTTCCTCACTCTTATCTCGGCTACACCATCAATCCTTGTCTCAATATTTTGTATCTTCTTCTTCTTCCTTGGTGGTTTTGGCTGCAACTTGCTCGAGAAACTTGTTAAACTTGCAGGGCAGTATTCAGGGAAAAGCCTTCCGGATTTGTACCTCAACCCACAGTTGTCACACAGGGTGTCCGTTCCAAGGGGACCTGCGCGCCATCGCAGGGAGTTTCCAGTCCCACAATGCTGGCATTTTCTCCCTTTGATCTCGGCCGTGTACCTTATATGACAATTGTTACACAGTGTATTCTTTCCGAGGGTACCTTCTAGCCATTTCTGCCATGGCTTGGTTTTTCCTACCCCACAACGCTGGCATTTCCTCCCAATAATGTCAGACTTGTACCTAACATAACAAGCATCACACAAGGCTTTCATTCCTTTGGGACCGTCTTTCCGCCATTGCAGGGTACTCTTTTTAGTCCCGCAATCCTGGCATTTTCTCCGAAGAATCTCAGACCTGTGCTTAAGCTTGATCGCACAAGCATTACACAGAGTATCCTTTCCAACCGGCCGCCATTGCAGGGTGTTCAGAGTCCCGCAATGCTGGCATTTTCCCCCAATCATCACGGACTTGTGCCAACACCAACAAGCATTACACAGGGTTTTCGGTCCAAGGGGACTAGCCTGCCACTGCGAGGTCTTTCGAGTCCCACAATGGTGACATTGTCTCCCAACCGTCTTCGTCATCATTGGTGTTTCCGCTTTAGTCATGTCATCCTTGCCGGAGTTATCAGATTGGTTCGTAGAAAGCTGCTCCCCTTCCCACGGAATTCCTTCGAAGCTGAGGTCAATGCTGAAGAATATCTCGACAGGAGGGAAAGCATGGCTCGACAGCCATTCTAGCACTTCCTCCGAACACTCCTCCTGCAGCGAACAAAAGAACCAAAACAAAAATCAAAGACAAGAAAAAGAGTGAGTCGACTCGGTGACTCGAAGAGGTTTCGGGTTGACTCAGTTAATAGGCGAAAGACCACATTGTCCTTGCCTTGGGGGCCAAGGATAACACAGAAACCTCTCGTTTCGCCACGAGTGAAGCCACGTTGGACAAGATTGGATAATGTTGTCTTCTTACGTTGCCTTGGGGACCAAGGACATCACAGAAACTCGCAACAGACGCCTAGTCTCGTCCGAGTCGACTCGGTCCTCTGCACCCCAACAACCGTTTGAAACGAGAATGGTGGGTTTTCAATAAAAGTTACGGTTTCAGATAATTGACGGCTAGGATCATCACCAGGCGGCGCATTGGAGGCTTCAAAGTCTTCGTCTTTGTCTTCTTCTATTGACAGTATGGACAGTATGGAAGGGAATATTGCACGTGAAAAGGAGTGTTGTATATTCCTTGACAGCTAGACACCACATGGTTTGCTGCTTATTTTTCTCTAGTTGCTGCATCATGGACAGCAAGCACAACACCATGTATTGCATTTGTTTATTGCATGCGTATGTGTGCATGCGTGTATGTAAAATGTGTATAAACCATGCTGCCGTTGCAGCAGTTTAATAAGAAAACAACAACAAGTTGAAACCAAAACTTCAAGATGGTATCAGAGCAGAAACCATAGGGTCCTGCCTCTGTTGTTTATCCTTCTAGCTTGTTCTTCTTCCTCTGTTCATCATTTGTTGTGATGGCAGAAGATATCTCATTTAGTTCTGAGGCTACAAGTTCATCAACCCTAACACCAGCCAACATGATACACGGGGAGAGCAACCCACGACTGTGCTCCGTATTGTTGAATGAGTTCAACTACTTGCCATGGTCACGAGCTTTATCTCTTGCTCTAGGAGGAAGATCGAAACTAGGGTACGTAAATGGAACCATCAAGCCTCCAGATTCTTCCTCAGCTACCTTTGATGCATGGCACTCAAATGACCAGCTTGTTATGTCCTGGATACTTAACTCGATGGAGCCCAAGTTGTCCGAGATCTTCAGCTACTCAGATTCTTCACACATCTTATGGGAATCGATCAAGGAAATGTACGGCAGTCAACACAATGCTGCCCGTGTGTTTGAACTGAAGAAAAGCCTCGCTGGACTTAAGCAAGGTAATTAAACTTTCATTCAGCATCTTGGAAGCATGAAATCTATGTGGAATGAACTTGATCTATACCGTCCACACACCACTGAATCCGCTGCACTCTTGAAAAGGGCTGATGAAGATAAAGTGTTCCAACTATTGGCAAGCTTGGGAGTTGAGTATGAAGACTTGCGTAGCCACTTACTAATGACTCCTGAGCTACCATCGTTCGTCAACGTGTGTCATACAGTCCAAAGAGAGGAAACTCGAAGGAAAGTAATGCATGTTGAGCCCCGGTCTAGCCCAGAAGCTAGGGCTTTCACCAGTAACCACAACTTCACTAGTGAAAGGCTTTTTAATGGAAAGAAAGCTGACTGGAAATGCACATACTGCAACACCAAGGGGCACGTACGGGAAAAATGCTGGATTTTACACCCTGAGTTAAAACCTAAGTTTAACAAGGAAGGAAAAATGATCAGTGATGGGAAAAGGTTTGCGCCTAAAGCCTTCCAATCTAAAGAGATGTCAAACTTCACCTCAAGCCCTATCTCCCTGATCAATGAGTTTGCCGCCTTTCTCCAAAAGAAGAGTGATATCGCTGAGGGTAACAATGTCACCATGGAAAATTCCACAGAAATGCTTGGAAAATTTGCTAGTTTTTTGGCAAATTCAAACACCACTACATCCGGCAATATCCCAGGTATCATTTGTGCACTTTCCACGGCTCTCAATCTCACACACGATTTTTGGATTGTAGACTCAGGTGCCACTGACCATATAACCAACAACCAAGCTTGTCTACATGAGTTTCAAAAATTACCTAATCTTACTCATGTGTCTGTAGCGAATGGGAAATATTTGGGGACCTTCCCATGTTGAGTCATTTGATGGGTACAAGTATTTTGTTACATTCATAGATGACTACTCTAGGGTTACCTGGTTATATCTCTTAAAGTCTAAAAGTGAATTTTTTACAGCTTTTCAAGACTTTCATAAGCTAATAACCAACCAATTCTCCTAAAAAATATATACCTTACGGTCAGATAATGGCACCGAGTATACCTCCAATAATCTGTCAAACTACTTGAGCAGTCATGGTATCTTTCATCAAACTAGTTGTGTGGGTACACCACAACAAAATGGTGTTGCCGAACGCAAGAATAGGGATTTATTGGAGAAAACTAGGTCTCTTATGTTTCAGATGCAAGTTCCCAAGAGATTCTGGTCCCAAGCACTCCTCACTGCAGCCTATATCATTAACAGACTTCCCACTCGTGTCCTGAATTCCAAATCACCTTTTGAAGTTATGAAGGGAAGAACTGCTGATTTAACTCATTTCAGGATTTTTGGATGCACTTGTTATGTTCACGTTCAAGCAAATCATCGTGATAAACTCGAACCTCGAGCTATCAAGTGTGTGTTTATGGGGTACTCGAGTTCTCAAAAGGGATACAAATGTTATAACCCACACACTGGGAAGCTGGTTGTCTCTAGGGATGTACGGTTTGATGAACTCGTTCCTTTCTTCAACAATCACTCCCCGAATAGTTCTCAGGGGGAGAGTCTAATGGATATTTTTCCACTACCAACTCTTGCTGAAATCCATACAGACACCCCCCCCATACCACCCTATAAGTGATTCCCCAGTTGATGAGATGGTCAGTGAAGATATACCTCGTGCCCCAGCACCAGTTGTTGCCACACAACCAATTGTAGCAGCATAAAAAAGGAACCCAACTCGCGATCGCAATCCTCCTCTACGGCTACAAGAGTACATCACTTACAGTGCAAGGCATCCCATTTCTGAAGCTCTTACTTATCACAAACTGTCAGCATCTCATGCATCCTTCCTAAGTCAGGTGACAAATAATGTTGAGCCTAAAAACTTTCAAGAAGCAGTATGTATGCCCGTGTGGAGAGAAGCCATGCATAATGAGCTCAAAGCACTGAACGAAAATCAAACCTGGAGTGTGGTAGACCTTCCCAAAGGGAAGAAAGCCGTAGGGAGTAGATGGATTTACAAGACCAAATTCAATTCCAATGGTACCATTGAAAGACACAAGGCACGATTGGTTGCACAGGGGTTCACTCAAACCTACGGTATTGATTACAAGGAGACTTTTGCTCCCGTCGCCAAAATGAACACAGTAAGGGTGAGTAGCAGTCAACCACGACTGGCCCTTGTTTCAAATGGATGTTAAAAACGCATTTCTTCACAGTGAGCTTCAAGAAGAGGTGTACATGAAGCTACCTCCAGGACACCCTCAAGAACAAGAACCTACCAAAGTCTGCAAGCTTCATAAAGCTATATATGGACTTAAACAGTCTCCTCGAGCTTGGTACGCCAAACTAAGCTCTGTTCTTTAAGTGGCAGGGTTCAAAAGGAGTCATGCTGACTCCTCTCTCTTTGTTCGAAGTGGTGTCCAAGGGAAGCTCATAGTTCTTATATATGTTGACGACCTTATCATCACGGGGGACAACGTGGATGAACTCGAGGCTCTTAAAAGGTCGCTTCACCAACAGTTTGCCATTAAAGACTTGGGAACCTTGAAATATTTTCTGGGAATTGAGATGGCTACCTCTTCCAAGGGTTTATTCTTGAATCAAATGAGGTATGTTCTTGACCTTCTTAAAGAAGCACATATGGTTAACTGCAAACCTGCTCGCACCCCACTTGCTAGCAAACTTCAATTGGATGCTCCAGGTAAACCCCTATCAAATCCTAATGTTTATCAACGCATGGTTGGGAAACTCATTTACCTCACTATCACAAGGCCTGATATTGCTTACTCCGTTAGCCTTAACAGTCAGTTTATGCATTCTCCTACATTGTTTCATTGGGAAATTGTCAAGAGAATACTCCGATATCTCAAGGGTTCGATCGGCAGAGGCATACTCATGCAGAAAAATGAGTCTAATAACATTCTGGCCTATACCGATGCTGACTGGGCTGGTAATTCCCTTGATCGAAAATCCACCACAGGTTTTTGTACCTTTGTAGGTGGAAACCTTGTCACCTGGAAAAGTAAAAAACAAACAGTGGTTGCACGGTCCAGTGCTGAAGCTGAATATCGGGCCATGGCAGCAACAGCTTCTGAACTCATCTGGTTGAAGAGTCTCCTTCTTGATCTTGGCTTCACCAGCAAGGAACCCATGTCCTTATTCTGTGACAACCAGGCTGCAATGCATATTGCATCCAATCCTGTCTTCCATGAACGGACTAAACACATTGAAGTTGACTGCCACTTCATCCGCACTCAAGTTCAATCCAAAGTCATCGAAACTGTGTACACTAGAAGTCATGATCAACTTGCGGACCTTTTCACGAAAGCTCTCGATTTTACACAGTTTCAACGGTTATTGTTCAAGCTTGGATCAATCAACCCCCTTGATCCAGCTTGAGAGGGAGTATTGACAGTATGGACAGTATGGAAGGGAATATTGCACGTGAAAAGGAATGTTGTATATTCCTTGACAGCTAGACACCACATGGTTTGCTGCTTATTTTTCTCTAGTTGCTGCATCATGGACAGCAAGCACAACACCCTGTATTGCATTTGTTTATTGCATGCGTATGTGTGCATGCGTGTATGTAAAATGTGTATAAACCATGCTGCCGTTGCAGCAGTTTAATAAGAAAACAACAAGTTGAAACCAAAACTTCAAGATCTTCGATGATGTCCGAGGGGAAGTCGAGTAACTCGTCGAAGGATTCCAGCGACTCCATTTCTAGAGAGAGAAACAAAGGGTTTTAGGCTGTTTTCTAGAGTAAGAATCAACGGTTTTAGGCTGTTTTCTCTTTTGGACTCATTGTGACTCAGTACCAGAGGTCACTGCTTCCTAGAAAAAATTCAAAAGCTAAAAAAAAAAAAATGAGTAATGCTAAAGTAACTAAATTTGTAGATTAAATTAACAAACCAAATGAGATGTCAGCAATATAAAATAAGCACGTTTATCAACGATTAAGTAATAATACAATCATCAACTTCCATGTCTTTTAGTTTATAAAATTATAAATTTAGTTTACAAATTTATTCTCCCTACCATTACTCTAAAAAAAATTATGAAGAAAAAGAGAGTGGCGAGGGGTAGACTGTCAAGTGTCGAGAAGTAAAATGAAAATGCAAAAATCATTTACTTTTGTAAAAGTTAAAAAATAATGCTTGTATTTCCTTTATGGTGAATCTATGTTTTCTCCGATTACTATTAACGCATTTGTACTATCCAAACATCATAATCGGAACCATGTATTTTCATTAGCACCATTCAAAGATCATACATGCAAAAATAAATCATTTAATTTGAAATTCGAATCATCCATACGTGTTAAATCAATCAAGCCTTTTAGTAACAAGTAGGATCCTCATGATACACCATCTTTTTTTTTTATGCATATAAATGACTAAACGATCTATAAATTGAATGATTTTTGCATATATAATGTTTAGTAGTGAAAAGCAAGGAGGTGTATAGACTAGGAGGCTTTAATCAATGGGTCCAAAATCATGGTATTATTGATTTGGGTTTAATTGGCAATCAATTCACATGGTTGCATAAGAATTGTCATGGGAGAATTATTAAAAGGACTGGATCAAGCTATTGGGAATTAAGCCGCGAGGGCTCTTTTCTCGTAGGGCTTTGTTCAACATCTCCTTCGAACCGTCTCTGATCATTGTGCCCTATCAGTCTTTGCACAAGACTATTTATAAGTTGGTTATTTTGGTTGGCCGGTTGAGGCCCATCTTAACCAAGATTATAAGTCCTTATCATGTGAGTTTCTTACAAGGGAGACATATCACCGATAATATAGTTATGGCTCAGGAAGTCCTTCACACTTTTCAAAAAGCGAAAGGTTACACAGGTTTCTTAGCTTGGAAAATTGTTCTAGCAAAAGCCTATGATAAGCTTCGATGGAGTTTTATCAGGAATACTCTTCAAGAAATTGGTGTGCAAGGTAAAGTTTAAGAGCTAATTATGAATTTTGTAACTGATGTGATTTTCAAATCATTTTATATTGTGAGAACACAAAAAGCTTCTGCCCACGAAGAGGTGTTCGACAAGGTGATCATCTTTCTCCTTATCTATTTGTTTTTTTTTTTTTTTTTTTTTTTTTTTTTTTTTTTTTTTTTGGTGTTGGAAAATTATCTCATCTGTTTAAGGAAGTTATTAATGTTGGACAATGGAAAGTTGTTGAAGTTGCAAGACAAGGACCTGCTGTATCTCATATTATGTTTGCAAATGTCATTATTTTATTTTGTGAAGCCTCCAGAAAGCAAGCTCCAATTGTTAAAGGTTGTCTTGATAAATTTTGCTTGGCTTCTAAACCGCAAATAAGCTATGAAAAATCGAGAATCTATTGCTCTCCTAATAATAATTGTGGAATGGCTATTGATCTTAGTCACATTTGTGGTTCTTCTCTAACTAATGATTTGGGGAAGTATTTGAGAGTTCTGCTAATTCACTCTCATATCACTAAAAACACCTACAAAGACCTTGTAGAAAAGGCGCAAGCTCGATTTTCTGCTTGGAAGGTGAATTCGTTATCTCTTGCTAGTCGGGCCACTCTTGTTCAGTACGTCACCTCCATTATCCCAGTACATGTTATGTAGACAGCGAAGTTACCCGTTATCATTTGTGATCAACTTGACAGGTTGAATAAGAATTTTTGTATGGGGCTCCGCTCAATCAAAAAATAAAATTAACTTGGTTAAATGGAGCCAAGTTTGCCTCCCAAAGTCTCTTGGTGGGCTTGGCTTGAAAAATATAAGGGTTATGAATTTAACTGCTCTTCTTGCTAAGAACTCTTGGAGATTGATGCAGGGGGTAATGGTAATTGGGCAAACAATTTCAGCGGACTATATTAAAGATGATATGGATCAGGTACTTAATGATAAAATTACTTTAGGCTCTTCATGCACTTGGAAAGATGTCCTTGAATGGACTAAACTTTTGCACGAGGAGCTACCATGAGCAATTGGAAATGGTAATAAGGTAAAATATTGGGCTACAAATTGGTTATATGTGGTATTTTGTTTCATCATACTAGCTGCCCACTCTCCAATGATATGCTTAATGCTACTGTAGTTTATTATTATTATAATAATTATTGAGATATTGGTAAAATGGTACTTGTTTTACCAAAGGAGATCGTTGAACACATTATTAGCATTATAGTTGGTTTTGATGCTTTGGTTGATTAGTGTATCTAGAGTGGAACTAGTGATGGTAATTTTTCTGTTAAATTTGCTTTAAATGTTGGCCAATAGTTTTAGTGATTTTCCTAATTGGTAGTGGAATCTCATTTGAAAACTTCAGATTCCTTCAAAAGTTCAAAGTTTCTTGTGGCTGCTCTCTTTTGATAAGCTCCTAACTAACGATCAAAGGCTGAAAAAGGAGTATGATTGATAACCCTGAGTTTCAAAGATGTACGTGTGGCATTGAATCATTGGCTCATATTTTTAAAGATTTTCCTAAGGCAAGAGAAGTTTGCAAGAGGTTGAGAATGTATAATCAACGCTTAGACCACATTGATTTTCACAATTGGCTTCATTTTAATCTCGCCATTATTGGGAGATTTAGAGTGGTGGTTTATTTTATTTTTTTCAGTTGCTAGTTGGTTTATTTGGTATTGACGAAATAAATTTATTTTTTAGCAAGACTTTACAATGAATGATGAGCCTAAAGTCGTTGTTTGTACTTATCTTCGTGAATAGTTGAAGGATAATACTCATAAGATTGATAAACCTCATAAGATTGAATCTTTGCTCCATTGGGAAGCTCCTCCTTCAGAGTGGTTTAAGATTAATGTTGATGGTTGCAAGAAGGAAAATATAAATCGATTAGAGCAGGTGGTGTTTTAAGGGATTCTAATGCTAAATGGATTTTTGGATTTTGTGCAAATCTGGGCACATGTGAGAATCTCACTATTGAGCTATTCAGTCTTTGTTTGGGCTTACGACTGAGATTCATATTACAGATTGATAAATAACTGGTGGAATCACTCTCTACAATCACAATCCATTTAGTGTTTCAAGCCGCTGGCAATAATCATGCTTTGGGTTCCATTGTTTTGGCTTGTTGACAGTTGCTTTCAAGATTTTGGCAATGAGATATTCAGCATGTCTACAGAGAAAAGAATTTTGTGACGGATAATTTAGCAAACTATAGTCTTAGCTTAGATTTAGCAATTTTTACTTTGATAATCCTCCTTCTTGTTCAATAAGTTTTGTTTGTGAGGATCGACATGGATTGTCCCAATCTAGATTCATTAAGATTAACTTTGTTTGGGCTTTGTTTTTACCATCATTTTCCAACAAAAGGAAAAAAAAAAGGGAATTTTAACGAAAAACTCCTAGTACTATTCACTTTAACAAAAACCACATTTTTACACTAAAAAGTCAATCTTGGTACTATTCACTTCACCCCTTATTTTGTCCCTTATCATTAAAACTCAAAGTTTTCAAGCCATTTTCATTAGTTTTCCTAAAAACTAATAACAAAGACAAAAAGAGTAGATGATATTTTTGGTGTAGATGGACCAATTCCACATTAGGGTTTTCATTTAGAAACCGTTTAATAATCATTTTGTTTTTAGTTTTCACTTTTTTGAAAACTGAAATCTTGTTTGGTAACTATTTTAAGTTTTCATTTACTTCCTTGAGTTTTCAAAATTTGACTTTGAGTTTTAGTTTTCGTTTTTTTTTTTTTTTAAAACTGAAAACATAATGTAATTACCAAACAAGGTTTTAGTTTTTTAAAAAAGTGAAAATTAAAAACTAGAAACAAAAAACCAAATGGTTATCAAGTGGCCCCTTAAAGAATGAAATAGTTGGAGGGTTTGGCTCCTTCAATGTGTACAAAAGTTTTCTTTTATGTAATTTCAGTCAATTACTTTTGTTTGTATCAAATTGTGATTTGCAAATAAATAAAGGATGCAAGAAAAAGAAATTTGTTTTTTGGAGTGGTAGTAGCAACTCCCTTTTGTTTTCTAACATGTAAGTTGTTCGTTTGAGAAATCTAGTAGAAGGATAGAAATGTCATTAAAACAATTTAGAATCATGGGCTTCATTAGGTCTCCTCGGGGTGTCAATAAAAACCATTGGTGGAGATTAATCGTCCCTTTCAGCCGTTAAACGTAATTTGATACAAGAAAATTAAATAGTTTATGAAGATTTAATACTGTTTGCATCTAATAGTTAAACGAGATTTGGCTAGAATAGTATGCTCAAACCCTGTGACTCAAATTCAAATTCTCCCGATTATAGTTTAGAATACCATATTATCCAACACACAAAAGTCTAGCCCAAACTAACAAGTCAAGATCAGCCCAACGACAACAAATGGAAATGCCCCAGCCACATGGCCCAAATTTAGAAGAACCAACACACACAACCAATTAAGCAAACAGGAGAATTCGAAAATTTTAATGCAGTTGAGAGTGATTTTCGCATTCACCTTGTGTACTCGCCAGCTGGTTTGTATCTATCGCTTATGCTTTGATTTACTCAATCTCAAGGCGAAGGAAAAACGAGGAAGCTAAAGAAAATGAGTGCACGACAAGAAAGAGGAGTGAAAATCACTTCCCTTTTAACAACACAGGATATAAGTAGACACTTCAGATTATCCAAAACCTGGAACCTAAAACTGTGTATGTAAAACCACATTAATGGACCTTCAATGGTACTCAGACAAAGCTTCCGACTTCATGAATCGCAAGACAAATGAGATTTTCGCAACAATATGCTTATTCACTCCTATGCATCAGAGTTAAAGTTTAGCCAAGTAAAAATGCAATGCATAATGAGAAGCTTCTCTCAAAAGAACAAAACCGCGAGAAAAAAATACGAAGAAAAAGAAACCTATCAAAACCTCTTTAATTAATCAAAATTTGACAAAACCTAATAACACTATCTTTGTTTACTAGTCTATAGCTCAACCAAACACACTAATCCCAAAATTTTCTTACAAAGAAACAACACGAAAATGCGTACTCACCGTTACCTTGCTGAGCCTATTCAAATGCAACTCCCTCGAGAAAGTTGGGCTACTTGCAGGGCGGTATTCTGGGACAAGCTTACTGGACTTTCGGTACGTAACCCCACAAGCATCACACAAGGTTTTATTTCCATGGCGACCTGGTCGCCATTGAGGGGTCGTTTCAGTCCCACAATGCCGGCATTTTCTCCCGATCATCTTGGACTTATACCTAACATAGCAACATCACACAAGATTTTCTTTCCAGGGGAGCTTGCCAGCCATTGCAGGGTCTCTTTGGTTCTGCAGTGCTGGCATTTTATGTCAATCATCTCGGACTTGATAAATTTTGTTTGACTTCTGAACTGCAAATATGCTATGAAAAATCGAGAATCTATTGCTTTCCTAATAATAATCGTGGAATGGCTACTGATCTGAGTCACATTTGTGGTTCTCCTCGAACTAATGACTTGGGGAATTATTTGGAAGTTCCGCTCATTCATTCTCATATCACTAAAAACTCCAACAAAGACCTCGTAGAGAAGGTGCTCGACTTTTTGCTTGGAAAGTGAATTTGTTATCTCTTGCTTGTCGGCCACTCTTGTTCAGTCTTTCACCTCTACTATCCCAGTATGCAGACAGTGAAATTACCAGTTAACATCTATGATCAATTTGACAGATTTAATAAGAATTTTGTGTGGGGCCCGCTCAATCCAAAAATAAAGTTAACTTGGTTAAATGGAGCCAAGGTTGCCTCCCAAAGTCTCTTGCTGGGCTTGGCTTGAAAAATATGAGGGTTATGAATTTGGCTCTTGCTAAGAACTTTTATGACCTGTTTACGAAACCGGAACGGAGGTAGAAGAAAGGGAATTGAATTCTTCCCCAACTGATTCCGGCGTTTACTAAATTTTGGGAATGAAATTATTTGTGGGCTCCACCTAAAATCAGTAATCAGATTCCTAATATTGTCGGAATCCAATTACCAACTTGGAGGAGGTATTTGAATTCCGGAAGAAAGCCAACTTCCGAAATCAGACTTCTCTACCGAAATTACCGTGCCCCCTTCATCACTATTCAACCACGAAAAGCACACTCATCCCCATCCCTTAATCAACTCACACCACCGCACCACCTCATATACTGCGAAGACCCACCACCAACCGACTCCAACAGTTCTACCAACAAACTCCCAACAGCCGTAAATCCAATTCCAGTTGTGGAGAGACAGATGCAGATGAGTATCTAGATAAAAGCAAACCTTATGATTTGCACACTGAGATGATCCAAGAATGGCTACCAACAAGGAGTTCATCGTTTACAACTCGATGACCCGACAGGAGGAGATTTTCAGGCCGATAGAACAAGGTCAGGAGATGATCGTAAAACCCAACTGAGGATGTAGAGGGGGGAGAGACGGAGAGTAAAGAAGGTTGTGGTGGAAGTGGAACCGTGAAGGTTCTAGAACCTCTCCCAACTCCCATTATTTTTGTTGTTGGGTTTTTTAAGTAAAAAGGTGAAGAAAAAAGAAAGAGCAAAAAGAATTCAAGTTTTATTAAAAATAACAAACACGGGAATTGTTAAAATTTTAAATACAATTTTTTTCTTACAATTATATAGGATATCAAATTTTATTAAAAAAAGTATATAAAATATTTGATTTGGGACAAGGGTATTTTAGTAATCATATTGGTTTATATTCCGATTCAGCTAAATTAGTAAACAACTTTATGGAATTAGTGTCATTTCTATTCCGATTCCAGAATATTTAAGTAAACAGCTTCAACAGGAATCCGATTCTGACTTCACCTCATTCCAATTCCTCCTCAATTTAATTCCTCTCAATTTGATTACGGATTAGTAAACGTGTCCTTAGAGATTGACGCAGGGTGGTCTTTGGGCAAAAAATTTCCACGGCAACCATATTAAAGGTGATATGGATCAGGTACTCAATGATAAAACTACTTTAGGCTCTTCATGCACTTGGAAAGATGTTCTTGAAGAGACCAAACTTTTGCATGAGGGGCTACTATGGGGAATTGGAAATGGTAATACGGTAAAATTTTGGCCTAACAAATTTGCTATATGTAGTATTTTGCTTTATCATGCTAGCTGTCTGCTCTCCAATGATATGCTTAAGGCTACTGTAGCTGATTATTATTACAATAATTATTGAGATATTGGTAAAATGGTATTTATTTTACCAAAGAAGATCGTTGAACAAATTAATAGTATTACAGTTGGTTTTGTTGCTTTGGCTGATAAGTGTATTTGGAGTGGAACTAGTGATGGTAACTTTTCTGTGAAATCTGCTTATATGTTGGCCAATCGTTTTAGTGGTTTTCCGAATTGGCAATGGAATCTCATTCGGAAACTTCAAATTCCTTCAAAAGTTCAAAGTTTCTTGTGGTTGCTCTCTCTTGATAAACTCCTAACGAATAATCAAAGGCTAAAAGGGGGTATGACTGATAACCCTGAGTTTCAAAGATGTACTTGTGGCTTTGAATCAGTGGGTCATATTTTTAAAGATTTTCCTAAGGCAAGAGAAGTTTGGCAGGGGTTGAGAATGTATAATCAACACTTAGACCACATTGATTTTCACAATAGGCTTCATTTTGACCTCACCAATATTGGGAGATTTAGAGTGGAGGTTAAATTTGTTCTTTTTTTTTTTTTTTTTTTTTTTTCAGTTGCTTGTTGGTTTATTTGGTATTAGCGAAATAAATTTATTTTTTAGCAGGACTTTGCAATGACTAATGAGCCTAAAGTTGCTATTTGTACTTATCTTCATGAATAGTTGAAGCCTAAACTCATAAGATTGATAAACCTCATAAGATTGAATCGTTGTTCTTCCATTGGGAAGCTCATCCTTCAAAGTGTTTTAAGATTAATGTTAATGGTTGCAAGAAGGGAAATAATAAATCTATTAGAGTATGTGATGTTTTAAGGGATTTTGATGGTAACTAGACTTCTGGATTTTGTGCCAATTTGGGTACATGTGAGATTCTCACTGCTGAGCTATTGGGTCTTTACTTGGACTTACAATTGACATGAAGATTACAAACTGATAAATGACTGGTGGAATCACTCTGTAGACTCACAATCCATTTAGTCTTTCAAGCTGCTAGCAATAATCATGCTTTGGGTCCCATTGTTTTGGCTTGTTGGGAGTTTCTTTCAAGATTTTGGCAATGAGATATTAGGCATATCTTTCAAAGATTAGCCTTGAGTTTTAGTTCTCATTTTTTTTAAAACTAAAAACAGAAAGTAATTACCAAACAAGATTTCAATTAAAAAATAAAAAATAAAAAACAAAAACGTGAGAACTAAACTCTAAAAAGAGAAAACGAATGGTTATCAAGCAACTCCTTAAATAGTGAAATTATTGGAGGGTTTGTCTCCTTAAATGTGTACAAAAGTTTTCTTTTTTGTAATTTCAATGAATTGCTTTTGCATGTGTCGAACTGTGTTAGCAAATAAGTAACGGTGACTTCTTTAAGGAAGCAAGGAAAAGATATTTGCTTTTTGGGAGTGTTAATAGCAACTCCCCCTTGTTTTCTAACATATAAGTTGTTCGTTTGAATCATCTGGTAGTAGGATAGAATTGTCATTAAAACAATTTAAAATTATGGGCTTCAATAGGTCTTTATGGGTGTCAATAAAAACCATTGGTGGATATTAATCGTCCCTTTCAGCCGTTTAACGTAATTTGATGCAAGAAAATGACATAGCTTATGAAGACTTAATACCATTTGCATCCGTTAGTTAAATGGATTTGGCTTAGAGCAGTGCGGTCAGACGCTATGACTCAAATTCGAATTTCCTTATCGTAGTTTAGAATACTTCATTGTCCAACACAAGAAAATCTAGCCCAAACTAACAAGTCTCGATCAGCCCAACGACAACAAACGGAAATGCCCCAACTGCATGGCCCAAATTTAGAAGAACCAACACACAACCAATTAAGCAAACAAGGGAATTCGACATTTTAAACAGTTGAAAGTGGTTTTCGCATTCACCTTTTCTCTTCGTGTACTCTCCATCTGGTTTGTATCTGTCGCTTATGGTTTGATTTACTCAATCTCAACGAGAAGGAAAAACGAGGAAGCTAAAGAAAATGAGTGCGCGGCGAGACAGAGGAGCGTAAATCACTTCCCTTTTAACAACATAGGATATAAGTTTAACAACACAGGATATAAGTAGACACTTCAGATTATCCAAAACCTGGAACCTAAAACTGTGTAGGTAAAACCACATTACAGGACCTTCACTGGTACTCAGACAAAGCTTCCGACTTCATGAATCGCAAGACAAATGAGATTTTCGCAACAATATGCTTATTCACTACTATGCATCAGAGTTAAAGTTTAGCCGAGTAAAAACGCAATGCATAATGAGAAGCTTCTCTGAAAAAAGAACAAAACCGCGAGAGAGAAAAAAAAAAAAAAAAAAAAAAACCAAAGAGAAAGAAACTTCATCAAAAACCTCATTTAATTAATCAAAATTTGACAAAACCTAATAACACCATCTTGTTTACTAGTCTATAGCTCAACCAAACACACTAATCCCAAAATTTGCCTAGCTTTGGTCGGTATATCAAAATAAACAGAGAGTTAACCCTTATAAAGAAACACCACGAAAATGCGTGCTCACCTTACCTTGATGAGGCTATTCGAATGCAACTCCCTCGAGAAAGTTGGGCTACTTGCAGGGCGGTATTCTGGGACAAGCTTCCCAGACCTTCGGTACCTAACCCCACAAGCATCACACAAGGTTTTATTTCCATGGGGACCTGGTCGCCATTGAGGGGTCGTTTCAGTCCCGCAATGCTGGCATTTTCTCCCAATCATCTTGGACTTGTACCTAACACGGCAACATCACACAAGGTTTTCTTTCCAGTGGAGCTTGCCAGCCATTGCAGGGTCTCTTTGGTCCTGCAGTGCTGGCATTTTCTGACAATCATCTCGGACTTGTACCTAATCCCACAAGGTTTACTTTCCAATGAGAGCTGCCCGCCATTGCAGGGTCTTTTAAATCCCGCAATGCTGACATTTTCTCCCAATTGTTGTCCTTGCTGTTTAGCTTTTATCCGGCCATCCTTGCTGTCCTTGTGGGCTTGGTTCGAAAAGAGCTGCTCCCCTGAATCGCCTGGGAAGCTAACAGAGCAAAGAATTAAAATTTGATAAACTCCAAAAACACGATCCTGTTTACCAGTCTACAACATAACCAAACACAACAATTCAAAATTTCACCTAGCTGTGGTCATTTCATCAAAACAAGGAGCAAACACTAACCACCATTAAACCCCCATTACAGCAATCCTACAAGCTCCAAACTAATCTTAAACGGAAAAAAGTCGACTACCCACAATTAGCCTACCCATCATCCTCAGGCTAAACTAACATCCCCGTCCCCTGCTTTTGCTTCCTCATCTCCATTATCTTCCTGTGCGAATTTGAATGCAACTTGCTTGAAAAAGTTGGGCTACTTGCAGGGCGGTACTCAGGAACAAGCCTTCCAGACTTGTACCTTACCCCGCAAGCGTTACACAGGGTTTTCGGTCCAAGGGGACCTGCCCTCCATTGTGGGGTCTCATCAGCCCCGCAATGCTGGCATACCCTCCCAATCGTCGCCATCCCTGTTGTTCTTTTCACTATTGTATTGTCATCCTTTTTGCAGTTGTTAGATTGGCTCCAAAAGACGTGCTCCTCAAGAATGCCTGGGAAGCTGGAGCTTTCACGCCTACGG
This sequence comes from Pyrus communis, assembly GCF_963583255.1. NCBI lineage: Eukaryota > Viridiplantae > Streptophyta > Magnoliopsida > Rosales > Rosaceae > Pyrus > Pyrus communis. Next base: position 16,767,045 of record NC_084806.1, read on the forward strand.
CGGCCCTTGCTTCGGGCACCCTGAGGGGGCTTGAGTGTCCCACAGCTGCTCATGAGGGTGGTGGTGGGGGTTGTGCGGTTGTCAAGCACCGAGACAGGGCTTTGGTGCTTGTCCGTGCCAATGCCGGCTGTTTGCCCGATCAGAAGGTTAATGTCAACGAATGTCTCCAGCGCCGGGAACGCGTCTTTGTTCGACAGCCATTCTAGCTCCTCCTCCACACCCTCCTGCAAGTGAACATAAAAACAGTGAGTTGACTCGGTGGAGATTTTGAGTTGACTCGCGTAAAAACCCATCAGGTTAATCCCCCGCCATGTGTTAGGGAACAAAGGGCAACAAAATCCAAGAGTTTTGCCACGTAGGATGTTGGACAAAGTAAGGAAGGCTTGGTTCACTGTTCCTATCACATTTGTGGCAATGGCATTATCAAGTTGTAGGGTATTCGATTCTCGCCTAAAAAAAATGAATTCTAATAGCGCCGTCCCGTTCAATATATTTTGTATTAAAAAATAATAACAATAAAATAAAATGGGTGGTAAAATACATGGGCGAGAGTATTGACCATTTGTATTAAAAAACTCCGGTATTTCCGTAAATGCTCCTATAACAAGGCGGCAAAAACGTCATTATACACAAACGGCAGTTAATTAAATCACAAATCCAAAGCCGCCATCCCCACACCTAGACCCAAACTTGGACCAACTCGCCCCAGTTAACTCGGTCCAAACCCAAACCAACCCGGGTGAACACGTGGCAAACACCCACAAAGCCGAGTCTCGGCCGATTCAGAAACGGAATCGGTTCGCTACGGCCTGTAACCCCCAAAGAACAAAACAAAGCCAGAAATGGTGGGTAGTTAATCAAGCAACTTACAGTCTGAGAAAACGGACGGCTAGGATCATCCGGGCACAAAACCCCAGAGGGAGCAATGGAGGGTTTAAAGTCATGGGCTTTATCTTCCGCGCCGGCGTCGTCGGAGTGGAAGTCGAGGATGCCGTCGAGCGAGTCCAGTGACTCCATTTCTAGAGAGAGAAACACAAGGGTTTTGGCTTGGGGTTGGTTTTTGTAGAGAGAGAGGGGTTTGTCAGTCTCTCTGGGTTCTTTTTATTGTATTCAAAAACTATGTTATCTGTGAGAGAGAGAGAGAGAGAGAGAGAGAGAGAGAGAGGGGGGGAGGGGGTCACGTTTTGATGCCTTTGAAGTTTGATGAGGGTTTTTGGGTGGGAATGAAGGGCTGTGAAAGTTTCTCTCTCTAAACCCCTCGTTAATTATTTTTCTTTTTTCTTTTTCTTTTTCTATTTGTTTTGGTAATGTATGGTGGAGAAATTAAAAAGTTGCGTAACCAGACGTGTTGTTGTTGTAAATACTAACTCATATTTTCCCAACAAATTGAAAAGTCTTATATAACTTCTTGGAACTGTTATTTGTATTTTTAAAATATTATGTTCAATTTTCGTTAAAGACGAATTTGAACCATATTATTGCTAATCCATTATAAAATAAAGCCCACCCCTTTTCCTTAATGTAAATAATATCATTTGTTAAAGCAAATATACATACATTTCTTGATTATTGGGTTTGCCAATAGGAAGGGTGTACCATCTTAAGTGCAGGGAGTTTATGACATTTTAAAGGACACGTGCGAATTTAATAAAAAGATTCTCTTTATTTGAAAAATAATAATATTTTTAACAATATATTCATATAGAATTCAACTATTTAAATTCAAACTTAATTGAAATCAGCATTTCACTTTTATTAATTAAATAATGTCCAACTACCATGAAATTACGATTTAGGGTTCATCCATGAAAAAATGGAGTATGATTGGAAAAGAGATACGGAAATACGTTTGTATTTTTGGAAGAAAGTAATACATCATTTTTATTGCTAGAGAAAAGTGAAAGAAAGTACTACACAAGTTTTTCTACTGCTAGAGAAAAGTGGAGGAAAGTATAGACTCCACTTAATCATTTGTAATATAGATAAAATAACATGATCGTAATTTTTCTTTTAAGTCAAAAACTTTTTTATAAGAAAATTTATACTCATATGTAACATGTAGGAGGAAGAAAATTTTTGGGGTCCTTAGAAATTCAGGCCCTGTTTGACACACCCCGACCGAGGTCAGGGCGTGTTGGCCATCACACGAAGGTGGCGTAGCCATGTGCACATGCGGAAGCTAAAAGAACAGTAATATAAAGTACGAATAAATAAAAACCAACTAGCATACAATGTACTAGAACAAGTGCTAGCGAGATACAAATTCAGAGCGAGACTATAGCAGTCCAAAAGAAAAGTTGCGACAAAAGTACACCCGAAGGTGACCCTACGCTGGTGAGTATCTGTTAGAAAAGCCGGAAGAATCCTCTGGGAGACCACCGAAACTGCTACTCAACTAAAACCTGGAGGGGCGCAAAACAAAAGCGTGAGTGGGCAAAAACAAATCTTTCTAAAACCGTTTATAAAATACTTTCTAACCCCTCGCTGTAAAACCTGTATACTTCCCAGAAAATATATACACATAATACATAAGCCAAACATGCTCAAATAATATGCCATGCCGAAATCTCATAATGATATGCAAGTGCCCAGGTATAAACATATCAATATCATGTAATCTGGCAGCCGGAGTCACCTAACGTGACCTGTACGGCTGCATCTAGAGCTCAAATCTCAATCTCAATATCTAAACCTGCCCACGAGTCGGAACCACCTAAAGTGGTCTGTACGACAGGCCTGGGTGTAAATAAGTGCTACGATCACGTGAAGACTGGGCGAATAATCGCGGGTCACCTACGAGTCGGAACCACCTAAAGTGGTATGTACGACAGGCCTGTGCACCTACCTTGAGTCCAAGGTGAGCATAAGGTGCGGGAGGTGAACATCACGTGAAGGACTGTGCCCTGGCCACGGGCGGGAGCACTAACACCGGGGGTGCAGGTTATGAGCTCTCTAACTGTCTCAAACCACTACTGAAACATAAACGTGAATAACGCTTACCTGGCACTTACCTGTGCGTCCACAGCACCCACTATGCATATGTATAAATATATGCAACTAATAACGTACCCAATGATGCATGAAAAACGATAATGTAATGCATGGCATAATGAATAAACATTTATTCAAGTTCTGGGAAAATATAGTATATAGGTATATATGGAAAACCAAAAGCCCACTCACTGGTATGTAGAAGGATCGTAGCCCCCCTGCCTCGCGTGTGCACGCTCGTCCTCGGGGTACGTGTCACCTATATGCGAAATAGCTATAAAAACGTTAACTTTAAAGCACATAACCAACTTCTCGTAATAACTTCTCATACATTGCTCAAAATGGACAAATGAATATACCAACGTGCTCTACACAACCTCAGGATCACAACCATATTTTTAGAAAAATTTTCCTCCGCCGCACGCGCCCCCACGCGCCGGCCAAGGCACGGCCACACGCGCCGGCCACGCGCAGGCACGTGCGGCGCACACTGACGGCGTCAACTGACGCCGTGAGAAATATTCAGTCAGTTTTGACAGATACCGTCAACGGCGTCAGGAATATTCCGTCAACTCTGACGGAATATTCCGTCACCTTCTCCGTTCAGTCTCCGGTGCCGTTGCCGGCGCCGGAAAACTGGAAAAACTTCAAACCTTGTTTTCTCGTTCGTTTCTCAACCATTTTTCATGATTCTTGAACCAAATTAAAGCCCTAGACTAGTAGAATCACGTTATACAACTTTTAAAAGCTAAAAACCACGCGATCATACCTGTCTCAAAACTCAAAACTCGGCCAACTTCGACCACAGTGATCCCGATGTCCAAAATCGTCCAACGAAGCACTCCGAGGCTCCTTGGGACACCACCAAGCTACCTACGAGCTTAGAAATCCCAAAAACTCAATGAATAACCTTTGCATGAGTAGTACTCAAATCGGCCATTGTCGAATCGACGTGAAAACGAAGGATTTCTCACCTGAAAATGGTATGGCTGTGTTCGCCTCGACCTCACGAGTTCAATGGTATAGTTGGTTCCCTCGATCTGCTAAGGTTTGGTTGATTTTGTGTGTTGTCCGTACGTTTTCAGAAGGAAGAGGAAGGAATGGAGCTCGGGGGAGAGAGAGACATGGAAAGGCAGAGAGACAGTGTCTGTGAGTGTGTGTGTGTGGCCCAACACCTGCCACACCACACAAAACAACCAATAACGTGACAAAAACGCACTAGGGGCAAACTTGTAATTTCACACATATGTTTCGATATTTCCGGGACGGGATGTCACAACCTTCCCACCTTAATAGAATTTCGTCCCGAAATTCAAAACAACCAAGTAACAACCCCTAGCTGTCAAAGAACAATCGAGGATACAAATCCGTCATCCGATCTTCTGTCTCCCATGTAGCTTCCTCGACTAAATGATTCCTCCACAAAACTTTCACTAAATTCACCGTCTTGTTCCTCAGAACCTTCTCTTTCCAATCGATGATCGTCACCGGTTCCTCGTCATACGTCAAATCTGGATTAATCTCTAGCGGTTGAGGAGGTATCACGTGAGATGGATCAGCAACATAGTGTCGGAGCATAGACACGTGAAAAACGTTATGCACTCTAGCTAACTCCGGAGGCAACTCCAACCTGTAAGCTACCTCACCCACTCGTTCTGTGACCACGTATGGTCCGATGTACCTGGGGCTCAACTTCCCATTCTTTCCAAACCGCACAACACCTCTCCATGGTGAAAGCTTCAGAAATACCCAGTCTCCGACCTCGTACACTCTGTCCGTAGCATGCCGATCTGCTAAACTCTTCTGCCTGTCCTGAGCTGCTTTCAGGTTAGACTTAATTACTTGAACATTCTGAGTAGTCTCCTCGACAATCTCGGGACCCACTAAAACTCTCTCACCAACCTCTGACCAACACAACGGTGTGCGACAAGCTCTGCTATACAAGGCCTCAAATGGCGCCATGCCGATGCTCGAATGAAAACTGTTGTTATAAGCAAATTCCATCAAATCTAACCGCTGGTGCCAAGCATCACCAAACTGTAGTACCGAAGCTCGCAACATATCCTCCAAAGTCTGAATAGTTCTCTCTGACTGTCCGTCTGTCTGTGGATGATATGCCGTACTGTAAAGTAATCTCGTGCCCAAAGCTTCCTGAAAAGCCACCCAAAACTTCGATGTAAATCGTGGATCACGATCCGAGACAATACTCACAGGGACACCATGATACTTCACAACCTTCGAGATAAACAACTCCGCTAAACGGCTCAAAGAATACTTCTCTCTCACTGGAATAAAATGTGCCGATTTAGTAAGCCGATCAACGATCACCCAAATGTCGTCAAAGCCATTTTGTGTACGCGGGAGCTTGTACACAAAATCCATAGTGATATTTTCCCATTTCCACTCTGGAACGGAAAGCGGCTGCAACAACCCAAACGGCTTCTTCCTTTCCGCTTTAACCTGCTGACAAACAGCACACCTGCTCACATACTCGGCTATCTCCCTTTTCATACCCGACCAATAATAAAATGGTCGAATGGTATGATACATTTTAGTAGCTCCTGGATGCATGGCGTAAGCCGAGATATGTGCTTCATCGAGAATCTCTTTCTTCAATTCCACATTATTAGGCACGAACATTCTACCCTCTAGCATCAACATGCCGTCCGAATCACGAACTCTGAGGTATCGCCTCCTTCCTTGCTCTCGAGCTTGAATTAATTCTTGAGTCTCCCGATCAGCTACCTGAGCTTCAAGCACACGATCGACCAAAATTGGCCTAACTTGAAAATTAGCAAGTAAAGCCACATCTCGGTCTTCTGCTTCTAACCTCACTCCTGTCGCACGCAGATCCGCCAAAAGAGGAATACGGCTAGCGTACAATGCATTAATGCGGCCCTGAGACTTTCTGCTAAGTGCATCAGCCACTACGTTCGCACGACCAGGGTGATAATCAATCGTGCAATCGTAATCGCTGAGCAACTCCAACCACCTCCGTTGACGAAGATTAAGTTCCCTCTGAGTAAAAAGATATTGGAGACTCTTGTGATCTGTAAAGATCCTACACTTCTCTCCGTAAAGATAGTGTCTCCACAACTTCAACGCAAAGATGATGGCAGCCAACTCCAAATCATGTGTAGGGTAATTCAACTCATGAGGTTTCAACTGCCGCGAAGCATAAGCAATCACCCTACCATGCTGCATCAATACACATCCCAGACCATTCAAGGAAGCATCGCTATAAACCTCGAAATCACCACTATCGTCTGGGAGTGCCAAAACAGGTGCATGAGTGAGACAATGCTTCAACTGCTGGAAACTCTGCTCACACTTATCATCCCACTCAAATTTAACATCCTTCCTCGTTAACCTCGTCAGTGGCAAGGCGATCACCGAAAAATCCTTAACGAATCTCCGATAATACCCCGCCAAGCCAAGGAAACTTCTCACCTCGGTGACGGTTCGCGGTTGCTCCCAACTCTCCACAACTGCAACCTTTTGAGGGTCCACCAAAATTCCCTGAGCAGAAATGATGTGCCCCAAAAACGCAACTTGATCTAACCAGAACTGGCACTTGCTAAACTTAGCATACAATTGGTGTTCCCTCAACCTCTTCAACACCAAAGTAAGATGTCGAACATGCTCCGCCTTCGACTTAGAATACACCAGAATATCGTCGATGAAGATAATAACAAATCTATCCAAGTAAGGCTGGAACACGCGATTCATCAAATCCATAAAAGCAGCTGGTGCATTCGTCAACCCAAATGGCATAACCAGAAACTCGTAATGACCATAACGAGTCCTGAACGCCGTCTTAGGAACGTCATCCCTACTGATCTTCAGCTGATAGTAACCAGACCTCAAGTCTATCTTGGAAAATACACAAGCACCTCTCAGCTGATCAAACAAGTCATCAATACGAGGCAATGGATAATGGTTTTTAATCGTCACCCGATTTAATTGCCTGTAGTCGATACACAGCCTCAAAGTTCCATCCTTCTTCCTCACAAACAAAACTGGAGCGCCCCAAGGCGAAGTACTAGGCTGAATAAACCCCTTGTCCACTAACTCCTGCAATTGAACTTTCAATTCCCTTAACTCCGCGGGAGCCATACAATAAGGAGTTAAAGAAATAGGATTAGTACCTGGAAGCAACTCAATAGTGAACTCCACGTCTCGATCTGGGGGTAAACCAGGTAAATCCTCAGGGAAAACATTAGGAAAATGTCTGACCACTCTCACATCCTCAACTCTACCAGGAGCGGCCTCATCTAACACCACATGTGCTAGGTACCCCTGGCAACCTTTAGACAATAACTTTTTCGCTTGCAAAGCTGAGATAACGCCATGTCTCACCCCACTCTGCTCACCCACAAAAGTAACCACAGGTAGTCCAGGACGGTGAAATGTAACTACTTTCCCATAACAGTCAATGTTGGCACGATAGAAGTGCAACCAATTCGTGCCCAAAATCACATCAAAGTCGACAATATCTAACGGGATAAGATCAGCTGATAAAACAACACCCTCGACCATCACTGGACATCCTGGGTACACACAATCTACAACACATCTCTCTCCTCTAGGCATAGCGAACTCTAAATCGTACCCTAGAGGTGTGGGGCGAGGTTGCGTCACTTGAGCAAATGTATGAGAAATCACGGAATGTGTAGCTCCACAATCAATTAAGACTCTAGCAAAACAACCAAGAATGTTTAACGTACCCATAATCAAGTCTGGGTTGTTCTGAGCGTCCTGCAGAGAAATATTGTGAAGACGCCCCTGTCCCTGCTGATGCCCACCGCGGCCTCTGCTCGCCTGTACCCCGCGTCCCTGAGCACCACGCCCCTGACTGGGCTGACCCGACTGTCTCGAAGACCCTGCACTGCTAGTGGCAATCTCACCCTGCTGATACTGTCATCCCTGGTACCACTGAGAGCCACCTACTAGAGCTGGAGGATACGGCATATAGCCGCCCGAATACTAAGGATAGCCACCCTGGGAATAGGGATCCTGGGGATACTGATACTGCCCCGGAGCATATGGAACAGCATCACCCTGATAGTGGTAAGCACCACCTCGACCCGTCTGGCCGTAGCTAGTCGGACCCTGGATCTGCTGGAGCGGTGGAGGTGGTGGCATAAAAGTCTGCTGCGGTTTCTGCAGCTGACCCTGGGGACAATTCGCGGCTCTATGTCCCACATGTCCACACGTGAAGCAACCACTGCTACCACGCCTACACTCGCCAAAATGCCGGTTGTTACACCTGCGACAAATAGGGGCTCGGCCTCGACCACCATCGCCCTGCCTCTGGCCTCTAGCACCACCAGAAAATCTACCTCCACGACCCTGTCCAGTGGCACTGAAGCCACCACTCGAAGAACTCGAGCTAGCACCACCCCTCTTGAAGTTCTGAGTCTGACGGGGCCCGAGCGATGCTTGACCTTTACCTTTGTCGTCCTTCTTCTGATTGCCATCTTTTTCTTCCTCACTGTCGCTCGACATGTTCTCAGAATCCTCTATCCTCAATAATATCTCGTAGAAATCCTGGTAGGTCTCGCTGTGGACAGCAGTCGCCATAGAACGCCACCTCTTCCTGGTGCCCAAACGGAAACGAAGGAGGATCTCTGCTGGATTACTAGCAACATCAGGATGGTAGCGGGACAGATCAGTAAACTTGCGGTAGTACTCATTCGCTGTCATCTTCCGCTGTTTCAGTTCGGTGAATTCCTGCTTCTTCCGATCGATGTACTCAGGGGGCACGTACCTCCTCTTGAATAAATCCGTAAAAACATTCCAATCAGTCCTCTGATCTGGAGTCAACCTACGAAGCTCCTGCTCCCACCAAGCTGCAGACTCCGTATCCAAAAACCATGAGGTCGTCTCGACCCACCTCTCCATAGGAAGGTTCCCCTGATTATGTAACACACGGAAAGTCTTCTCAATGTGTTCTAGCCAACGCTCTGCGCCCTCGTGGCCCTCACTACCTTTGAACTTATCCAACTTCAGATTGTACATAGTCTCCAGAGGAGTCCTCTGGGGAGGGCGCAATACTGACTGAAGGGCTGTAGCAAAAACTTCCCCCAACTGAGCAGCATCGGGGAAGCTAGACTCAGAAGAGCGACGTGGTTCCCGACGAGGCGGCATAATTCTGACAGAAGACACCAAGACCATTAGAATACTCACACAGACACAGGACTGCCAAACCTAAGCTCTGATACCAAACTGACACACCCCGACCGAGGTCAGGGCGTGCTGGCCATCACACGAAGGTGACGTAGCCATGTGCACGTGCGGAAGCTAAAAGAACAGTAATATAAAGTACGAATAAATAAAAACCAACTAGCATACAATGTACTAGAACAAGTGCTAGCGAGATACAAATTCAGAGCGAGACTATAGCAGTCCAAAAGAAAAGTTGCGACAAAAGTACACCCGAAGGTGACCCTACGCTGGTGAGTATCTATCAGAAAAGCCGGAAGAATCCTCTGGGAGACCACCGAAACTGCTACTCAACTAAAACCTGGAGGGGCGCAAAACAAAAGCGTGAGTGGGCAAAAACAAATCTTTCTAAAACCGTTTATAAAATACTTTCTAACCCCTCGCCGTAAAACCTGTATACTTCCCAGAAAATATATACACATAATACATATGCCAAACATGCTCAAATAATACGCCATGCCGAAATCTCATAATGATATGCAAGTGCCCAGGTATAAACATATCAATATCATGTAATCTGGCAGCCAGAGTCACCTAACGTGACCTGTACGGCTGCATCTAGAGCTCAAATCTCAATCTCAATATCTAAACCTACCCACGAGTCGGAACCACCTAAAGTGGTCTGTACGACAGGCCTGGGTGTAAATAAGTGCTACGATCACGTGAAGACTGGGCGAATAATTGCGGGTCACCTACGAGTCGGAACCACCTAAAGTGGTATGTACGACAGGCCTGTGCACCTACCTTGAATCCAAGGTGAGCATAAGGTGCGGGAGGTGAACATCACGTGAAGGACTGTGCCCTGGCCACGGGCGGGAGCATTAACACCGGGGGTGCAGGTTATGAGCTCTCTAACTGTCTCAAACCACTACTGAAACATAAACGTGAATAACGCTTACCTGGCACTTACCTGTGCGTCCACAGCACCCACTATGCATATGTATAAATATATGCAACTAATAACGTACCCAACGATGCACGAAAAACGATAATGTAATGCATGGCATAATGAATAAACATTTATTCAAGTTCTGGGAAAATATAGTATATAGGTATATACGGAAAACCAAAAGCCCACTCACTGGTATGTAGAAGGGTCGTAGCCCCCCTGCCTCGCGTGTGCACGCTCGTCCTCGGGGTACGTGTCACCTATATGCGAAATAGCTATAAAAACGTTAACTTTAAAGCACATAACCAACTTCTTGTAATAACTTCTCATACATTGCTCAAAATGGACAAATGAATATACCAACGTGCTCTACACAACCTCAGGATCACAACCATATTTTTAGAAAAATTTTCCTCCGCCGCACGCGCCCCCACGCGCCGGCCACGCGCAGGCACGTGCGGCGCACACTGACGCCGTGAGGAATATTCCGTCAACGGCGTCAGGAATATTCCGTCAACTCTGACGGAATATTCCGTCACCTTCTCCGTTCAGTCTCCGGTGCCGTCGCCGGCGCCGGAAAACTGGAAAAACTTCAAACCTTGTTTTCTCGTTCGTTTCTCAACCATTTTTCATGATTCTTGAACCAAATTAAAGCCCTAGACTAGTAGAATCACGTTATACAACTTTTAAAAGCTAAAAACCACGCGATCATACCTGTCTCAAAACTCAAAACTCGGCCAACTTCGACCACAGTGATCCCGACGTCCAAAATCGTCCAACGAAGCACTCTGAGGCTTCTTGGGACACCACCAAGCTACCTACGAGCTTAGAAATCCCAAAAACTCAATGAATAACCTTTGCATGAATAGTACTCAAATCGGCCATTGTCGAATCGACGTGAAAACGAAGGATTTCTCACCTGAAAATGGTATGGCTGTGTTCGCCTCGACCTCACGAGTTCAATGGTATAGTTGGTTCCCTCGATCTGCTAAGGTTTGGTTGATTTTGTGTGTTGTCCGTACGTTTTCAGAAGGAAGATGAAGGAATGGAGCTCGGGGGAGAGAGAGACAGGGAAAGGCAGAGAGACAGTGTCTGTGAGTGTGTGTGTGTGGCCCAACACCTGCCACACCACACAAAACAACCAATAACGTGACAAAAACGCACTAGGGGCAAACTTGTAATTTCACACATACGTTTCGATATTTCCGGGACGGGATGTCACACTGTTCCATTTCACCTTTAGCACACCCCCAACACCGCTTAAGTGAATTTAGAATGTGCGATATTTTAAGATAGTACACTGATGTGGTATAAATATGTGATGTGATAATGCTAAAAGAAGATAAAAGATTTCATGAACCAAGTATAAAATTATGTTGGGAAACAATGGTACTAAAATATGAGTGAGGATCCTTGCCGGATCCTTTTTGTGAGGATTTCGGGGATCCTACAATCACATATGTTCATCATATATTGTGCGGCCAGTTTTCGTCAGGTTCTGTTTATATTCAATTTTAAATAAAAAATTTACAATGATTTCTGACCAGGGCCGATCTAGAGATTTTTGAGACCCAAGGCGACGCCAAAAAATGTGCCCTCACTTCATATAAAAAAATTATTTGTTTACACACATAAGACATCGATAAAATTATATTTAGAAAAACACTTCAAACTCAATAATTTAGAAACATGGAATAACTAATTTATTTTGTATTGAGAGAAGGAAACAAAAAAACTTCGGGCTTACAAGTAGATAGATTATGAGTTTTGTTTTCCATCTGAGCTTTTAAAGTGTTTTTGTATAAATCGTGAGGTATTTTTTCTTATTTACAAACCTCGTCAATATAAGACTAAAAAAATAATAATGTTTTTGAGTCTTTAAGGATATATATAAGTAATGAATGAACACTAAATTAAACCTTTTGATGACACGTAATATTATTTGCAAATTTGGTCTAAAAATTTAGTCTATACATTACTCTTTGTTGAAGATTAGACTTGAATTGGAACGGATGTTTAAAAATAAAACCCCCATGGCTACTAATTAAACTTCTTGAATAAATTAACAACCAAACAAAAATTTGTAAAAATTGAAAAAAATAAACATGCACATAGCATTTCGAACTTAGGACCTCTCGTTATTTTTAGACAAAAAAAAACCATTGCTTCTAATTAAACTTCTTGATCATTTAGCTAAATTTTATAAATTTATACTATTATGAAAAGAAATTTGTAAAAATTAGAATATTAATAAGTACACATGGTGTTTTGAACCTAAGACCTCGTCACTAATTTTAAACAACAAAACCACTAGTTCTAGTTAAATTTCTTTGTCACTAAACCAAATTTTAGAAATATATACTCTTATAAAAACATATATAAATATACCACCTTAATAATTTTGGTGCCCCCAATTTTTTTTAGCCCCAAACGATCCCCCTGCCTGCATTGGGCCTGGGTCGATCCTGTTTCTGACTGTACGATATACGATGAACGAATGTGATTTGAGGATCCACGGTATCTACTAAAATATAAACTATAAGTAGTGGTGGGAAGGGCACAAGGGGTAATATGGGGACAAAACTTTATTTACACGAAAGGAAAGAGTGGGGTCGAGGTCGGGCCGCCAAAATATCGCCTAGAATGGACGACTGCAACGAAGTCGCACTCCCATTTAAAGGACACGTATCTTGTCCAATCAACATGCAGCACGTGGAAATACAATTCTTTTCTTTTCTATTTTTTTTATTTGAATTTTAGCGTTGCCAGCTAATCCTCTTGATGAAAGAGATTTGTGATTGACTCCTTTCACAAAGCACATGTTGTGGATGTAGTAATTTTTTTTAGTACATTAATATTTTTACATGGAGAGAAAATTTGGCTAAGTCACACAAATGCATAATTGACAGCTTAATTTGGCATCGAATTTGTCATCCACGATATTCGAACATAAGACATCTCACTTCTAGCTGAAAATGAATACCACTAGACTGTAGTACTGAGTGACAAATATTACATGCCACCAAAACACGAAATAACACTAAAAATTCAACGTTTCGGTAAAGAGTTAATGATTTTTTGTTAAGGGATGTGATATTCACACACCCCTTATTAATTTTTATCCTTTGATCCTTCATTCGATCCGTCGACAGAAAATTAAGAAGACGTGTTAAAAGTAAAAAAGAAGTGTGTAGATATCACTCTCCTTTGTTAAAACAAATCAAGTTGTGTCAACTTATTCTGACAATCCTCATTTCTAATTTTTGGATCTAAAGAAAAAAAAGAACTATTTTTCTCTAGTGCATAATTTGATGATTTTGTTGGATATTTTGGTTTTATAAAGGTTTTTTAGTTAAAATTGTCTCTAAGATTGGCACAACTCACTTTGGTACTTGAAATTTGAAATTGATAGAAATTGTTCCTGAGTTTGTCAACCGTCAATCATATTATTCATTCCGTAAAAATCTCTATTAAATAAGGATTAAAATGACAAAAATATTATTAATTTAATAAACAATGAGCTAAAATTTTGACAAAGATTAAGGGCATTTTGTCACTTTTTCCTTATTTAATGAAGATTTTCATGAAAATATCAAAATGATTGACGGTGGATAAACTTAGGGATCAGTTCTATTGATTTAAACCTTAGGGACCAAAATGAGAATCTCAGAGACCACTTTGGCCACTGTTCTACAAATATGCCCAGTGGCATTTATTTTGTGTTTTCTTTTATTTTTTGGGTATTTTAAAAGCATGAGTTGTGTTTTATTTATTTATTTTTTTGTGTTTTATTTTAATTTATTTTATGTTTCATTTTATTTTGTTTTTTGGTATTTAAAAGCAAGAGTTGTGTTGCCATTCAGTACTACAATTTGGTGGTAAAAGAAACATATCAATCAAAATTCTATACTTTTTAAGGGCCTTCTTTGGAGTCTTGCACAGGGCCCCCAAAATTTCTGGGCTAGCCCTAAATATAATGGGTTAGCACCATCCATTAGAGCATCCTCAGTAAGAGGCTCTATATAGGGCTGAATAAGTGGTGGATATAGCCAATTTTAGAGCTCCGAAGAATCTTTAGGGCTTTATAAAAGAATCTCTCCCAATGAGGGGCTATTTCTTTCGGGTTGTATATGGGGCTATATATATTTATTTATGTAGTAATTTGATTATGTGATAATTTTCTTTTGTGTTAACTTTTCCTAAGAGGATTTTTGGACTTGTTATCTTAATTTTTTTTTTTTTTTTTTATGAACTTGTTGACCCTAAAAACTACCATGCCTGCGTGGCGCGCAGGTCGAGTAACTAATAAGCTAACTACATCATTCGGTTGATGCAGGGCGTGCCAACTCGTCAGCCGAGCTCGACCGAGGAGTAAAATTTATTGATGTTGCGTTGAGCAAGGAAGGAACACGTCTCGGCCTTCGGATTCTTGAGCCTGAAGACAAGGCTGTTAGTTCTGCAAAGTTCACGAATTGTCGGCGCTGGGTTCAGTTATGGTGATTATATTTGTAAGAGTAGAAGCACGTCGAATTGGCTCCAAATTATACGGACACAAGTAATCAAAAGAGATGTATGTCTTGATGGTAAATATGGTTCGGCCGTCAGAATGTCGAACTCTGAAACTCACTTGTGAGTATCCAATCATAAAATCACTCGGCGTTCAATGCACCGAATGTAGTAACTTGTAACACCTTACTTCACCGGGAAGGTTAACAAGATGACCTCTGCCAACAAGGACTCAAAAACCCTTCTCGACCGAGACTTGGATAGGTAACCAGTTGGCCTCGATGCAGTGTTGTTTATCCAAACTGAATGTGCTCCTCGGTCGGCTGATTCTACGGCAACAATGCTGTTTATCCAAACTGAAGATGTTCGCCAGTTGCCTTCACAGTGTTGTTTATCCAAACTGAAGGTGTGTTGGTGGAAAAATAAAATAAAAAATCTCAAGATGTTTGAGAGGTTTGCGCAAAGCAATTTGTGTGTTGAATTAAAGAGGGCTTGAATGATGCACTCTGCTATTTATTTATAGCAACCAATTCTCCTTACGATCGGGTTAAAACCATATTCAGATTAGGACTTCTTATTATGATCCAACCTTATCTCGACCAATCCTACTTCTATTAGGACTTTGAACTCACCCCCTTTTTCAGGCTGTATTCATTTCCGGCCAAGAATCCTTATTACATTAGGACCCTTTATCGCACTAGGACTTTGACCCATCCACTCTTATCCAAATCACTCATTCTTGCAAATAGGATCGACCGCCCTAACTGAGCGGCTTAGGACCACCAGACAGCCCATAGTACATTTAAAAACTTTGGGCCGAACATAAACCTACGCTCGGCCCAATAATATTATTTTGGGCCCAAACATTGCCCCCTCGCTTCTGAGGTCTTTAGCTTAGAATTCCTTAGCCGACTTTCGACCTTGAAGAAGTGAAATTAAATTCTACAAGATAACTAAAGGATAATGAAAAGCCTCAAACATCTCATCCATTGAGTGCATTTATGAAGCACGATCGCACGATCCAAATTCCCCTGCACATCTTGCCGCTTGGCAATCCTTTAATTAACCTAGCAGCTCTTAATCATGACCCTCGAAAACTTGCACCAGCCGAAACGTCTATTTCGCATTAATGCCTTAAATCCGCCGCAACACGCAATCGTGGGCGTTCCTCCTTAAGACGTCACTTCGGCTTTTGTAAGGCTCGATCCCTTTCTCTTGTTAGTTTTACTATAACAAATCTGAACCGAGAAAAATATTAAATGTCAGGTGCTTGACTATTCATTTCACCGACAATTCTTTGCACCGAAGTGTGTTATCTATATTTCCTGGCCATCTCAGTGGCCGTCAAACATGGATAACCTCCATCAGCCGCATGAATTGAGAAGTAATCTTAAACACTGGGCTCGACCATTGAGCTCTTTGGGTTCGAGCAATGAACCAGGGGACATGGCCGAAGTCTCATCTCGGCAGGTTTAAAACAAATTCCCTCTGCTATATTCTTTATAATTTTTCCTTCTACTTAAAACCTTTTCCTGTGCAGCCTTTATGGGAGGTCGAGCTTGACGTTCTACTTTTGCACACTTCTGGAGCAGTTGGTTCTTCTACCACGTCGGTCGAGCCTTTGGAGACCGTGGCCTAATCCCATGTTTTTGCCAAGCTGCAAGAAATCATATCCCTTTCTGCCTCTCAGGTCCTCCAATGTAAAGGCCTCAACTCCATAGGAGAGTGCCTGAACGACCTTGCAGACGGCGACTTATTGAGCACCGAAAATGTTGTCTATATGTCCGATCTTCTAGAACAGACCCAGCAGCACTTTATCACTTTTGAACAAGCTCTACGGGCCGATAACTACCTAAAGGCGGCAAAGATTGCTCATGAGGCTAGCCGGTCGGAGGTTGAGGCTATAAAAGCAAAGAAGGCGTAGCTGACTGGCTTTGATCGCTAAATATTCATACTGCTCAACGTGCTGGGCCAGTTCATATATATCTCGAATATTTGCCCCCAAGAATTTATTTTTGTAGTCCACATCCAAGCTGTTTAGACCGATTATGACGAATTCAACTTCAGGGAAAGGTACACGACACCAATTTCTGGCTGACTTGAACCTTGTTAAGTATTCCATTGGTGACTCGTCTGATGCTTGAGCCATCCTAGTTAATGATGAAACTTACATTTCCATCCCTGGTCGATAGAATTGTTCATGGAATTTTTCGACTAGTTTCTCCCAACTCTGGACGGAGTTAGGTGAGAGGTTGATGTACCAAGCGAATGCCAAACCTGTGAGTGAGAAGTTGAATAGTCACAGTTTATGGAAGTCGCTGTTAACGTCTCCACATTGCGCAGTGAACCGAGCTGCATGTTCTAACAAAGACAATGACGATTCTCCAGCAAAAAGGCTGAAATCTAGGATCTTGAAGCCTTTAGGATATTCAAACTTCTCCACATAAGCCGGGTAGGGATAGATGAATTTTGGGAACTTCAGCCCTTTTTTTAAGGTCGAATCAATCATCCTTTGGACCTCGGTCATATTGAAGGATGTTGTTTCCACCCCCTAGTCAGGTTCGTCCGACCTACTACTCGATCCTCCCCTTTTTTCCAAGTCAATCTGTTGGAGTCGAGTGGATCCTGTCTCGGCTTGTAATGGAATACTCTTAAATGGAAGCTGTAGAGGTTGACCGATGTGTCTATCTTCGAAAGCTTTACTGACCAATAGTTCAAGCAATCTAGTGTATGTATCACCATTTCTTCGTATCACTTCAAGCAAAAATTGTTCATTTTTTGGTCGACCGACTGTTCGACCTGCTGAGATTGCTCATCAAGTTGTCTTCGAAGAAACGACCTAGTCGGGGGATCAGAACCTTCCCCACCATCTTCGTCACAGTCTTCCACTATTCATTCGATTAAAATGCATGTGATTTTGTTGGGAATTTCTACGTTGCGAGGCTGGCCGTCGAGACAAACTTCATTTTCTCGGTGCCTCGTACTTGTAGCCTCAGGTGTCACAGTAATGAAAGGATTTTGTGCCTGTGATAAATCTTGTCCGAGGCCCTGAACCGGCAGGTCGGTTGTTAACTTTCCCATGACTGTTTTCTTTTTTACTGACCATGTCTTAATGATTATGAACTCCGAAGGTTTAGCACTGGGTCCTACTGGGCGTGCCAAAATGTTAACCCTAAAAACTACCAAGCTTACGTGGCGTGCAGGCCGAGTAACTAATGAGCTAACTATGTCCTTCGATTGATGCGGGGTATGCCAACTCATCGGCCGAGCTCGACCGAAGAGTAAAATTTGTTGATGTTCCGTTAAGCGCGCTATTGATTTCTTGATCTTGTAACTGCAACCGAGGAAGGAACATGTCTCGACCTTCGGGTTCTTGAGCCTGAAGGCAAGGTTGCTAGTTCTAAGAAGTTCACGAATCGTCAACGCCGAGTTCGGTTACGGTGATTATATTCGTAAGAATATAAGCACGTCGAACTAGCTTTAAATTATACAGATATAGGTAGTCAAAAGAGATGTATGTCTTGATGGTAAATGTGGTTCGGCCGTCAGAATGCCGAACTCTGAAACTCACTTGTGAGTATCCAATCATAAAATGACTCGACGTTCAATGTGCCGAATGTAATAACTTGTAACACCTTACTTCACTGGGAAGGCTAATATGATAACCTCTGCCAACAAGGATTCGAAAACCTTTCTCGACCGAGACTTGGATAGGTAACCAGTCGGCCGCGACGCAGTGCTGTTTATCCAAACTAAAGGTGCTCCTCGGTCGGCTGATTCTACGGCAACAGTGCTGTTTATCCAATGCGAAGATGTTCGCCGGTTGCCTTCACAGTGTTGTTTATCCAAACTGAAGGTGTGTTGGCGGAAAAATAAAATAAAAAATCTCAAAATGTATGAGAGGTTTGCGAAGGGCAATTTGTGTGTTAAATTGAAGGGGGCTTGAATGATGCACTCTGCTCTCTATTTATAGCAACCAATTCTCCTTACGATCGAGTTAAAACCATATTCGAATTAGAACTTCTTATTATGATCCAACCTTATCTCGACCAATCCTACTTCTATTATGACTTTGAACTCACCCCTTTTTTCAGGCCGTATTCATTTCCGGCCAAGAATCCTCATTGCATTAGGACCCTTATTGCACTAGGACTTCGACCCATCCACTCTTATCAAAACCACTCCTTCTTGCAATAGGACTCGATCCTTATTGCTTAGGACCACTAGACAGCCCATAGTACATTTAAAAACTTTGGGCCAAACATAAACCTAAGCTCGGCCCAATAATATTATTTTGGGCCCAAACAGAACCTTTCAACCTAAAACAGTTCAAATTCTGTCCATTGAATGATACAAACCACCCCCCCCCCCATTCGCCTTATAAAATAATTTGATTTTCATGTACTATACAACACTTTAACTAGCACCAATTGGTAAATTAGTATCATACAATTTTTAAAAAATTTATTTGAAAGTTTCACCCACTAATGCCCATGAACATTAAATCAATTTGAAATTTTAGTTTTTTGGAATTTAAAACAATCATTAATTAGCCAAAAAAGAATTAAAAAAAATTAAAGGAGAGTATAAATGTATTTGCAAGTGGAGTGACAATGATAGAATTTTGCTTACATGAGTTGCTTTTTCTTATGAGATCCACTGTTTTTGGGGCTAGATGTAGCCCAATTTTATGACACTCAATAAAGGAAGTTGCTAGCCCAAGTGGTTGATCTCGCCCATTTTCCAGCTTATTGGGGATGAAATTTCTCACAATGGCTTGAAATGTGGTAGTCTCGTGGTGGATAAAGCCCTAATTGGAGATACTCTTAAGTTACCCATTAGGTGGTTTAGCCGAGCTCCCCCTCCTTTTGGTTTTAAATATACCATTATATTAAAGAAAAACACCAAATTAGGGATAACGAAAGGAAAGGGATCCAAAGAGGATCCATTCCTTCTAATCCACCAAATCAGGAAATCCGTTTCGTTGAAATTTGGTCCAACAGCTACAAACAAGGGCTCACTTTAAAAATTATAATAACTTCAACTGTTGGATCAAATTTTAACGGCACATATCCCCTGATTTGGTGCATTAGGAGGAAGCAATTCGGAGAGGATCCCTTCCATAACAAAACAAACCCTTGACCTTTTGTAATAGCATGGGGCCCTACAAACTCCAACCAATCTATAGTTGTGGGAGAAGGATTCTCTCCCCTTCCCTCCCCTCCTATTTGAACGGTTACGGTGTAGCCACGTCAACATTGTTAACTACATTGAAATGTTTGGGAATTGAAGAGAAAATCAAGAAGAAAGATGAACACAGAGATTTTAGAGAGAGAATTTAGAGAGGGAAATAAGATTTGTATTAATTTACTAAATGAAAATTACACACACTGTTTTTATAAGAGAAATCCTAACAACCTGACTAACTATATTACTAACTGTATTTCTAACTGTATTACACTTGAACCCTTAATACTCCCCCTCAATCTCAACTAGGGAAACCTAGTTTGACATTGGAAGAACATCTGTAATCACTGCTATGAAACTAGAAAAACAGAACAGCTTGAACCAACTGCAACCTTGATTCTGCAAATATGAGAATTATCTCGAACCTTTTCTGAATAAAGAGTTTATTATAGCTGCAGAGCAAAGACACAAGTGTTATATCAACAAGAACCTTTTATGACAGATATAAGCTGCAGAGCAGCATTGAACATCAATCTGCCCCAAATATATTCACTGACTCACTACAACAAACTCAATCTGCAAGCTCAATAGGAAGCACATCCAAAAGTTTAATACTCCTCTGCCTTGTGCAAGAGCTTTAATCAAAGAATAGTCTCTTATAAAGTTGTAACACACCCTCATGCCAGTTATAACAATTTTTTGCAGGATTACCCTATATGGGATTTATCGTCAACAACTTCATTTAACATTGGCATCGGCCTTTCAAATAGAAAATTAACAAACTATAGTGTGGCATTGGCCTTAACTATAGTACCAAGGGATCGCCCTCTGTGGATTTTACCAAAAAACCAACTACTCTTAACAATGACATTGGCCTTCACAATTTCAACAACTGAAAATCAACATCTATGTAGGATTACCCTTCGTGGGATTTACCTACTCAAACACAGGATTACCCTTCGTGGGATTTACCATTAACAACTTCTTCTACCCTTCATGGGATTTACTTATTCACATCACGAAATTATCATTCGTGGGATTTACCATTTACAACTTCTTCTACCCTTCATGGGATTTACCTATTCACATCACGGAATTACCCTTCGTGGGATTTACCGTTTACAACTTCTTCAAACTTCATCGTATAACCGAACTTACTGTAGATTCATGCTAACAACTGAGTTGGTTAGACTTTGAAATTATAGGCTGAGGCAAGAAACGACGATCTGAAAAACCTGATTCATTTCCCGAGTGACGTTCTGTCCCATTCATTATCACCTTCTACTTTCAAACCGCCAATGTTGAGTTGTTCTAAGAGAGTGGAAAGGGTTGGTACTGCAGTAGGATAGAAGTCCTCATAATGATTTGGATCAATTGGAACACAAACACGACCTGTTTTTAGGTGTACACAGAAATGTGCCCTTAACAAATGGTTCATGTGTTTCAAAACCTCCATGTCAAGCCTAGGGTAGGTAAAAGAGAACACAATCTCTTCAATGCACCTATGCAGTCCTTGCAGCTTAAGTTTTCCTGATTGCAACATAGTTTGTAGCTGCTCCCATCTAACAACATTAATGTCTTCTTTTGAACCAAAGGTTTATCTCTCTCTTACACCTTCCAAGAAGCTTAGAAGTAATAGATTGATCAGGATTGGGAATCATATCTCAGATCTTTTCATACCTTTCCTCAATTGAAAATATCTTTAGACTCAAAAGCAATTTTGTAAAGAACTCTGTAAGAACTCCAGTATAAGATCTCGCAAGGAACATATGGAAAGCAAGACCGGGAAAAGAAACCTTATTTCTGACTGTCTTCATTTGTGAGCCTTCTTGTTTTCCCATCACAAAGCCAGCAATGAACTCCACGTCTACCACTATGTACCTAGAGAATGTGACTCATCCACCAATCTTCATTAATAAAAGAATGATTGAGAAAGGTAAGTAAAACCTTGAACACTAGGCATCCAAGATCTGTAGTTACATTGTTCTAACTTTAAATTTCATTGACGCATAAGATCGAACAGGTGATATGCAAGAACCCCTTACCCAACAGTGTGCACATCACATGGCATCACTAACCCAATCACGAATCCAGAAAATCGGAAGAAGCGACAGAGAAAGCACACAGATTTCAATTACTAATGGCTTCGTGCCACAACTTTCACTGCCCAAGCAAAATGGAAAATTTTAGAGTACACTACTTCAAAAATTAACCAAAAAGAACAATTCCATATTTTGCAGAATACATAATGAACCAAGCATATGGACAGATCCTCAAGAAAGTGAAATTGAACTAAGAATTCAGAATGAAATCATACCCAAATTCCAAATATATCACCTTACTGAAAAACTTAACCTTCATATGAGATTTTTGAGCTGGGCATTTCGACAAATACATAAACGTGCAAGAATGCACTTGAAAATTGCATCCAATTCACAACTTGATTATGAAACCCTGAACAAGACAGATGAAAGACCCAAAAACAATTCATCTCTGAAATTACAGATTACGCACAAAGATGAAGAACCCTGATGTGATCTTGACGTTGTTGAGAGAAAATTGGGCACTGTAGCATTCGAAGGACAAATACAACTTCTTCGAGATTAGTGGAGAACTCTGCAAAGACAATGCTCTTCTTGGAACCTAATGGTAGTAGTAGTCGCCGATTGAGATGAAAGGATTCCATTGATGATCTAGATATCATCGACAATCTCTGTTCATAGCCCTGACGAAAATCAACCAAAAAATTATAGGACAATCGAGGAAACACCGAATAACTTGACAGAATTTCTATTGAAAAACTGAATAGAAAATCAAACTAGAAAACGATGAAATCTAATGAAAACGGAACCACCAGAATCCATGGCGGGAGTCTGGTGGCTCTGATACCATCTTAACTACATTGAAATGTTTGGGAATTGAAAAGAAAATCAAGAAAAAAGATGAAGGGAAGAAAGATGAATACAAAGATTTTAGAGAGAGGATTTAGAGAGGGAAATAAAATTTGTATTAATTGACTAAATGAATATTACACATACTGTTTTTATAAGAGAAATCATAACAACCTTACTAATTATATTACTAACTGTATTACACTTGTACCCTTAATAAACATCTTATATTGATTTTTTGATAGAGACAATAAAACAAAAAAACAATATGTGAAAGAAAAAGAGGAAAGAGGATAAGAATAGGAAGAGATATAATCTTTCTCTATCGTCGCGTGGAATTCACATTACAAAGTTGCATCCCTTCCATTTTATCTCTCCCACAACAGACACGTGGCAGGCTACAAAATCCCCACCCTCAGAACTGCAGTTGGAACATTTTGGAAACTCTGAAACGATAACTTGCTCAACTGGGTAACGGTTCCCCAGCTCAATCCTACCAAATCCCAAAACTCAACTTATAAAAAACCAGTCTTTCTTTTGGGTTTAATCTGCACTTGCAGAGAAGGAAAGGAGATGAAAAAACTGTAATAACAAAGTCTTACAGCAAAAGAAGAAAGAATGCAAGGACTGGGGATTCTTCATACACCATTGCCATTCAATCCAAGCAAGAAGCTTCCCTTGTCAGCTTTTACGGACGCTCTTCCAAGCTGTCGCACTCCTTCCAGAAAACCATCGTGTAAGTTCTTATCTTTCTTTTTGTTGCTCTCTTGCTATAACTACGTCAATTTTTCAAGTTTTAATCTTTACTCTCACTGTAATTGAAGCTAAAGTTATTGCATATTGGTTAATTGGTTTTACGAATTTACATTGCTTTGCATAGAATTTGGCTAATTGCTAGTTGTGTTGGTTCGAAGTTGGGGTGTCATGGTTTTGATAAGTTATAGGCAACTGCAAGATTCAATGGCTATCTGGGTGGGTTGTTGACCTTGTGAATTGATCCTGGGTTGGGAGAATCATAGTAAGTTTATCCGTTTTCAGTATTGTTTGAGTGTGAGAGTTCGGTGCAGGGAGGCAGTTACTTTGGTAGTGGTGGTACACTGGTACTGTGGTAGTCGACTGAGGACATGAACTGCTTCTGTTAGGATAAAACGAAATATGTGACTCATTCCCAACGGTTATTTGCAAGCCGCATTTTCATGGCAATAGTTGTTTGGGGTACCTACAGCCTACCCAGTAACAAATTATGACTGGTTCGAAATGGTTTAAGGAATACATCGTTGTTTTGCTTGAATATATCACGCTGTCTACTTTCCGAGGTGGTGATCTTTAGTCTCTTGTGAAGGCTATACTGTCTACCTTTTTTATTTGATCCATGAACTCGAATCTTTTGCGTGTTTATAGCATGTTCTAAGCAATACACTGGCTAACATATTTATAGTGAGACGTAGAGTGATATCAAGGTGTGCTGGCAGAAACGTACGAGTTCAAGCATCTAATGTTAGTATCGGATCTGGAGGCTATGAAGACAGTGAGGAAAACAAGAACAAGAAAATATTTCCCAGTGATGCACCCAGTGACAGTTCATCTGAAATGTGAGTTATAGTCCATGTATTAGATTACTTTGAATTATTGGATGTTAAACTGCTACCGTCACCTGAATGATACTAATATTTCATGATTTGGCAGTGAGAAGCATCCAGTTCAAATCCCTTATCCTCTCTCTGTGGGTCTTGTGCTACTAGGGTGCGCCTTAGTTTTTGCTCTGATTGCCTTTGTGAAAGGAGGACCTTCAGCACTTTTAGCAGCAATTGCAAAATCAGGCTTTACGGCTGCATTTTCTTTAATATTTGTTTCTGAAATTGGTGACAAGGTAACTAATTTTTTCCCCTCTGCTTCTGTTTTATGTCCATATTTATGTCAAAAAGTGGCAAGGATGCCGTGTATTTTACATGTAAATAAGCGTCTGCGTTTCCAAGATATGTTACTAAGTAGAGCAGAATGGCGACCCTTAGTAATGTGCTACGGGGCAAAAGATCCATGTAACTAAACCTACTGAGCTGGAAATTTCCGGTTGAGTTGGGTAATGGGGTTAAGAAAATAATAGTTTCTATTTTGTTATTTTGAGGAAGTCTCTTTAAATTTTAACTAGTTGATTGTCAATAACTTTGTATTGTGTTAACTTCGATTAGATATACTATGATGGGTTATACAATTAAACTGTAGAACCTGAAATCAATGTCATAAAGCTAGTTTTCAAGACATGAAACTCTCCGTAATTTTTTCAAATCATATGTATGCTACTAGACGAAACTGGACCTAAAGTTATACTCTGTCTATTGACCAGACATTCTTCATTGCTGCACTCCTAGCCATGCAATATGATAAAGTACTGGTATGACTTTTTCTTTCTCTAAAGTTTTACTTTTTATCTATTAAGTTTGATTTGTTCTTTCGTTACATATTTTGCCTCTATTTACAGACATGGATACATGCATGTATATTTTGCTTTGATGAATTTTCACGCCTAGTAACTGATAAAATTATACTAATATATGGATAAACCCTCACTTTCTATATGGGGAAAATGGTCTCTCATCCAACAGAAGATCTATCATTTTCTGATTATTCTTCCCCTAATTTACTACAGAGAAGGACATAACGTAACTAAAACACTAAATTATGTTTGGCATATCATAATAGGTTCCTAATTATCAACTGAAGTTCCTAATTCCTGAATTTCCAAAACATTCATGGGAGGAATGTTGTGTTAGAGAATTGGTTGGAACTTGGACAATGTGATTTTTTATTTTTTACAATTTTTACTATAGACTGTTAAGAGATTAAAAAAATCTTGAAAACTTATCGCAAGATTCTGTTCATTTTGTGATTTGTAATCACCTGTTGATATCTTGGACATGAGTTTCGAGTTCCATTGTTTAATTGAATCTCTGTCTATCATCTTCACCCGCCCTTAATACAAAACAATCGAAGCACCATTGTGGGAACAACTTAGTTAAATGGTGTTGGTTATATTGCACGTGCTATATTTATCTTCAGTTTTAATTGAAGAATATACTTGGGTTGCTTGCTTAAATTGAACAGGTTCTGTTGGGGTCAACTGGTGCTCTTTCACTTATGACAGTCCTGTCTGTCATTATTGGGCGAATATTTAACTCGGTCCCTGCTCAATTCCAGACAAGTAAGTTGTAATTCTTAGTATTTTTCGTCCAGGACATATTTTCATAATTTATTGCATGTTCAGGAAACAGGTTGAAATATTCGTTTGATCTCTATCCATCCTATTTCCCATCCTAAATTCTACCAGAAAACCACCAAATCAGAGAAACCTAATTTCTGAATACGGTGCATCAAAGCCAATGTCAAACCGTCATGGGTGCCTATAAGTTTTGTTTGAAGAATTTGAATTTTGAGATAAACTTCTCACCTCTTTCGACGTAGTGTTTCATTTGTAAATTCATTAATGAGTAGTAATGCAAGTAAATGGAGTTGGAGTTGTACGTGATTGGATGTTACTGTATGATATGAGATAGTTACTTGTAAATTTCCATTACAAACTGCTCCCATAGTTGGCTGTTTTTTGCGCATGTCAATACCGGTGCTTAAATCTCGATGAATTTTGAGATACATTCTGCAATGGCCTGATGAAATTATCTATAACCACATTTTATCTTAAATCTCCTCATGTTTTTGTTGTTTTGTGGTCATGTCAACAGCCTTGCCAATTGGAGAATATGCAGCAGTAACTCTTCTACTATTCTTCGGTCTCAAATCAATAAAAGATGCA
This sequence comes from Pyrus communis, assembly GCF_963583255.1. Taxonomy (NCBI): domain Eukaryota; kingdom Viridiplantae; phylum Streptophyta; class Magnoliopsida; order Rosales; family Rosaceae; genus Pyrus; species Pyrus communis. The sequence goes on from NC_084806.1 coordinate 16,793,539, forward strand.
TGGGACCTTCCATCAAGGGATGTGAAGAGTGGTGATAAGAGCAGCCCTGAGCTCGGTGAATATACCGAGGCCGAGGAGCTTGTCAAAGAGAAGGTAGACTCTGTGCTGTCGTATATTTTTCCAGATCCATTTTAGAAGATTCTGTTCTTATGCACCTTATTGTTTTGTACTTTCTCAGGTGTCAAAGCGGCTCACTAATCCACTTGAAATTGTTTGGAAATCGTTCACCCTTGTATTCGTTGCCGTAAGCATATTTCACTTATTTGCAGCAACATCTTTACATGCATATCTAATGTCTGCTTAGCTACCAATTTTCCCAGAAATGCCAGACATCATGGAAATCTTTTTTCTCCTACATTGTCGTGTTTTTTTTACCATCAACCGCATATCAATGCAAATGTCAGTGCCTTCATTTGCACTAAAAGGGATGAAGCTTATTATTGCCACTGTGTCATCAGAACAGATTTCAAACCTGACTACATTGTTTTTACTTCTAGGAATGGGGAGATCGCTCAATGCTCGCCACGATCGCTCTAGGTGCTGCGCAGGTGAAACCTTGTTCAATTTCAGTCGCATGAAAATCTTTCTTCCGTGGTCTACTAATCTTGGTGATAGTTTCCTCTAACACTTCTTAAATACAGTCTCCATGGGGCGTGGCAAGTGGAGCCATTGCTGGACACGTACTTGCGACATCTATTGCTGTTCTAGGAGGGGCATTTCTTGCCAACTACATTTCCGAAAAATTGGTAAGATCCACAACTCTCCGTGATGTTAATAAGATTGAAAACTTTGTCGTTTGATGCTGTGTTAAAAGGCTGCAAACTCACCGTATCTTCCAATCAGGTTGGCTACATGGGAGGTGCGTTGTTTCTAGTTTTTGCAGTAGCCACATTTTTCGGAGTTTTCTGAAAATTCTCGCAAGCGAGAGAGAGAGAGAGAGACATCCGTGCATCAAGAGAAAACATCGATGCACATGAGACGGCCGTGGAACAGTGATTGGAGGGATACAGAAGAACTGCGGATGTGTTAGTGGAGTATTCGCATGGCTTATATCCTTGCAGGTAACTTAATTCGTATCCGAAAGGTTTTGTAGTGAAATGTTTAGAAGTTTGGCAGAGGTCAGTGGCTAGATGTTCGGCATCTCCTCAGTGGCTGCTCTGGATTCTTTGTTCTATAATGTTCCTCCAATTCCTGTGAACGCCATCATTAGAAATTGAACGACAAAATTAACGGTCGTAAACACTCTTTACTCGCAATGTTAGCGGTGTTCTGGATGCTGTTAATGTCTTCTAGTCGTGTTTAGTGACAGAGTTAAGGATACCAAAAACACTTTTTATTGCTTTCTGGAGAGGTACCTAACGGAGACTCCTTCAAGAAGCAATTCCATGTGCTTTTCCAAGAAGCAATTGACTTCCAGCAAAGAACGTAATCTTGAGAGTTAAAAAGAAACACAAACTACTTTACTTTGAGAGAATGGAGGCAAACGTCACTTGTACAACAGGGACATAACTCATAGCACAATGATTTGTAATACATTTTACAATAATCACGATTTAACTGAGCCTAGCGCCGCTAAAAGAATCAGCCCGTAGCAGTTACTCTTCTTCCAAAATTTCCAAATGCTGAAGGGGCGGGCAACTTACGCTATCCGTTTCTCTCGATCTCTCGTGGGACCGATGATGCAGGTCACTCGTATATACATTGATGAGACAGGAATGTGCCATTTGAGAGCAATCCGACTAGAAGTTGCTCAAGTCTTCTTGCTTGTGGACTAGGCCTCAAAATATCAGCATCCCCCCAGACTGAACATGTGTCGTTTGCAAACCCACCTAAACACCAGCCGCCAGGAACAACTTTTCCTCGCCTGCGTTTTAAAATTTCTCTATCCACCCGGTCAAGAATCGGATCATCTACCCGGAGTCCAGTGGCAAAGGCAGCTCCATGCTGAATCATAGCATCATAATCAGCGGAACTGATTGGCTGGGGCTTCTCTCTTGGGGGTGTCTCAGAATTAGCATATACTAAGTTATGGTTTATGATAGTCTTATTGAACTGCTGGGAGTTGCAAAGAATGGTAGGGAAGTAATTCGAAAGAGCAGCAGGTGTGTTTGAGAAGTACATCAACAAAGTCCTTGGCAGGTTATCAATACCGACAACACAAAATTCAATGAAATTGCGACTCAGAATCGTAAAAGAAGAACCTGCAGAAAAAATTATCAAACGAGTTATGTTGACAATTTATTATTTGTCCTATAATACAGTGCTATTACTCCTATCATAAAGTGCTACTCCTCAGTTTCCAAAATGATCCCCATCTAATACAGAAAAGAGATAAAATACTTTACATGACAGTGGTAATCAAACAGTTACGAATGAATTATCATTACAGTGTATCTCCCAAGTATTGTGCTTTCGGGATACCTTAAGGGCATCGCGCGAGTAATAACTGGTACATATCAGTTGTTCCATGGTCTCAGTCCCAAATCCTATCAGAGTTATACGTGAATAAATGGAAACTGTATTCATTGCTGTATAGTCAATTACTCTTGAATCTATCCAAGTTTAACCCAGGTATAAAGATGATATTAACTTATAAAGACCATCGTTTTGTGTCAAAACTCGAAAGTAAATTTATGAATCTTGCATATTACATCATCAGGATTCATGCATAGCTCTTTCTATGTTGCAAACTTGCTTTTCTTTTTTACACAAATAAATGTAGAGATGTGTGTGTGAGAAAGAGATAAGAGACCTGGTGTCTCTGATTGGAGACGAGTAGTATAGCATTCAATGGGGAAGGAAAAGAGAATCACTAACTCGATGTTTGATAACTAAAGGGCACAACTGGATTCTTCCTTATACATTTCTGCAGTTGATGCTATGGATGGCAAACCAACGCTATGTTAGTCGGTAACCAGTAATCAGTTCTGAACTCAAAGTTAAAACACAAAGTTGTTTGGGAACTCAAACCCACTTTGTTGGAGTGGAAATTGCAGGGTTTCATATACAGCATACGAGGTCCTCTCTATTCATCTTTAGGTCCTCCACCGCCAAACCAAAGGATCGACCACTAGATTGATGTTCCAGAATTTGGTTCTTTTATTACCAAGATTTGTTTTTCTCCTAAACCACCAAAACCATAGGTCCACAACGTATTCCCTCAACATTCTTGACACCAATGACAGTGATAAAACAAACTGGAAGGCTGTTTCCTTTTGGCTTTGTCTTCATCTCTAGAAATGCAAGCAGAACCGATGAACCCTTTAGGCTCAAGGGAATGATTGCTTCAATCCAATAACCACTTGAAAAGCCCCATCCTCCAAAAAAACGACATTGTTATTGTTCTAAAACTATTAGTTATTAAGTCAACCAACATTAACTGACATGGTAATCCTTGTTTAACTACATAAGGATACATGAGAACCCAGCAGTGGGACTGCTGATCTAGCCACTGTTGATCTAGCCTAATCATACAATTCTACAAGCTCCCACCACTTTAAAATTATAACACTTACTAATGGAAGTGCAGTAGATGAATAAATTTTAGTCAACTTTTTGCAAGCCTAACCTAGATAGACCATTGAAATTTGTTCGGGTCCTAGACAACGCACACTGCATGCAATTATAGCTCAAACTAACTTACAGGCAATCACGCCTTTAACCTTACAATTTCTGCTCTGATAAATGAAATACCGGAAAGAATTTAAGGAAAAATTAGTCAACAAAAAGTATAAAAAAAATGTACCAGAGAACAACCGGTAAGCGTTAGGCAACACCCTTTTCTGTGTAGCATAGAACATGTCAGTTTTCTCCGAAAGATAAAGCCCCGGATCAACAATTATCGGTCTCAATCTCCTAGACCTGTAGCAAAAAACAAATAGAAACCTTACATTTCACTTACAGCATCCACCAAAAAAGTTAAGAGTAACAATAACATAGAACTCGAAATCAATAAACTAGAAACGGCAAATGATTGTACTCTCTCCAGCCGATATAACTTGAATGGTTCACAAAGTTGAGATCTTTAGGCAAGAACGACATAATGTGAAGAAGATCTACAGGACCAAGAAAACCCCATATAAAAAATCATACAAAAAAAAAAAATTTAAAAACAAAAATCTGAAATGTTAATTAAAATGCCAAGGATTGAAAGCGTCGTACCATCCTGTGTGATTAGTGGGTAATCACGAACACTGAGGCTGATAAACCAATCCCAATTTGGCGACAGACGCAGAAGTATCGAGGCGCCATGGAGGGTAAAAGAGATAGCAGAAGACCCAGTTGGGTACACAAAATCAGCCTTACCAATGACATGGACATTCTGGGCAGCTCTGAAAATGGGCAGTGATTGGACTCTCAGAGCCAACTTTTCCCGCTCGGAATCGGAAGCGGACCGGTCGAGGTGGAGGAGGTACTGGTTCCTGGGGTGGTAAGCGGCGTAGAGGAGCCTCAGGATCCGACCCAAGTCGCCTTTTGACCCAGACAAGAGGTAGGCGATGGAGGGGGGCGTGGGATCTGAGGAGTTGTTGTCGTGGTAAATGATGCGGTGGGCTTGCTGGTTGGGGAAGAGAAATGGGTCGGGTCGAGAATGGATGGGGGCGGCGGAGGAGGATAATGATGATGAGGAGGAGGAGGAGAGGAAGAGGAGGAGGGCGAAAAGGGAAGAGACTAGGATGATTGAGAGGAGGGCTTTGGGGTCTTTGATTGAGAGAATGGGGGCGGTGGCGGCGGCGGCGGCGGCGGGTATGGAGGAGAGAAATGGAGACGGTGTTGGTGTGGGTGTTGGTGGCGGTGGCGATGGGGAATGGGTGGAGTTTTGCATTGCTGGGTACTGTGAGAGTGGCGGATGGACGATCTGATGACAGTGAGGTTTTGATTCGATTCTCTCTGCCTACCTAATACCCTCTTCTGTGTCTTCTTTCTTTATTTTCCTCCCTTTTTTTGTCCCTTTCAAATTCACAACCGCACCTAATTTTAGAAGATGTATTCAATTGAAATTTTAAGGGATTTTAATTCTTTTAATAAATTTATAGGTATTCAATTAAGATTTTAAGTGATTCTATGAAATTTAAGATGTATTCAATTAGAATTTTAAGATAGTTTATTAAAATCCTTATAAATCTAGGTGTATTTAATTGGGATTTTAAAGAAGTTTATAACATTCTATGTGCATCCAATTAGAAATTGATTTTTAAGAATTTGATAAACTTGATGAATTAAAGGGAATTTGAGAGATTTCGTAGTGTATTTTAAGTATCTACAAATCTTATCTCTCCCTATGAGATTTTGAGGGAATTGAATTAAAATTTTATATGAAATCTCTACAAATCAATTAAACTCTATAAAAATCCATGAATTTATAAATCTATTAAAATGTCTCAAATTCTCAATTGAATACATCCCCTTAATTCTGGATTAATTACATTTTACACCCGTAATTAATTGTTATTCAATTTACAATGTGACATCATATTCAAGACCCTGTTTGGTATAGATGATTCCATTGGTTAGTTGGGTCCGAAATCCAGACCACTTCCACAATGTAACAAATAGACACAAAAACCACATAAGCTCACCGAACTTCACTCTCTGGTTTCACCCTCCTCTCTTGGCAGTAGTCCAATCGCCGGATAGAACCCTCTCTCCTACATTTAAGTATTCTGAAAATAGATGAGAATGAAGCAAACTTCTCCTTTGCAATCCTCCAATTTTAAAGAGAATTATTACGGAAACTTCTCCTTTCTAATTCTCTAATTATAGAGAGAATTATTATAGATAACATTTCTTATTGAGTACTCAATCTTTTAACTCTAAGTTTGCCGTAATTTTCATTTTTTTTATTTCAACATATATTAAAAATAGTAACTTATCCATTACAGACCAATCTCTATACCAAACTGAAACCATAAGGTATTTGATACACTAAAAAGAGTTATTCATCCTTGTAATATAGTTATGTGCATGCTATAATTTGAGTTAAAGCTATATGAGCATAATATATTTTACTCTCAGTGCTACAATTAGAAAATTACAAAAAACGTTAATTTCAACAATATTACTATGGTGATGTAAATGTTCACCCTAATATTTATTTATTTATTTTTTTTTTTTTTTCCACCCCACCCCTACACACCCCGTTTCGACCTTATACTACCCCACCCCTTACCCACACCCTCACCAATATCGGTTTATAAAAGTAAGGCCAAATTGAATTCATGGTCCTCATAGTGATAAGATGTTCGGAAAATTACCTCTGTGGTAAAAAAATTAGAATTTAAACCTTTGTGATGAAAGTTATTAACATATTTAACCCAAATGTGAGATTTCTGTTAAACCTCAGTTAAATGTAGGGATAAAAGTGTCCAACCACTATTTCTTTTTAGCCTTCTTCTCTCTACCTCCTCTCGGCTCACTCTCCAGGCTCTCACACATTTATTCTCTGTTAGCCATTTTCTTTCTGTCTCTGTAATCTTAAAAATGTAGGAATAACATTATTCGAATGCTTAGGAAAAAAAATTACACCTTTAATGAAAGCAAGACTGCAAGACATTACCCCAAAAGAAACCCATTTAGGAATGTACCAATAATTTCCAATTAAGTATTCAAACGAAGAATTGCAGACTTCAAGCATTAAAATTCTTACATGTTCAGGCAATTATGACTCGGATAAAACGAACGGCAAGCACTTGACTCTTTGATCTTCAAATGAGCAAAAGTAAACACGCAAAATGGGTTGAATCAGCATTAACCCAAGAATTGCAGACTTCAAGCATTGCAGAATTGGCGGCGAGGAGGCCGATGATGAGGTCTGGGCTCCAGGTGGTGCCGATGCAGAGGGCGGTGCTGCTGAGGCGCTCGAGGGCGAGCTAGCGTTTGCAGACGAGGGAGCAGGCATCACGGCTGGGCTTGGAGTCAAGCCGCCGGAAGACCTCGACGATCAGCTCGCGAGGAGACACGTGTTGATCTGATCGTGGCCTTGCATTGCACCGTGGATGTATAATTACACAAACGCAGAGAGAGGAAGAGAAGGCTAGCAGAAATAAAGAGTGCGGTTGGACATTTTTATCCTTATACTTAACTGAGTTTAACAGAAGTTTGTTTTTTGGGTTAATTTTGCTAATAATTTTCATAACAAGGGTTAAATCCTAATTTTTTTTACCACATGAGTAATCCTCCGAATACTCTATCGTTGCGGGGACTATTAATCCGATTTGGCCTAAAAGTAATGAGGAATTATCCAAGCTTAGTGTTGCTTTATTGACTTGCTGGCAAATTTAGAAAATAAGAAATCAAGTTGTTTTTAACAATGCTAAACCTTACCCGACTAGAGTTAGGTTTTTAGCTCTTAGTTTGGGTAAAGACTATTTAAGTGCTAATAAGAAAGTAAGTACTGTAAATAATAAGAGTAAAAGAAACATTAGATGGATGCCTCCCAGTGATTGCTTCTGTAAATTAAACTTTGATGGGTCTGTCAAAGAATCTATGGCGGCGGCCGGATTTGTTCTCATAAATGATTGTGGTGTGTCTGTGGTTGCTGGTGCTAGATGTTTGGGGTCGACCTCTATCAACGTTGTTGAATGCTTGACTTTTAGAGACGCTCTTTGGATTACCAAAAGCAGAGGGCTAAAGAAGATCTCGATGGTAGGAGATTTGAAACTGGTGGTGCAGGATGTGGCTGGTAAATGCATATACCTTGGCGCCTTAGCTTTATTATTGAAGATGTCCAATGTATTGCCGACTATTTCGATTGCATCTCTTAGACTCATATCTTTTGTGAAGCAAATTTTGTAGCTGATGCAGTTACGAGTATTGGCTTCCAGTATGGCAACCTTCACATCTGGGATAAATCTTGTCCTTCTGTCGCAAGTAGGGCTCTTTTATTTGATTGTTTAGCACCTGGTTGTATTAGAGGTGACTCCCTTTAAGTTCTCACTCTTTTGTATCTCAATTGGGGAATTGTCAGTTATTCAAATAAGACTGTTTAGTGATTAATTTGTCTAGAAAATCATGGCATGAGTATCCAAATTCGAAAAGTTGTCGTGTGTGACATAGGAAGAAGAAGTTGCTAGAATCCTCCCCCTATGTGGCTAGCCTCTCTAGAGAGAAAAGAGATAGATGTTCTCTCATCTTTCCTCAAAGAAACCCTAATCAGGTTAAGCCTTATAACTTCACTTTTATACTACTTAACAATTGAGTGGCAAACTTGAAATTAAACTAACTTACCCTCCATGGCCGGCTTCCCTTTTTTAGTGGATTAATTGTCCATTTTGTTTTAGTTGTAATACAACTTAAACTTAATGGTCTTGTGGATCAAAACCCATTTGGGTTATGAAGCCCGAAACTAACTTAAGGCCCAATATGAATGTTTCGTCTTTTATTAATTAACTTTTAATTATTCTTAGCCATAAACAATTTCACTATTTAATTTTCTTTACTCAACTCCGTTGTATTCTTCAATCATTACTTTACATGGTGTGCGATTCCTTAGGTTTCTTTCAGCAAGGCAGTGGGCGATTAGAACTCTTACTAATCAATTGTGAATTGAAATTTACTTTCAATTCTTGTTTTAGTGATTATAAATCTTCAGGGCTTCCACAAATCATTCTCTATTTCAATACTCTTGATCACATTGTTTGGTTGATAGTTTATTCATGTCTACTATACAATGCGATTCTTTTCTCTATATATGATTACAATGAATGTCTTTTGGAATGACTTCCTAAATCTCATTCATACTCTGATCAAAGATTCTTAATCATATCTAGAGTATTCTCCCTCAACGATTTGAAGGTTAAAGATCCCTTGTTGTACATTCACATGCTGACATGATTAAGTAGCTTAGCCCCAATGATATCGTGGACACCCTCAAATGGAATGCCTTTAACACTGTCAAAGACTAAGGACATAACTACAAGACAACTACGATGTCTCAAGTCAAATGACTACTTTGCATTATCTCAACCATGAGTTCTCATGTGACATGAGTATGAGAACTCCTTATTGATCAAGTTTAGTGGACTCACTCTTTATTGGGCACCTACATATTTGTCTTGGTGTCATCACATTAATTACTCGAGACCAATTCCTATCTTGTGAGAGAAGATATAGCATGTACTGATCTATCCGAGTCGTTAATGCCCAATTGGTAATTCTATAATCTGAAACGTTTAAGATATGTGTATGAAAGAGAAATGTCTTATGAATCTAACTTCTTTAGATCATATTCTCTTAATTACATATTCCTTGGACTTACCGTTTAAGCGTATAACATTTAATAAGACGACCATCTATTTGACTCGCCTGACTGAGCTCGATTGCAAGTTGGCACACTTGCATTCACAAGAAGAACGTTGTTAGCTCATAATTAATCAGTTTGCACATCACATAGGCATTGTAACTTTTCGGATCAAGCAAACAAATCAAAATATTTAAGAAGTGGTAAGGAAAAAAACAGTGCGAGACAAAAACTTGAAGGAAGAATGGAAAGGAAAAATTCAAGAAACAAAAAGAAATAAGCCAACTCCAACTAAGAGTGTTGAAACTCTAACTGATGAGAAATTTATAGGTCAGCAGTTGGAAACTGTCCAACTTCCCATCATCACAATCTAAGAAGTGGGGAGCAAAACAGACATATTTGTTTGGATATTAATTGATAACCGCAAGGCAGTGGGGAGTAAAGATTGCGTTAAGAAATGACTACTTGTAATTTGCGGTTTTCTTTCGATGGCTTGCACTTGGATGATTTTGTTCGATTAAAGTACTTGGGCTTGGAGTTGGTTCCTAAACCCAAAACAACGTTCAAAAGCGGCGCGGGGGTGCAGCTTTGGCTCGGCAACTCCTATACCACGCACACCTCTGCCAGTGTCCTTGCTAATGCTACGTATGAACCACGTGACACTAGACAAATATTTCACATCATTAAAATCTAATCAAGAATTTAGTAAACTAAAAAAAGTTAATTTCAGAAATAAAAGCAACCAATTCATCAAGCTCCTATTTATTCCATATGCATATCACAAATTAAAGACACTTAAAGTTTCAAATTCACATCATGACAAAGTGATTAATTAAAATTTATTAGCATATTAATATAATTTCAACCTAATACTCTCGTTCCACTTGCTGCAAATGTCCCACGCATTGGTATCGTAGTTCCACATGCACGGACCAGTTGGCTTTATAATCCACAGACAGTAATTACACAACCAATCGTCTCTTTTATGTATGTATATGTCGAAATAATGAAATTCAGACCCCCATGCGAAACTGCACCAGAATTGTGTAGTCCCCAAAATATTAGGTCTAAAAGGAAATGCGTAGCTGCCTTTATCAGGAATTGCTTGGGCACCAAGATCATCGTTCTTGGATTTACAGTGCATCACCAACTCTGCGCCCACATCATTGGTGCTATTGATACTTCTTTTATGCGGCAAAATCCCTGCTTCGCACGTAATACTTAGGAACAACACCAACACCGTCAGCAGAAATGCATTTCTAATGTAGAAAGCCATAGTGAAAATTTTCGAAACCCCTGGAGGCTGGAGAGTTTCTTGGTGGGAGGTAGACCTGACAATTTCTTACACGACCCGTTAACATGACACGTAAACGACACGAAAATAACGGGTTTCGGGTCAACACGATAACTAATCGGGTCATTATCGGGTCACATGATAATAACCCGTTAATAACGGGTCCTTAACAGGTTTACACGAGAGTGACACGCGGATAACCTGTTTCGACACGATAAGAAAAATGCTATTTTGATGATTTTAATTTTTTAAACTACTAAAAAAAAACTTACTTAAAAAAACTTACTATAAAATGCAATAGATATAATGAATATGTATATATTGTTTATTAATTATTATTCTACTATTATCCTATATAAATTTTAAAATTTAAGTTTTATTTATTTATTTATTTTTATAGTATATTATAGGCAAAGATTGAGATTAAAAATCATAAAACACATTAAAAATAAAAATATCAAGTAATTTAAAAATACCAAACACATAAAAAAATTATAATAATTAATTTCCCACCTAATATTTCAAGAGTTTCATCCATTTCCCGCCTAATGTTTGGGAAATTTTGCAGACTATATCCATCCATTTCCCGCCTAATATTTAACCCAAAGAAACTCTAAGTGTTAGTTAATGTATCGTTTTGATGGGATACGCATCCTATGAATCTAAATTCAATGATCCAACCGTCAAACTTATTTATATACGCTTTGAGATCGCATAAACCAAAATTTGCAAAAAAAAAAAACATTCAGAGATCAATTAACAAGACAAAACTTTTTGACGGTTATAAACGAAAAATCACGATTTAACGGTTATTTTAACTCTGATTTTGATGATTTTTTACAGCTACACTCCTTCACCCTATATGAATACAATGAATGAATTCGATCTTCAATTTAAAATATTTACACTAGTGGATACCACATAATCTTATGTTATATTTGATGAAGGTATAAATAAACTCTTAAGTGTTAGTGAATCTATCGTTTTGATGGGATACGCATCCTACGAAACTAATTTCAATGATCCAACCGTCAAACTTTTTTATATATGCTTCGAGATCACATACGCCAAAAATTGCAAAAAACAAACACTCAGATATCAAGTAATGAGACAAAACTTTTCGACGGTTATAAACGAAAAATCACGATTTAACGTTTATTTTAACTCCGATTTTGATGATTTTTTACAGCTACACTCCTTGACCCTATATGAATACAATGAATGAATTCGATCTTAAATTTAAAATATTTACACTAGTGGATACCACAAAATCTTATGTTATATTTGATGAAAGTATAAATAAACTCTCAAGTGTTAGTGAATCTATCGTTTTGATGGGATACGCACCTACGAAAAACGATCCAACCGTCAAACTTATTTATATATGCTTCAAGATCGCATACGCTAAAAATTGAAAAAAACAAACATTCAAAGATCAAGTAACGAGACAAAACTTTTCGACGGTTATAAACGAAAAATCACGATTTAACGGTTATTTTAACTCCGATTTTGATAATTTTTTATAGCTACACTCCTTGACCCTGTATGAATACAATGAATGAATTCGATTTTCAATTTAAAATATTTACACTAGTGGATACCACAAAATCTTATATTATACTTGATGAAAGTAAACTCTTAAGTGTTAGTGAATCTATTGTTTTGATGGAATACACATCCTACAAAACTAATTTCAACGATCCAACCGTCAAACTTGTTTATATATGCTTCGAGATCACATACGCTAAAAATTGCAAAAAACAAACATTCAAGATAAAGTAACGAGACAAAATTTTTCGACGGTTATAAATGAAAAATCATGATTTAACGGTTATTTTAACTCCGATTTTGATGATTTTTTACAGGTACACTCCTTGACCTTATATGAATACAATGAATGAATTCGATCTTCAATTTAAAATATTTACGCTAGTGGATACCACAAAATCTTATGTTATACTTAATCAAAGTATAAATAAACTTAAGTGTTAGTTAATGTATCGTTTTGATGGGATACGCATCCTATGAAACTAATTTCAATGATTCAACCGTCAAACTTGTTTATATACGCTTCAAGATCGCATACACCAAAAATTGCAAAAAACAAACATTCAGAGATCAAGTAACAAGACAAAACTTTTCGACGGTTATAAACGAAAAATCACGATTTAGCGGTTATTTTAACTCTAATTTTGATGATTTTTTACAACTACACTCCTTGATCCTATATGAATACAATGAACTAATTTGATCGTCAATTTAAAATATTTACAGAAGTGGATACCACAAAATCTTATGTCATGATGATCTATGAAAATTGAGGATTTTGTAAAAGGAATAACATGTAAGCTTTGAGTTCCATTGGCAAGGTTACATGGTCATTTAGATTTTTAAAACCCTCCAAATCTCATGAATAATGTTATTTATTTGAGTGAAAAATTAATAAAATTAATAAAAATTATTGTAGAAGTGTGAAAAATGTAATCACTCGTAATGAAAAGCTTTACAAGTTTCATTTAAGGGGTCAACTCCGAAATTTAGTATGTATATACTAATTTAGTATTATGTTTTACATTTTTTTGGGTTAAATTATGTTTTTCATTTTCATTTTTATTGATTTAAAATATATTTTTCTTAACGGGTAATGGGTCAGGTCATATTACCTGAAAATATTAACGGGTTGATTTCGGGTCGGGTCATATTACCTAATTACTTTAACGGGTATTACACGACACGACCCGTTAAGTTATCAGGTATGACACGAAAACGATACAAACACGAGAAACATGACACGAATGCCAGGTCTAGTGGGAGGACACTTGGGTTGCAAAATGTTCTTTAATGTGATAAGTTTTATATAGTCTAAATCAATGTGGTTCATAGAACTTGGTATACATATTTTTTATTTGAATAAAAGGAAATTATGTTGTTATCACCAAAAAAAAAAAAAACATTTTTGTTTGCTAAAAAAACCCTTCCATAATAATATTGTTGATAGCCATTGTTATGTTATAAATATTTAATTTTAGGTGTATTGAATATGAGTATTTGATATGATGTTATAACATACAATTTGAAGAGTATATAGCTTATGTTTTAATCAAACGTATATAGCATATGCTTGAGTACATTGTATGGAGCACATATTTATGACATGTTTACTTAAAAGGAATGAAATTTGTTTTGTTTTGTTTTGTACAAAAAAAGGGGAAATTTTATTGGATTACATCAATGACATGTTTACTTAAAAGGAATGTCATTTGTAAGAAAATGAGTATCATTCCCTCATCGTGTTTATCAACGACCAAAGATTCGCATTGGGCGAATTTTAATCAAGAATTATTGTGAATTTTAAGATTACTCATTTCTAGTGATTCTTTTCTATTAGACTTGTATTTTATTGAGGAACAAGTTTCTCTTTCCTCGTTGTTTACTATAATAAAGGCACTGAAATAGGGCAATATATCCTATAATATCCATACGCCTTATTTATGTCCATTCTCTCTTGTTGCACCTTCTCTCTGCTTTTAGAAAATTGGACACAACACGGTGCTACATACTAATTCACAATTATCATTACGCATCCAAGTTCTTCTAAAATGTGGTCTTAATTGTCGATATTTTTTCAGTCGTCATTGCATAAGCCTTCACCATGATGTAGGAACCCAACTTTTATGCGTTCCATATTAAGATTTTGCTTATATTGTCTTTGTATTCTTTACCGGACACTCCTACACTCCTCACAAATGTATTTTTCTTTCTAATTATAGAAAGTTTGGAGTGTCAAATGAGATTTTAGGAGTGCTAATAACAATTCCCTTTAGAATATATTATTTTGCATATATTGTGAATTAGTTATTATGAAGGAAAAAAAAAATTAGAATTTTCAAAATCCGTGCCAGACGTGGCTTCGAGTTTCGTCGGCGTCAGGTCGAGTAACTTCACCCCATTGGGGTAGGCTGGCATAAAGCCTAAAAAATAGGCTGGCTTCCCTAAAAAAACCTTCCAATTGATCCAAATAGGTTGGCACGTAGCCCAAGCCAGATTGTACGTCGGTCCAAAACGTGCTGAGCAATGTCCCAGCCTATGTGACGTCATGCTAGCGTCAGCATGACGTCACATGGCACTACTGATTTTTTATGTGTCAGGCGTGTGAGAAACACGAGCGCTTGGGCGAGCGTTTCTGACAGAAAAAAGGTGGCGGGGCTTGCCGCAGGCGTTATAAACGGGAGCAGGAGAAGCCATGTGGCTCTTTTTGGACCGTTAGATTTCCAACGGGCTAGTTTTCTGTCCAACGGTAAAAAAAAATTTGAAATTCAAAACCAATGGCTAGTGACGTGGAGCGTTCTCGACCGTCTAATTCCTAAATCAACGGTCCACGATTTTCGTCCAAAAAACAATTAAAAAAAAGAGAAGAAGGAAACGGTCAGAATTATGACCGTTGGCCACATGTCCAAATCTGGGCTGTTAGATTTCAATCTTTTTCAAATCTAATGGTCCAGATTAATTAACTTAATAAAAATTAATAAAAAATTACTAAAACTACAAAAAAATTAAAAAAAAAATTATTAATTTTTCCTATAAATACCTAACCATCATCTTCCACCTTACACCACATTTCAATATTTTCAACACTTTCAACCAAATGTTTCATATACTTTTCTGTGAAAAAAATGGCTACGTGGAAGCTCATTGAAGATGTTACACTGTGTCAATGCTGGGTTCAAATTACTCATGACCCAATTATGGGTAATGAGATGTAGTTGTGAGAACTGTGGAGTAGAATTACTACAATGTTTTGCGATAGGCTTGGAAAAGACACAAGAAGTAGTCAAGGTCGTTGGAAAAAACTCAGCAACTTGCTTACTTGTTGGAAAAATGCTCTTTCTCATGCTTCCACTAATTTGAGTAGTGGGAGAAGGTTAGCGGATCATGTGACAATATTTTTATTTATTTATATGTATTCCACCCACATCAATATCAAAAGCTACGACTATGCAAGCAATCTTAGCAGCTACTGAAAGACGTGATGCGGCTAATAAGAGACAAAGAGAAATACTTAATTGAGAAATGGAGCTTTTAGAGAAGAAATGATGGCTCAAGTAAATTGTGATACTATGAACAAGCTTCTAGTAGGAATGTCTCCGAATTCTAAATATTTTTGGACATTGAAAAAAAGAGACGTGGTGCGAATGAGGCGTGCGAGAGACGAGGGATCAAGTTGAGGGGGTTCTAGCTACACAGATCCTAGCAACGAATATCCTAGCACCACATATCCTAGCTCCTTAGACTTTGTATAATTTCGTATTTATTTCTCGTACTTTATGGCGTCATTTGGCACACCATATAAGGCATCAGATGGTACTAATAATACAGAACACGATGTTCGATGTATTAATTAAATAATCCGGGCCCACTTATTTTATAGAGTGAATACCTGCTTCCTTATACTCTCCAAAACCACAGGACAATTTGGTCGCTCTCTCTTTCCTCTCCAGAAGTAGTCTTTTCCTTTCCAGATGGTTTCTTTGCCTCTTGCGTGCTTGCTCTCTCATCTGAACCCAGGTTTGTCTTCTTCTTTTTCGTTTGAATCCCAGTTCATCTTCTCATTTGTCTTCTTCTTCCCAAGTTCCGCCCTCCCTCTGTTCTTCCCCTCCTCCTATTTTTGTTGCAATTTTCTTTCAATTGATTGAATCTAGTTATTGTTTTATCTCTAATTATGCAATTGATTATGTAATTTTGTGTTTTAATTAGAATTTTCAATTTTTAGGGTTTGCTGTTGGGGTCGAATTTTAGATTTGTTGTTGGTGTTGAATAGGGTGCATTTTAATCCAAACCAAATGTGGTTCAGCTGGTGTTTCTATGAATATCCTTTTCAAATGCTACTTAAATGTTATAGGGAGACATTGGAAGCCCGTCGTTTGTAGTCTGCTTCTGTAGACAGCTCTTTCTAGTTAATGGGAAGGGAAACGCTTATATGTAGAAATCCTGACAGAGAAGAAAAATTGCATTGAACATATGAAATCATAATTCATAGGAGTGAAATTATTTTGCTTCATGGTGCAATGGGAAAGGGAAGAGTGGGATTGAGACAAAAATAGCATTTGCATTTCAATTGTAATGATTTTTCTTGTAGTAATATGTTAGAAAAATTAATGTGATAGAACTAGTGTTTAGTTCATCGCCATTGGTCTGATTTCTAGTTCCTGTTGATGTTCCCTTGGTATATTTCTTCACGATGAACATCTGCTTGATTGAACCACAAATAATTTGTGTTAACATCCTTGTTAGTTAGAACTTTAAGGTAAGGTTTACTTTCCCTACCCCAATGGAAAAAAGAAAAGATTATTCTTCCACCACAAACTCCTTTTAAGTTTCTTCACCTTGTTGCAATCCCCACTAGTGCTCAATCAAGTCACTTTGATGGCTTAAGTGCATGTATGGTCGTTGCATTGAAGTGTACTGATCAATGATAAATTATGTGTAACGTCCATCCCATTCCAATGGCTCATGTTGTACGGGATCTTCGGTGCGGTCATAAGCACAATATATACGTGTTCTGGAGTTGTTCATCGTGTCCGGCTAGTATTCATCGATGACATCATAATCATACTCATCTTTCACAATCATGTTGTGGAGAATGATACATGTCATCATGATGGATCGAAGAGCCTCGACATCAAACATTTTGGTAGTAGCCCTGACAATCGCCCAACGAGCTTGCAAGATGCCAAAATAACACTCCACATCTTTCCCACACACCTCTTGACATTTTTCGAAGTGTTTTTCTTTTTCACTTTGTGGATGTGGTACTGTTTTGACAAATGTTGTCCACCTTGGGTAAATGTCGTCTGCTAGGTAGTATGCTCCTTCGTATTTATGGCCATTGACCAAATATGTGACTCTTGGTGCTCTTCCTTGCAGCTCCTCGTTGAACAATGGAGATTGGCTAAGGACATTGAGGTCATTGTGAGCTCCCAAAACACCAAAATAAGCATGCCAAATCCATGTATCAAATGAAGCCATCGCTTCCAAAATGATACTTTTGGCTCATTTTCTGTCGCCATAAGCTCATTGCCACGCACTTGGACAATTTTTCCAGGTCGAGTGCATACAGTTGATGCTTCCAATCATGCCAGGAAAGCCTCACATCTCACCCTTCTTCAAAAGCCTTTGCAAGTCCATTGTCGTGGGTTTTTAGAGGTACTTATTGATGTAGAGGGTTTCGATTGCGGAGCAAAACCTCATCAGGGACTCCAGAACAGTTGATTTTCCCATCCTCGCTATCTCATCCCACTTGATCTGCAGATGCTCCATATGCAAGCATCCGCAAGATAGCAATAATTTTTTGCTCTGGAAGAAGACGTAGAACATGAAAAACATCATTTTTTTGCACAAAGTATGGATCATGGTTGCAAATAACAATCATGATTTTCTCGAACATACTTGTTGCATTCTAAAACGACGTCTAAAAAGATGATCAGGGAACAAACTGTTGCGGATAAAATAATCTTCCAAGAGATCTTTACCTCGTCTTTCCCTCTTTCTATCCAAGTTTGCGGCACGTCTGGGTTTGGATATCTAAACCACAGCTTCCATGACACGAAGGGAATATGAGGCTTTCTGCCTTCTATGTTCATCATCCTCATCCTCTTTCATTGCGAAAGCCTTATCTCCATCTTCCTCGAGATTGAACAATTTGTTCTGTTCTGCCAACAATTTTTTCTGTTGCTTATCGATTTCATACAATCTCCTTGAAGAAGACATTGTAAGAACTCAAGATTTAAAAACGATGAAGAAGGATTATGAGCTAAAGGATTGAGATTGGTGTATGAATTAGGATGGATGTAGGGTTTATATGGACAAAAAAAGAAAGGATGGGATTTTGCATAATGCCACGTGGCACTACGTGATTGGTTGAAAATTTTATTGAAATCTTAGCTAAATTATTGTAAACAGATAATGACACGTGGCGTGCGGGATTGATTGAAAATCTTATCGAAATCTTAGTTAAAATATTGTAAACAGATAGTGACATGTGGCGCATCAGGATTAGTTGAAAATTTTTTCGGAAATTTATCCAGAAAATAGTACTTTCGGATAATGACACGTGGCGTAACAAGATTGGTTAAAAATCCTATCCGAAATTAAAACTAATTTTTTTTTAATATTTTCTAAAAAAATTAATAATATTTTAATGGGCTGGGTACCAGTGCATTTTTTAAGGGTGAAGATGCATTTGGCCAATTACTGTTCATTGGGGTCAATCACTATTCATTTGAGTGGATTAAATGGGCTGGATGCTAGCGCATTTTTAGGGGTGGAGTTGCTCTAAGCTTAATAAGATAGACTTGAGAAGGAATAGGACAACATCTACTATTCAGCACTGGATATGCAATAATGTAGTTGCTTACATAAACAAGACGCATAATACAAATTGGCATGCATGTTCATTTGTGTATTTTGAATGAATCAAATATAAATAAATTTGAGCAACTCATTATGTTTTAACTTAGTGGTTGATTATTGCAAACTCAAAACCAAATAAAGAAGCAGTTCAGTGTGTTTCCATAAAGCTTCAAGTTAACATTTTGAGCCTTTTGTTTTGGGTTCCTTATTGAACTAAAAACAACACTAAATTCCTTTAAGGCCTAATTGGATAAATGGTCATCCGTGATAGGGTATTCTAAAGATAGCCCTTGAAATTAATACCAAACGGAATATCTGGCAATTATGATCTAATGTATTGTAAATTGACTAGCCAAACGAATCAGTCAAGATATGGGGACCACTTTCTATTAAAAAATTAATAAAATATTATTAAAAACTAAAAAAATATTTAATATTTTTTAAATATTAAAATGATAAATAAAAGTAAAATTAAAAAAAAAAGGGTAAAGTACAAAAAACTACCTCAACTATTGGGGTCACGACAATTTCATACCTCATCTTTTAAAATTGACAATGTCATACCTCATCTTTTAAAATTGACAATGTCATATCGCATCTTACGAATTTGTGACAATGTCATACCTCCGTCAATTTTTCTGTTAGTTTTTCTGTTAAGTGCTCATGGCTTGATTCGGGACATACTTTCTATTAAAAAATTATTAAAAACTAAAAAACAATTATTTAATATTTTTTAAATATTAAAATAATAATAAAAAGCAGAGGAAAAAAAAAAAAAAACCATCAGTTCATCCCTCCCCTCCCCCTCCCCCCTCCTTTCTCTTCTCCCCATCTTCATTTTCTTCCCCCAACCTGCAAACCCAAAAAAATAAAAGAAAATAAAAATATTTTGAAAACCCAACAACCCCCCTGCGGAAGAACAAGAAGGAGAAGGAGGAGGAGGAGGAGGAGGAGGAGGAAGAAGAAGAGGAAAAAAAGGAGGAAGGAAAAAAATAAAATAAAATTCCCCCTGTCGGTGCGGAAGAAGAAGAAGGGAGAAGGAGAAGGAGGAAGAAGAAGAAGAGGAAGAAGAAGAAGAGGAAGAAAAGGAGGAGGAAGAAGAAGAAGAGGAAGAAAAAATAAAAAAAAAATTGAAAACCCATCAACACCCCCTGCGGAAGAAGAAGAAGGACAAGGAGAGGGAGAAGGAGGAAGAAGAAGAAGAAGAGGAAAAAAAGGAGGAAGGAAATTTTTTTTGTTTTTTAAACCATCAACTCCCCTGCGGAAGAAGAAGAAGAAGAAGAAGAAGAAGAGGAAAAAAAAGAAGGAAAAGAAAAAAAAAAAATTTTGAAAACCCATCAAACCCCAAATCCATCACTTTCATCCATTCTCCACATCCTCTTCCGCACCCATCCTCCACATTCTCTGCTCACCCATCTTCCCGCCGACGGGATCTGGGTTTTTTTTTTTTTTTTTTTTCCCTGGGTTGCAGGAGGGAGAAGAGTGTGCGTGTGGGTGTGGGTGTGGGGGGAAGACAAATTGGATTTTTTTTTTTTTTTCTTGGGATTTGCAGGTGGGGGAAGAAGATGAAGATGGGGAGAGGAGGGAGGAGGGAGGAGGGGGGAGGGGAGGGACGAAATGAGGGTTTTTTTTTTTCTTCTGCTTTTTATTATTATTTTAATATTTAAAAAATATTAAATAATTGTTTTTTGAGTTTTTAATAATATTTTAATAGAAAGTAGGTCCCGAATTAAGCCACGTTAGCATTTAACAGAAAAATTGACGGAGGTATGACATTGTCACAAATTCGTAAGATGCAGTATGACATTGTCAATTTTAAAAGATGAGGTATGAAACTGTCGTGACCCCAATAGTTAAGGTAGTTTTTTGTAC
The DNA here is from genome assembly GCF_963583255.1 of Pyrus communis. Classification (NCBI taxonomy): domain Eukaryota; kingdom Viridiplantae; phylum Streptophyta; class Magnoliopsida; order Rosales; family Rosaceae; genus Pyrus; species Pyrus communis. Next base: position 16,814,349 of record NC_084806.1, read on the forward strand.
TTTACCCTTTTTTTTTTAATTTTACTTTTATTTATTATTTTAATATTTAAAAAATATTAAATATTTTTTTTAGTTTTTAATAATATTTTATTAATTTTTTTAATAGAAAGTGGTCATCATCTCTTGTCACGTCAGCATTTAACAGAAAAACTAACAAAAAAATTGACGGATGTATGACATTGTCACAAATTCGTAAGATGCGGTATGACATTGTCAATTTTAAAAGATGAGGTATGAAACTGTCGTGATTCCAATAGTTAAGGTAGTTTTTTGTACTTTACCCTAATATTGTTGATAACTTTCGACATTTATTTTGGTCTTATGTTGTAGTTATGTTATAAATATTTAATTATACGTACATTGAATATGAGTATTTGATAAAATGTATATAGCATACAATTTAAAGTAAGTATATATATATATAGCTTATATTTGAACAAAACCTATTATATGTTTGAATACATTGTTTGTAGCACTCTCAAGTGATAGTGATGATCACCACCCTATTTATTACCGTTAGATAAATTTAAATTTTGAGATATGTGTAGAGAATAGACACAAATATCAAAATTTAAACTCATCCAATTGTAATAAATAGGATGGTGAGCATTACCATCACATGAGGGTGGTAAGCAAAAATGCAGCCCATATTTTTCAGACGTATTTACGATTTGCTTCTACACATATTTATGTATGAATACATTCATGTAGCACATATTTAAGTGTTTTATTAAGGGGCTTGTATTCAATTGATATTTGAAGAAAGAGTTATAAATCTATGGAGGTTAATGGAGTTTCATACACTCCAAGTGAAATTTGGGTGAAATCATTAGAAATCTTAGGGGGATGGCCCTTATTTCCTAATGCCTAATAAAAACTCTATAAAATCCATCCAAAGGGCGACCTCAAGCCAATAAGGTTCACCGTTTTGTGAGAGTCGGGGAAGGGGGTAGATTGACACGTGGCGCCTTGTTACTATCCACAGAGGAGCCACTTCACAAGTTAACGGCTGTTTTAACAGAAAACTTAAAGTATGTATCCCAGAATTATGACTTTAGGTACCAGACTAGGAATAAAAAAAAAACTTGATGTATGAAATGTTGAAAAATAAGAAACTTCAGGTAGTAAACTGAGATCAACCCTTAAATTTATATGACCTAGCCCAACCTGGCCCGCCCTATTTAATTTTCAAACAGATTCGATCTGATCCTCCAATTTTGCGCTCGACTTGCCTGTGCCCTCCTTACTTCATAGTTGGTGTTTTCTTATTTGAAAAGATTCCAAGATTGGTGTAATGTGAAAAATATTGAAACTACATGGCATATTTTAAAAATCACACCAAACATAGAGGGCCAAAATGTAATTAAAAAATTAGAGTGGAAATTTAAAAAACTACCAAAATTTGGATTATGGATAGAATTTTCACAAACCATTGTGACTTTTCATAGTTCTAACTAAAACTTGACATGAAAATACTACAATGCCCTTTTCTTAACCAAAAATACTCTACATCTTCTACATTATCAGTCTTTTCTCGTATAAAATACCTTAAAGTGTAGATTTTTGGCGTTAGAAGCTCTACCGTTCTTAGAATTCGGCCTGACCAACCAACCAACCAAAACTCCTATCTGTAACCGACCAATTCCCATTCAATCAGATCCAAAAATATCGTTGTGTTTCTGGGTTTTCTGAGAGGAAAGGCAACTGTGTTTTGTAGAGAGATGTTAACATTGTGTTTGGATGGTGAGAAAATCAAGAGAGAAGATAGTGGAAGCTTTGAGAAGACGTACATAAGAATAAGGTAGGGTGGGGCTGGAGAGTTGCTTTCTACTGAGTGTCGATGCTTGATTCTAAGAAATGAGATTGGCGACCATAAATTAGATTTTGGTTTCGTTCAATTGCTTTCAGTTACAGGTAAAATTAAAGAACACCAGTCATTTCTGTTAGCTCTCTTTTCTAAGCGGATAGGAGTTCTAAGTGGTAGGCAGGGCCAAATTTAAAAAACGGTGAAGCTTCTAATGCCAAAAATCTACGCGTGAAAGTATTTTTATTAAAAATAAACATTGCACTATAGAGAAGATATAATTTTATAATTATTTTTGTTAAGAAATGACATTATAGTATTTTTATGTCAGGTTTTAGATAGAACTATAAAAAGTAATAATGGTGGCTAGAATTCTAGGTCAAAATTTTGACCAGCTTTTCAAATTTCCCTTTTCTTTCTCATTAGACCTTTTCCAACCCTGGGCTAAAACTCAAATTTCCACTTCTATTCCCTCCCAAAACTCAGCCCAACCCAATGCTAAAATGTGGCCTAAAACCTAAAACTCAAATGGAAGCCAAATTTAGCCCAGGATTAATGGGGCTAGCCCACTATATATGTATATTTTATTTAGTTTTATATTTATAAATATATTGAATCCAACAGTTAAGATCTGATTTGATGAAATTCAACGGTAAAAAAAATAAAAAATAAAAAAAAATTAACGGTCCAAATTTAAATCTAACGGCTAAAGTAATTAAAAAAAGAAATCTTTCATTTGTTTCATATTTTTTCATAGTGTTTAACGAGTTTCATGGTGTCAGTTAGTAATTTTTCAGTATTTGTCAGAATCCAAATATTTTTAGGGTAAAATGTTCGTAAAATTAAATTAGGATAGTCTACATAATTTTTTATTTTAAAAAAGTTACTTTAAGAAAAAAAAATTAGTCTAAATTCATTCTTTAATAATCTGGGGCTAAAATTTTAGGTCAGAAGGGTTGGAGCAGAAAAACTGTTTCTGGGTTAAAACCTAAATTTTCTGGGCTAAAAATTTTAGGTTTTAGGCCAAGGGTTGGAGATGGTCATTAGGCCATCACCAACCCTGACTCATAACCTATTTTTCCCCTTCTATTTCACCCCAAAATCTAACCCAACCCAAGCTTAAAATTGGACCTAAAACCTACAACCTAAAACAAAGCCAGATTTAGCCCCGGATTAGTGGGGTTAGCCCATCGTATATGTATAGTTTATTTAGTTTGATATTTACAAATTCATTGAATTTAACGGTTAAGATCTAATTTGATGAATTTCAACGGAAAAAACAAAAAATTAATGGTCTAAATTTAAATCTAATGGCTAAAGTAATTAAAAAAAAATCTTTTACGTGTTTCATATTTTTTTCAGTGTTTAACAACTTTCATGTTGGTTAATGATTTTTTTAGTATTTGTCAGAATCTAAATATTTTTAGATGAAAATGTTCATAAAATTAAATTAGGATAGTCTACATAATTTTTATCTTTTAAAAAAGTTACTTCAAGAAAAAAAATTAAAAGAGCACTCCTAAACCTCTCAGATCACCTAGGGGAGAGTGGATTAAATCTCCTCCCTCCCCCCAAAACTCCTCCACCCTATTCTAATCCACTGGGCTATGAGGGACCTAGGCTAAAACTGACTAGCCTAACCCTTAGGCCATGTGCTGAAAGGGTGACGTTAGCTGCAAGTTTAACACCAAGGTAGAAGAAGAAACAGAGGTGATCACGTGGGCTCAAAAAGCGTGGGCCCTACTATCCTTAGTTCGGCTCCAATAACCGCTTATCTAGTGCATCACCAACTTCGTGTCAATGGATTTGATGGCCAATACTCTCTTTTCCGAGAGTGCATGGATCTGATGGCCAACATTCTCTTGTCCGCGAGTGCATCACCCACCATGCCTGCATTGAAGAACTTCCCTACTTCACTCAGTTGGTCCACGTGCTTTGCGTCAACCTTGGCACCCTCTCCGCCGACTGGTTGCCGGCTACGAAGGTCGTCGCTCAACAAGCGCCCAAGTCCAGCAAGCCTTAGGTTCTCGACCTAGTGGTGCCTTTTGTTTCAAGTTGAAGGCTTGTGGAGGTTAAGCCTACTGTTATTAGGGGAAATGGGTATGAGATTATCGCCCTTGCGACTAGATCCCTTTTTTGGGAATTTTAAGGATTCTGTGATTGTGACTGTTCATCGTACATCGTGCAGTAAGAAATCATTTCAAAATTTAAAATTAAATATAAATAATACCTAACAAAAACTGATCGCATAATGTACGATGAATGGTCACAATCATGGGATCCCTAGGATCCCTAGAAAAAGAATCCGACGAGGATCCTTTTCCCTTGCCAATGCTTCCATGGGTCCCACCAAGGTAATTGTTCTATGATTGATAACAAATTTTTCATTGATGAAGTTGCACAACTCTTGGATGTTCTATTTTTAATATTAGTTAATCATTTCCTTTTTTTTTTTTTTATGCAAAGAAAATCATTAAAGCACGAAACCTCTAGTACAACCGTTTCCAATACAATCAAAATTAAAGGTAGGAAGAGTAGCATCAGGTAAACAGAAATCCTAATAATGAGGATTCGAGAGGGAGAGACCAAGGTGAGCTAAAGCATCCACAACAAAGTTTGCCTCCCTGAAAATGCGCTTCTAATCAACTTGACTAAAAGACCGAGCTAGGATATGAATATCATTGATGATAGAGCTGACTCTCCAAGGAATTCCCTAATGACCTTACATAGCTTCAATGATGAGCTTAGAGTCCCCTTCCACCATCACTTTAGTGAAACCCTTGCGCCTAGTGATGCGAGATTTATACGCACACAAATTAAACCCTCTTTTTGTCAATTGTAGTATAAGTATAAGTAGGGATCGTTCTGGACCGGGGATTAGGAGGGATTGTTAATCACTTGGATTTTGACTCAAAAACGTAAAATAAAGTTTAAAACACTAAACTAGACTCAAAGAATGTAAAACTAAACACTTAAAACACTAAAACAAACCAAAAGACTCAAACATCACCCAAAACACTCAAAACTGCCTTAAAATCACTTTCTGGGCAGTTTTGAGCACTTTGGTGAATTTGGACGAATTTGTGTAACAAATTGAATCAAAACACTTAGAAACACAAACTAAGATACTTTCTAACTAAATTGGACAATAAAGTAAAGGGGGATTTGGTTTTTGATGAAATTAAACTAAATGCACAGATTCTAAAACAGAATGTAAAGATGAATGTGATGAAATTGAATGGATGGGAACCTAGCTAAGGGGTTCATTTCCATACATGTTATACTTGCATAATAAAATGATTTCCAATTGCATTTCAATAAACCATGAATTCTCAACACCCCAAGTTAACCGTGATGCACTAATTAACCTTCAAATTTTCCTAACGTTATTGCATTGGATGGGTTAGCGCATACAACAATTCAAAACATTCCCCACAAGTCCCCTACATGATTGCATAATAGAGATACAAGCAAGAATCATTACGCTCTATGAAAATTATAAGTGTTGACGAGGCATTCGTTACTATGGAATATGCATGAAACTTATGCCAAGAATTCGTTTAACGCGATTGTTTATAAGCAACCTCCACTACTTGTGAATATAAGTTCGTAACTATTAGGTGAAACTCACTTATATTCTAGCGTCATATTCATGCATGAAAATTAAGTGTGCACTCTCAATAAACATACATAAATAAGTTATCAATCAAACAGTTAAACGAATTGAATCCACAACTTATGAAACGCAATTAGAAGTAATCAAATCAAAATGCAAGCATAAACATATATTTCGAATTCCCCCCTAGCCAAGGGGGGTTTAGTTGAATTTAAACATTGGAATCAAAGAAACACCTAAACATTCCAACAACTCAAACTTGAATTGTATGAACGTTTAGGCCCTCTTCTCTTCCATTCCTCATTCGTACAAAACAAAGAGTATTGAAATTAAACATTTGAAATCAAAGAAACACCTAAACATTCCAACAACTCAAACTTGAATTGTATGAACGTTTAGGCCCTCTTATCTTCCTCTTCGTTGTAGCACAAGGTCTAAGGATAATTTGATGGTGTGAATGGTTTGGGGAGTGGTTGGAGTGGCTGCAATGGAGGAGAAAAGTGTTTTGGTGGCTGCTGCAAGGGTGTGGAGAGGTTTTGACGAATTTCTGGAATATGGAAGAGTGAATCAGAATGAATGCAATGGATGCTTATTTATAGGTGAAATGGGGGGAACATGACAGCTAGGAGGGAATGTGGCTGCATGTTTGAATGATTAAAGGATGCATGTGGGTTGGAATTGCATGTGCAATGAATATGTGGCTGCATGTGCAAGGGGACAATCTGAAAATGCATGTGAAAGCATGTGTTGGCTGCAATGATGAAATGGATGGGAGTGCATGTGGCTTAATTAATTAAAGGGAGTGCATGTGCAATGTTTTAAAGGATGGAATGCATGTGAATATGATGGAAATCTGATGGGAATGGAAGATGCATGTGCTGATTTATGCATGTGATTAAAGGTGAGTGAATGATTATGGAATGCAATCTGAAATGGGAGATGGAATGGGATGTTTTGCATGTGAATTAAAGAGTAAATGCATGTGAATTAAAGAGTGAATGCATGTGCAATGACAGCTAGGTTGAATATGCATGTGGAATGGCTGATTTATTTGAAGATGCATGTGCAATGAAGTGGAATGACAGCTAGGTTATGATGATGAATGCATGTGGCTGATTTAATTGAATAGGAAAGCATGTGGATTTAATGGTTTAAAGGGTGAATGCATGTGGATGCATGTGTTGATGAATGGGATTAGGAAAGGTTTAAATGTCCTAAAACTAAAGGGAACAAGGTTCCAACACTTTGGTCTTCAATTAGGTCTTCAATTTCGTCCAACACTTTGGCTCCAAGCATAAGCTATCCATCCTTAGCCCAAAAGTGCTCCAAAAGTCTCCAAAATGCATCTTTTTGCTCCTTTAGCCCTTTGGACCTACAAACACACGAAAATAGCTTAAAGTACTAAAATAACTAAAGAAACATAACGTAAATGCACGAGAACAAGCCATTTAAGTCGCATGAATATGCTCCTATCAAATACCCCCACACTTATCTTTTGCTAGTCCTCGAGCAAAACAAAACAACAAAAGAACACGAAAGTAGACAAAACGAACAAAACACAACCTACAGCTTCCAACAATCGTCTCAGGGATTTCCAATGCACATGACAAGTTAAAAATCATTATTCCCACAGATTTTAGCCATCTTTACACTTAAGTACATTCTTACTCATAGTCACCACATACTAGTTCACAATTAAGCATTTAAAACCATGATTTGAATGTAGTAACATGCCTTAGAGAATTCCCTCAAATCTTTACAAGATATGCACTCAATTTTCACACAGATTTTCTAACTCCACACCCTAAACTAGTTATATGTGAGAAGATTGATGTAAACATGAAAACGAACACTCACATATATGTATCATAAAGAGAGCAATTTCTGGAGTTAATAAGCATCTTTAGGTATGATCTCATGAATGGAATGCTACTACTTAGAATCGAGAACCAGTGACACCATAAGCTCATACCAAGTTCAAACTCCACAAATTGAAACACATAACAATCAAGATAGAAGTCAAAGGGTTGTAATAGGGCTAGGGTATTGACTAACAATGAAAGGTGAAGGATAAACAAACATTCTTAAAGCAATAGTGAGCAAAGTATTGAATTAGGCACTTAGAATTCCCTTTAGAACGCAGAAGTCAACTTTGAACACCCAAGGGGAAGTCACAAAACTTAGGGCCATATTCAAACTTTTTGGGCCCTTTCTTCAACAATCACACTTGTGAGTCCATTCTCACTTATTTTCACTTTTTTTTTTTTTCTTTCTTTTCTTCTTCTTTTTCTCACATTTGTTTTTTCTTTTTCCCGTGCCTCCTTTAAGACTTAGGCACATACATACACACAAAAATCCCTTCCCCCACACTTATTTTCTGCAACATATTAATCAAAAGGAATTCATTATCCGTCATGCTTACTATGCTTCAAGAACAAGGGTACGGATGGTCCTAATCTAGGCTAGGTAAGGGGTGATGTGGTTAGCAAAGAAAATAGGCTAAACGAGGCTCAACGGGGTTAAAACTAATAACAAATACGAAATATGGGAAGTAAGGCTATTTGGTTATGGTGGCAACTACACAACTTCATCTTGATATATGTTATGCAATTCAATGTCATGCTTTGAATGAAACGGATATAAGTTCTAGCATTTAGTTCTATCATGATACAATTGCATTCTAAGTAGTAACCAAGCAAGGAATAATGAGATCATGCAACAACTTTAGAAAACAAAGAATCACAGAAAATAACTCTCCAACGAAGGTAATGGCTCGAGTCTCACAGGGTTGTAGCGTTTGTTTGAGTTCCTTCCTTCAAGCATGTTACAAAAACGAATTTTTCTTTTATGATTGCATGTGAAGTCATACATTATAACCATAACCAAGCATATACCAAGAGTAAATCAAACTTTCATCCATGTTTATAATTCTCTTTAACAGTCATGCAATTACAAACCAAATCCTTATCATTGTTTTGGAAGGTACCCTAAGACACAAACACACAAAAACGACTCAAAACACTCTTTTTAGGCTTTTCAAAACATGTTTTTCAAATTTTTATGTGATTTTCGGAGTTATATAAAAAAAAAACATACTAAAACACTCTAAAACAACTTAAAAACACCTTAAAACAGCAAGGAACAACATTTGAAGTTATGGGTGATAAAATCCCACGAATTTGCATCAAATATACTTAGTTACCCCCCCACACTTAAATCAAACATTGTCCTCAATGTTTTAAGCATAGATTCACACAAAACATAAGTAAACAAACAAAAAGCAACTAAACATACTAAACATGGCAGAATGTAATTAACAAAGAGAAGAGTTTAGGGACTCAAATCTGGTTATGGAGTGTAAATTCCCTCTTCTCCTTGGTGATTGCATTGAGGCTTTGATCTTTGTGATTCCACAGGCTTACTCTTGAACTAGTTTCCGCCCATCGTTGATTTTCCTTTGTGCTACTCTTGAACTGGGCAGCAGGATTCCCTTTAGGGTCTCCCCCGAAGGTCTGAGCTTCCTCCTGTTATCTGTTTCTTTGTTCAATCTTTGCAGGAGTGGTCCCTTCTCTGGAAGTGTATCAACCGTTGAAGATGACTACTCGAGAGCAACGCTAGGTAAGCAACCAGGAATAAATTCCAGGCAGTCGGAACCAGATCGGAAGACTGACTCCAAGTGCCGGCTGATTGCTTCTTTCACTTTGCCATGCGAGTAAGAACAAGGACAAAGAAAAGGACAGGGAAAGAGCATGATATGAGATACTTTTGCTTTTGACCTTGATGATATGAGATACCTTTGCTTTGAAGAAGCGGTGAATGAATCAGCACATGCTTCAATCCGCTGTTTCCTCCTGGGTCATATGTACTCCAGGCATCTGGTATCATCTTTGGGGAAGAAGAAAGAATTGAGTATTTCGAAAGGCTTTGCTGGGAGTGCGCCCTCAGAGGTGAGGGAGAGTTGGGCATTTTTCTTCAGGTTTGCCTTGCCATAAAAGACGAAGGTCGACATATATAGAGATAATATCAAGTGGTGGTATTGTTCTTTTACCCTTGTCGACAAACGTTTTGATCCCGCAAATCCGGCTTTTTGAAATAGTGGCGCCTCTTCGATCTTTGAAAACGCCTCTTCGATTTCTGAGCAGACGCCTCTTCGATCTCTGAACGACGCCCCTTCGCTTTCTGAACGACACGTAGTAGTGCGGATGCGGCTCTTTTGACAAAGCTGCACGCGTTTTCTGAAAAGCAGAGAAAGCTGCACGCGCTTGTCGGCTAAAGATGTGTAGTTGCGATGATGGCCTCCACGTGTTGTCTAAAAAGAAGAAATCTTTTGACAAAGTTGAACGCGTCTTCTGAAAAGCCGAGAAAACGTCGCCTAAATTACGCCGGAAATTCCGGCTTTTTGAATCGGTGGGCGCGTCGCCTTGGCTTTTTATAGAGCTATCGATCACCACAACAAACACACTCTGAAGATTTCCCATTCTTGAAAATCGACTCCGGCCCTTTGAGAATTAACTCCATCCACCCCTTTTCTCTGAACACCCTTGAAAAATGACTAACTCATCGAACCTTAGCTTAGATTTGAGTCTCAGCAGCGATCCGGTTGCGCCGCGTCAAGGTAACGTATGGCGCCCTTCTTTCTTATCTTCTAACGGTCCTCTCACAGGTGAAGACTCCGTGATGCAGGACGCCACAACAGCTACAATAGTAGCTAGGAACCTCCTCACTCCAAAAGATAGTAGGCTGCTGTCAGGACGGTCCGATGAGTTGGCCGTTCAAGAGTCCCTCGCACTTAGTGTTCAGTGTGCGAGTTCTGTGTCCAACATGGTCCAACGCCTGCTTGCCCGCTCCCGTCAGGTGGAATCATTGATGGCAGAGGTGGAAAGTCTCAAGCAGGAGGTCCAGCAGCTGAAGTATGAGAATAGAAGTTTGCACGTGCTTGCAAACAACTATTCGACGGGCATGAAGAGGAAGCTTGATGAGCTGCAAGAGTCTGAAGGTCGGATTCAAAGCGACCGTCAGAGGTTTTCGGCTTATCTCCAGAGGCACCTTTTTCCTGGGTCATCCAGCGTTTGGCCAAGTATTGAGGCCTGGAATGCTCTAGCTCCGATGCCTTCTGTTCCTACGCCTTCCGCTTCAAGAGTAAAGCCACGTAGTAGGGCCTCAAGCAAACAACCTCTGTGAAGGCTACATCTGCTTTATTTTATTTATTTTTTCTTTTTTTTTTTTTCTTTTTTTTCTTTTTTTTTTTTGTTTTCTGTATCAATCGGCATGAAATTTATCTTTGAATGGGCGGTGATACTTGAAATGATCCGGTAATGGTTTAAATTCAAGATTGGATGCCTGAATCATTAACAACATGTTAGTATAAAAGAAAATTGAAATTGGAGGAGGTGGCTTACTTATGTGCTCCGACATGAACTCAAGGATAAACACATCTTCTTTGAACATTTCAGGAACTTTGCCCTTGGACAGATTTGATGTGAGGATTGGTCCTTGTCTTGTGTCATAAAATTCAACTTCTTTGGGGTTGTTTGCCTCAAGAACGTCCTCTTTGATGAATTCATGATATTCCCTACTTTGCACTTTTGGAAGTGCTTCCAAGATGTCTTTCTCACTTTCTTCTTCCTTGGAATTCATGAACCTGCAAGGAATAGGGATATTAGGTGGAATGGGGTTAGAACTAATTAAATTTGGAACAACCTTACTTGAATTAGATGGCGTAGGAGCAATAGGTGCCTCCGGCAAAGGTGTTTCCACTCTTGCCGTGGGTTGGGTGTATTCCTCTTCCTTGTGATTTGATTTTGATGGTTGAGGGTCCGTTCCAACCTCCTTGTCACTTTTCAACATGATAGCCTTGGTGGTTTCAAATTCTCCCTTCGGATTTGCAATGGTTGAACTAGGGAGTTCGCCTTGGTCGCAAATTTGTTCTACAAACTCCGCTATCTGCCCAATTTGCTTTTCCAAGTAGTCCAACCTTTTGTCTTGATTTTCCCTCTCTTTGTTTTGAAGTTGGACTCCCTGCGTCAAAGTAGTAAGTAATTGAAAAATCTTATCATTATCACTTGAATTACCTACATCGCTTTGGGCAGGTTGTGGTGGCTGCATAGGCGTTGAATAGAACTCCTCATATGGCGGCCAATATCCTCCTTGTTGAGCCTCATTGTCTTGATTTTGTGAGCCCTGCACCAAACAAATTAATTCATTAAGCTTTTGATTATAATCTATTGACGAACTTGAGTTTGGTTGGGCATATTGAATATGAGGTTGTGGTGGCTGCATAGGTCTTGAATAGAACTCCTCATATGGCTGCCAATATCCTTCTTGTTGAACATGTTGAGGTTCCCACCACATAGAGTTTGAATGATCACTCCAATCCGAATTGTAAGTATTGGAAAACCCATCATTCCTTGAAAATGTACCAACGCTTTGCATTTGGGACCTTTCCATGAGCTGTGACAAAAGAGAAGCATTATCTAGTGCCATGTTGTGCTTCTCTAGTACTTAAAATCGACAAACAAAATACAAATAAAAAACTAAAACTGAAATACATAACAGAAACTAAAACTAAAACTAATAAGAAAACGAAAATAACAATCCAAAGGATTAGCAAAGTTGCTAATCCCCGGCAACGGCGCCAAAATTTGATGCGAGATTTATACGCACACAAATTAAACCCTCTTTTTGTCAATTGTAGTATAAGTATAAGTAGGGATCGTTCTGGACCGGGGATTAGGAGGGATTGTTAATCACTTGGATTTTGACTCAAAAACGTAAAATAAAGTTTAAAACACTAAACTAGACTCAAAGAATGTAAAACTAAACACTTAAAACACTAAAACAAACCAAAAGACTCAAACATCACCCAAAACACTCAAAACTGCCTTAAAATCACTTTCTGGGCAGTTTTGAGCACTTTGGTGAATTTGGACGAATTTGTGTAACAAATTGAATCAAAACACTTAGAAACACAAACTAAGATACTTTCTAACTAAATTGGACAATAAAGTAAAGGGGGATTTGGTTTTTGATGAAATTAAACTAAATGCACAGATTCTAAAACAGAATGTAAAGATGAATGTGATGAAATTGAATGGATGGGAACCTAGCTAAGGGGTTCATTTCCATACATGTTATACTTGCATAATAAAATGATTTCCAATTGCATTTCAATAAACCATGAATTCTCAACACCCCAAGTTAACCGTGATGCACTAATTAACCTTCAAATTTTCCTAACGTTATTGCATTGGATGGGTTAGCGCATACAACAATTCAAAACATTCCCCACAAGTCCCCTACATGATTGCATAATAGAGATACAAGCAAGAATCATTACGCTCTATGAAAATTATAAGTGTTGACGAGGCATTCGTTACTATGGAATATGCATGAAACTTATGCCAAGAATTCGTTTAACGCGATTGTTTATAAGCAACCTCCACTACTTGTGAATATAAGTTCGTAACTATTAGGTGAAACTCACTTATATTCTAGCGTCATATTCATGCATGAAAATTAAGTGTGCACTCTCAATAAACATACATAAATAAGTTATCAATCAAACAGTTAAACGAATTGAATCCACAACTTATGAAACGCAATTAGAAGTAATCAAATCAAAATGCAAGCATAAACATATATTTCGAATTCCCCCCTAGCCAAGGGGGGTTTAGTTGAATTTAAACATTGGAATCAAAGAAACACCTAAACATTCCAACAACTCAAACTTGAATTGTATGAACGTTTAGGCCCTCTTCTCTTCCATTCCTCATTCGTACAAAACAAAGAGTATTGAAATTAAACATTTGAAATCAAAGAAACACCTAAACATTCCAACAACTCAAACTTGAATTGTATGAACGTTTAGGCCCTCTTATCTTCCTCTTCGTTGTAGCACAAGGTCTAAGGATAATTTGATGGTGTGAATGGTTTGGGGAGTGGTTGGAGTGGCTGCAATGGAGGAGAAAAGTGTTTTGGTGGCTGCTGCAAGGGTGTGGAGAGGTTTTGACGAATTTCTGGAATATGGAAGAGTGAATCAGAATGAATGCAATGGATGCTTATTTATAGGTGAAATGGGGGGAACATGACAGCTAGGAGGGAATGTGGCTGCATGTTTGAATGATTAAAGGATGCATGTGGGTTGGAATTGCATGTGCAATGAATATGTGGCTGCATGTGCAAGGGGACAATCTGAAAATGCATGTGAAAGCATGTGTTGGCTGCAATGATGAAATGGATGGGAGTGCATGTGGCTTAATTAATTAAAGGGAGTGCATGTGCAATGTTTTAAAGGATGGAATGCATGTGAATATGATGGAAATCTGATGGGAATGGAAGATGCATGTGCTGATTTATGCATGTGATTAAAGGTGAGTGAATGATTATGGAATGCAATCTGAAATGGGAGATGGAATGGGATGTTTTGCATGTGAATTAAAGAGTAAATGCATGTGAATTAAAGAGTGAATGCATGTGCAATGACAGCTAGGTTGAATATGCATGTGGAATGGCTGATTTATTTGAAGATGCATGTGCAATGAAGTGGAATGACAGCTAGGTTATGATGATGAATGCATGTGGCTGATTTAATTGAATAGGAAAGCATGTGGATTTAATGGTTTAAAGGGTGAATGCATGTGGATGCATGTGTTGATGAATGGGATTAGGAAAGGTTTAAATGTCCTAAAACTAAAGGGAACAAGGTTCCAACACTTTGGTCTTCAATTAGGTCTTCAATTTCGTCCAACACTTTGGCTCCAAGCATAAGCTATCCATCCTTAGCCCAAAAGTGCTCCAAAAGTCTCCAAAATGCATCTTTTTGCTCCTTTAGCCCTTTGGACCTACAAACACACGAAAATAGCTTAAAGTACTAAAATAACTAAAGAAACATAACGTAAATGCACGAGAACAAGCCATTTAAGTCGCATGAATATGCTCCTATCACCTAGCACACTAGAGCCCTTCTCGCAAACCCATCGCTTTTGCTACCAAGATAGTAGCGCCATCAAGATTAAGCCCCAATCACCTGTGAATTACTATTACGGAGCACAAAGGCAGCAGCAGCACAGTTGTTCGAAACCGAACCTTCAAAATTGAGTTTAACCACATCATGCTGGTCAGGAGGATGCCATTTAATAAAGGAAGAGATAAGTAAAGCCTCCTTGGGGTCACACTTCCCATTAGCCTTGAGAAAAGCCGAAGCAACACTTCTGGCGATAGAAATACAACACGCTGGGACCAGGGGCACACTTCTGAACACAAAGTTATTTCTTTTCGTCCAGATTTACCAGTAGTTCAGAATTACTTTACTAAGATTAGAAAGGCAGTCTTTGTCATTAGAACTTAAGGATTCTAACCAATCAAAAAAGTTATCATTAGTACTAATGTTACCATTATTAAAAATACCAAAAGTTGAGCTCCAAACTTTAGTAGCAAAAACACAATTACAAAAGAGATGACATTGATCTTCTTCAGCTGTATTACATAACGGACATAACTTATCAATATTTTTAACAAAACGACTTAAGCGTCTTCTGGTTTACAATCTTTCATGAATCATTCTGCACCATTTAGTGTTATGCATTGTTTCGTCAAAGATTATTTTAGAACAATGAGATAAAAGTAATTTTGATTTTTGTTTGGGTGGGGTTTTTTTATTTTATTTAGACTGATATTCTAAACTAATCTAAATTACGCAAAGATATTCGAACTTGAGTCACACAACTCACTGGTGTAGTCAATTTGGCTACTCCCATGTTAGCCAAAAATTAGGTATTTTATTTGAAGTGAAGCCAATGTTTTGGCTTTTGTGGGATGAAATATAAAGTTGTGTTCTTTTTTACCTACTAAAATAATCATGGATCATTTTGTATTCAATACTAAGCCTTTGTGAATACCATATTTCAAATTTATTTTTTTAGGATGTAGACAGGGACGCAGATAGCTGTAGTAATGGTCTTTTAATTTTAACGTAATTGGAGTAATAGTCCCTCAACTCATCAAAACGTGTACCTATGGTCCCTCAACTAAAAATCCATTACCATTAGTCTCTCAACTTTAATCCAATTGGAGAAATGGTCATTTAACTTTAACCTAATTGGAGCAATGGTCCCTCAACTTTAACCCATTTGATTAAAGTTAAGGGACCATTGCTACAATTTACTCAACAAATTGACATTCTGATGCGAGAATTATACGCACACAAATTAAACCCTCTTTTTGACAATTGTAGTATAGATATAAGTAGGGATCGTTCTGAACCGGGGATTAGGAGGGATTGTTAATCACTTGGATTTGACTCAAAAACGTAAAAACACAATATAAAACACTATACTAGACTCAAAGAATGCAAAACTAAACTTTAAAACACTAAGACAAACCAAAGACTCAAAATGCTTTAAAAACACAAACTAACTGAATTTCTAACTAATCTAACACTTTAAAAGAAATGGGGGATTGGTTTTGACGAATTTAAAATTAAAACAAAAACTTGGAAACAAAACAGATTCTAAAACCGATTTTGATGAAATAGAATGATGAGAAACTAGTTAGAGGGTTCCTTATCCACACATGAACATATGCATATAATTTGATTCCCAGTTATGACTTCAACAAACGATGAATGACAAAGCTCCAAGTTAATTAGGTCCGCTTAAATTAACTTTCAGATTTCCCTAGATTCATTGGATTGAATGGGATACGCATTACAACCAAATTATTCCTAATCAAAGTCCCTAACTATGGAATACGCATGATAGAGACATTCAACAAAGATCATTAAGTTCAACGGAAATCATAAACATTGACTAGGCATTCATAACTATGGAATACGCATGTTAATCCAGCCTAGGGTTTACTAAACACAATCGTGACTAGCGATTTTTACTACTCATGAATATAAGTTCATAACGATTAGGTGAAATTCCCTTATATCCTAGCATCATTTTTAGGCATGCAAATTAAGTGTCGACCCTCAACCCACATACATAAACAAGTTCTTAATCAAAACAGAAAAGTAAACCACATCTAAAGTTCATGAATTCATAACTGGAGTAAATCAAATCACAACCAACATATGTCCATGGCTTCAAATTCGCCTCTAACTAAAAAGAAATTAGTTCCACATGTTTAACATAATTGAACAACAAGTTAAATTAAACATGAAAACAGAAACAAGAGAAGAAAGAACTCCAAACACTCCAATAGTTGCAGATTGTAAAACAAACTGTGATGAATCAATGGATGATGGAATAGCTAAGGGGTTCTTCTCCACACATGTTACACTTGCATACAAGATGATTTTCAGTTGGTCTTTTGATAAATTATGAAACTCAACGCTCCAAGTTAATTAGGTCCGCTTAAATTAACCGTCAAGTTCTCCTTAAGTTAATGAATTGGATGGATTTGCGCAACGCAATTCACGACATTCTCCGAAAGTCTTTTACGTGAAAAGCACAATAAAGATACGATCAAAGATCATTAAGCTTCATGAAAACTATAAGTGTTGACGAGGCCTTCGTTACTATGAACATCATGAAACTAGTGCCAAGAATTCATTTAACGCGATTGTTTATAAGCAACCTCCACTACTTGTGAATATAAGTTCATAACTATTAGGTGAAACTCACTTATATTCTAGCGTCGTATTCATGCATGAAAATTAAGCGTAAACTCTCAATAAACATACATAAATAAGTTATCAATCAAACGGTTAAACAAATTGAATTCACAACTTATGAAATTCCAACCAAAGGTAATCAATTCATATTGCAAGCATAAACATGTATTTCGAATCACCCCCTAGCTAAAGGGGGTTTAGTTCCTCATACGTACAATACAAAGAGAATTGAAATTAAACATTGAAATCAAAGAAACACCTAAACATTCCAACAACTCAAACTTGAATTGTATGAACGTTTAGGCCCTCTTCTCTTCCTCTTTGTTGTAGCACAAGGTCTAAGGAAAGGTTGTGTGATGGTGTGAAGTGTTTTGGAGGGATGGGGAGTGGTTGGAGTGGCTGCAATGGAGGAGAAAACTGCCCAGAAAATGGAACTTATATACACAGCAAAGAATGGTGTTTGTGTTGTGTGTTGTGTTGTGGTGAATGGAATGAATGTTTTGTGGCTGCAATGGATGCTTATTTATAGGTAGAGAATGGATGGGAGAGCATGTGAATGGCAGCTAGGAATGATTAAAGAAGGGAATGCATGTGGAATGACAACTAGATTGGTTGGTGGAAAGCTGAAAATGCAAATGGGAATGCTGGAAATGCAAGGGATGCACGACAAGAATGTGTTTGGTGTAATTATGGGTGCATGTGGCTGCATGGTGTAGATGATTATGGCTGCAAGGTGTAGATGATTAAAGAGTGATGGGATGCATGTGAAAAACAGCTAGGAAAAGTTGGTGGAATGCTGGAATTGCTAAGGGATGCACGGCAAGAATGGTTTGGTTGCATGTGGCTGAAATTGTGTTGTGAATTATGATGAATGCATGTGGATTAAAGAAGAATATGGAAGTGAATAAATCATAATAGGGCTGCAAGTTTAAAGGGCTAGGGTTTAAGTACATAAAATGGGCCTAAAATAGGGTGGTTTGCATGACAAGGGAATGGTGTTATATGGTTAAGCCCATGGCAAGGTTGTGTAATTGGGTTAGGGCCATTGTTTTGTGTCCTCAAGTGCATACAAGGCCTTCAATTTCATCCAACATTTTGGCTCCAAGCCTAAGCTATCCATCCTTAGCCCAATAGTGCTCCAAAAGGCCCCTAAATGCACTTCTTTGCTCCTTAAGCCCTTAGAACCTGAAAACACACAAAAGAAGCATAAAGGACTAAAATAACTAAAGAAACATAACGTAAAAGTACGAGAACAAGCCATTTAAGTCGCATGAATATGCTCCTATCACATTCCCTGACCCGCAATGTCCACCTGGGCTCCGAATCAAGCTATGCTAGCCAACACTAGGAAGATAATGAAGCCATAAAGTGTAGTGATATGGAAAATGTGAGTAAATTTAAACATAAAAGTGCCTAAATGCAAGAGTGCGCATGTGAACGGGAATAAACCCATTTCACACGTGATGTCAGAGCATGTGAGCGGGAATGAACCCATCAAAGGTTATCTCCTATTCCAACATTTGCCAAGAATCTTCGTTGACACGAACTTGCCACTAAAACTTGAAGGGGTGAAAAATAAGGGTGAGTGGGCCTAAAAATAAAGCTTTGTAAAAACCTTTTTGAAAACGTACAACCACTCATCGTAAAACAAGTATAGTTTCCAAATATAACATACTACGTAAATATGAAAATACTTACCATAGCCAGCAATATCTCAAGAATGCAATATGTCACAATATTTCGTAAATAAGCACATAACGTCCGGTAATCACATAACCCCGCATAACAAACATATTATATCGAGTGCTCATTGACATATGCTGACATACGAGTTAATGCAGAGAAATTCTGACATGAACATGACTGGGTGTAATCATAATATACGCTCTAGTACTACAATCACGTGAAGATTGACGCTAGGCGCATCACATATGAGTCTTAATTGCCTATAGCAATCTAGGACAGGACTGGCTCTTGCAATGGATCCAAAGTGAGCGTACGGTGCAATGTGAACATACAAGTAAAGCCTGGCCCTAGCCTCGTGAGTACAAACACTAGTGTAGCACACGATAAGTAGATAACGTAATTATGATCATGCCACAGCGATTTGATAATTCTAGTCAACATAATACTATTCATAGCCGTAAATCTAATTAAGGCATCCCGTAGGATTGATAACGATTTCCTAATTCTCATCATTACGACATTTCTTATAAATGTTAATTTAATTACGGCATCACATAGAAAATTCGTTATTATATGTATCGAAACTAAATAAATAAATATACTATATAAAAACAAAGACCCACTCACAGATACTTGCGAGGTCACATCCATTCAAACTAGGAAAGCTGGAGTCTTCAATAGTAATCGCACCTAAGCATAATTTTGGGACCCATTAGTAAAATTCAACTAAAATAATTAAATTTTGGAGAATGGAGTGCGGATTTGGAATCGAAGTGTCCAAATATGCTAAGAAAGGTCGCAGGCAAATTTTGTAAAAAGTCAACAGGAAAGTCAACGGTCAACCAAAAAGTCAATTGAGACATTGAGCTAGTCAACTACGTTAAAACTTCATAATTTCACTAAATGGATGTCAAAAATGGACCCGGGGCATCGAAATTAGCCTAGGATGGTTTCTGAGAAAATTTCAAAAAAGTCAACTAACGATCAACAATTAACTTTAATGGAAAATTCCATTCTCAGACAGAATATTCTGTTAAAGTTAACATGAAGGTTAACGAAATATTCCCTCCAAATTCTTAAATGGATCTGGGTTAGGTTTAACGAGTCTTGGACTTAGGTTGGTTTTTGCATTCGGTTTGGGCTCACAGGTTGCACTCTTCAGACCCAACAAAGAAGAAGGTCGTATCTCATAGGATTTGGCCGGGAAGCTTCCCGAGGTCCGTTTGGGGTCCAAAACTCAACCCTTTACAATGATTCAAAAGCCAAAATGAAGCTAAGGATGCACGAAATAAGAATATACCTAAGAGGGATTGAGCCGTGGCCAGTGTTAGCAAAAAAAAAATCCTTTAACTCGCAGTGTTTTTCGTCAAAAACTGAAAAATAACTTTCCAAGGAGATTCTTTGTGTCAAACGTAATGAGGCAAAAATCAACACGAAACTGTGATTTTGGACCACCCATGTCTGTTTCACAGTTACCTTGAACAAATTTCTTAAGAGTTCATCGAGAACCCATCAAGGATGATAATGAATAGTGGTCTAGCCACTGTCGAGATGTCATGGCCTTGGCCTTGGCCTAGGATCTAGACGGGGAAGGTCAAATGGTGGTGTTAGCCTGGGTTGGGTGGTGTAGCTCGTCGAAGTTGGTGAGGTAGGGTGGTGGTGTTAGTGATGCAGAGAAGATGGGGGATGAAAGAGTAGAGTGAGAATGTGAGTCTGAAAGAGAAAGAGAAAGAGTGCTGAGAGAAATGATGGAGTGAGAGAAGGGACACTTTGCAAGAGAATAATGGAGAGTTTGGTGTGGGTGTGGGCCCACAGGCCACAAAATAATTAAAATATCCCACTAAAAAATATTAAAATAATCAAGGACCAAAATACAAAATTACTAAACTACCCTCACGTTCGTATTTCTGTAAAATCTTCGTCGTAACTCTGAATTTGATTCTGCTTGCCCCTATGCATTCGTACCGTCGAGTAATTCAAGAATACGGTAAAGTAATAGCTCATACACATCACGAAATGATGGTCAACGAAAATCAACAATCTCGTCTCTAGGGGCATTTTTGTCAAATTCACTCTTTTAAAAAAAATGTAAAATTAAGGTCGTGTTGTTACATTTTTACTTACGAAAATAATCATGGATCATTTTGTATTGAATACTAAGCCTTTGTGAATACCATTTTTCAAATTTATTTTTTTAGAATGCAGATAGGTCCCATGAATCAACAGATGCAGTGGAATTAGCAAAGTCATTAGTCAATCTAGTGATGCTATAATTGCGGTTTCTGGAGCTATTGACATTGTTACGAATGGGAAGAGAGTTGTTGGTCCTCACAATGGGGTTGCCATGTTGACAAAGATCACAACAACCGGATGTTCAGTCACTACCCTCATTGTTGCCTTTGTTGCTTGCATGTTTTGGAAGCTACTGCTTCTACATTATTGATATTTAGGATTGTTGGCAAGGTGGGAATGAAGCTGGCAAATGGTGCAGCTTCGTTGCGGATGCACTTGATAGATTCACTTTATGGGCTTGATGAAGTGCGTGTGCTTTCTCATGTTAAAATCGCCAACTTGTCATGAAAAATGCGGTGATGTTATTAATAGAATATACACCTCAGCATTTGGTTAGCTTAGTTGTTAAGTTTTCTAAATATAATAGTTGTAATTCTAAGTCTATATATAGTTGGATAACCACTTGCATTTGTAAGCATTCATTACAGTGAAATAAAACTTGCTCTCTAAGATTCTTTCTCTCTCTAAGATTCTCATTCTCTCTCTTGTTCTTCGTTTTCTACCTTTCTTTGTTGAATTTGTGAGTTCTTGAGATCATGATTTCTCTTTAGCTATCATGGTTTCCAGAGCTTAGGTTCGGTGAATCTAAGAGGAGGATCCTGGTTTGCTCATCAGGCATTGGAAGTTTTCTTTGAGCGGTGGATCTAATAGTTGTTTAGCGGGAATTTTAATTTTTGTCGAAGAATCGATTCTGTGTTTTTCGTCAAATCAGGTTTCGATTTCTTTGATTGTTACTTCTACATGTATCATATCTTTGTGAAATTTCTAGAATTCTTTGTTTGAGCTGTTGAAGTCGGTGTTTTGTGAAGAATTGATTTAGTGAATTTCTAGGGCACGAAACCTCTGAATAAATGTTTGTGATTTTCATAGATCTGAGCAATTTGAGCATGAAGCTCCTTGTTATTTACAGTTTGTATGCAGTTTATCTCTGTGGTGATCATTTGTTGAAGTATTGCAATATGAGCTTCTGTGATAAGGTTTGTGGATTGTTCTGAATGTTTTGGCACGAAGCCTATTGCTATTAATGGTTGGCACAGAGCCTGTTGTTGCTAATTGTTGGCACGAAGCTAGGTTTTTTCAACAAATTTTTTAGCAAGAAACTCTGTAGAAGTAAGGTTTTTTTGTAGTTTTTCAGATATATTGTTGAATGTTCTTTGAAGCGTGGCGATGAATTCTATCAAGATGGACAGTTTATTGGCAATGTTAACTATGAGACTACAAGATGAATTTTGTGAAGTGGTTTTTTCAATTTCGATCAATTCTTGAAGGTTATGATCTATTTGATCATTTTGATGGTTCCTCTGCATGTCCACCAAAGTTTATGTTTAATGAGGATACTAGGATTACTACTAAGATCACTACAGCTTATAAGGAATTGTTTAAATAAGATAGAGCTCTTATTAGCTTATTACTTGCTACATTTGGAGATGAAGCAGTAGAGTATGTTGTTGGTTGCAAAACTGCTCATGAAGCCTAGACAAATCTACAAGATAGATATGCTACTGTGTTTAAGGCTCAAATTAATCATTTGAAGCCAGAGCTTCATACTATCAAGAAAGGTGCTGATAGTGTAGAGAAGTATATGCTCAAACTCAAGGCTCTTAAAGATCAATTAGTTGCAGTTGGTGAAGTCGTATTTAAGATTGATCTAATTGTAGTTGCTTTGGCTTGCTTATCTGCTGAGTTTAATATGATTCAAATTGTGATTGTAACTCGTGAAACTCCAATTTCCTTAAAGGAATATTGAGCACAATTGTTGGCTGCTGAAAGAAATGTTTAAGAATCTCAATCTACATTAACTTTTCCAATGTCAGCAATGTATTGCTAGGGTGAATCTACTAATGCTGCTCAACATTCTTAAGGGTCTTCTCAATATTTCAATGGTGGTTATGGTTATGTAAGTGAAAATAGTGTTGAATCTTCGAATAATGGTTTAAGACCAATTGGTGGGATAGTTTCTCAAGCTCAATTGCCTCAATTTCATCAACAGGGAAATGGTAATTTTCAAAATTAGAGGAGTTCTCAAAACTATGGTAGCAACAATGGAAGATTTAATAATAGACCAAGGTATAATGGTGGTAATAATGATAGATTTTCTGGGAATTCAACCATGTATTCTGGCAATTTTGGTAGCAATAAAGGTTCTAATTTTGGTTCAAATGGAGGATCTAATTGGTAGAATTGGAATGGCAACAATGGTTCAAGCCTACTCTAATTCCTGGTTGTCAAATTTGTAACAAACGTGGTCATACTGCACTAAATTGTTACTCTAGGTATTCTACAAGCTCTAGCAATGCTCCTACAGTTCCAGAATGTCAAATCTATGGGAAGAAAGGGCATATTGCTCTTAACTATTACCATATGAGTAATTATGGCTATCAAGGTGCACAACCACTATCTTCTTTCATTGATCATATTGCACAAACTCAGCCAAGCTTTACTTATTCTTCACAACCAAACTGGGTACTGGACACAAGTGCTACACCCCATATGATAGCTGATCTGGATAATTTGACTCTGGTGGCTCTTTTTGAAAGAAATGAAAGAATCATATTGCGCAATGGTGAAGGGCTTCATATTGCTAACACTGGTTTGGGTTCCATTTTAACTCCTTCAAAACTATTAACTTTGCAAATGGTTTTACATGTTCCTCAATTGGTTGCAAGTTTATTATTTGTTTATAGACTTTGTAAAGATAACGATTGTTATATTATTCTTGATGAGTTTGGTTTTTAAGTGCAGGACAAGGCAATAAAGAAAATCATCTTGAGAGGAACAAGTAGTAGTAGTGGCTTGTATTATATCCCTCAGCAACAATTTTTCAAGTATTCTCAGCTTTTGGACACTTCACCATATGTTTTCTTGGGTTAGCTTGTGACAACCCGTCCTTGTTTTTGGCGAATCAAAAGGGTAAATTGGTAATCTTACTTTGGTTGTGGGATATTTGTTTGAAATGGTACTATTAGGTCTTAATTAGTGTGCCCAAAAGGGGCCCATCCTCTGACTTTGTTCTTGGGCCAAACTCCGCTTTCTCTCTCCCTTTCTTCCCTCTTCTCTCTCTCGTGGACTCTTACTCTCACTTCTCTCCCTTCTTTCTCGGCAAGCACCGAATGGTGCGATAGGGGAAAACCCCACCTGAAAAGCCACCACATTCATCCTTTAG
Source organism: Pyrus communis (assembly GCF_963583255.1). Lineage (NCBI taxonomy): Eukaryota > Viridiplantae > Streptophyta > Magnoliopsida > Rosales > Rosaceae > Pyrus > Pyrus communis. Next base: position 16,838,527 of record NC_084806.1, read on the forward strand.
ACCCCACAAGCTCAAACCCTTGCTCTGTTATGTAGGAAAACTGAGCCTAAAGGCTCTAACTCGAAGCACTGATGAGAACAACTTCCCCGACGTAACTCCAAATGATTTGTAACTTTTTCGACTTGGGTAAGCCTCAAAACACTCCAAATACTTCTTTTTTCATCCATGTAGTTCATTTCTGACCATGTTGGTGTGTTTTGGACGTCAGACTATGAAGAAACACCTCGGATGAGCTAAACCAAGATTTCGACGAGTACCCATGGCTTCCAGGCCATTTTCTGACCAATTTCGACCACCATAAGTCTTGAAAATAGTACGAATCTCTTCCTTGTTCCTTGGGCTTCATTTTGGTATATTACATGATAGCTTTTAGTTAGGTTTTGAGGTTGAACGAAGCTAAGAGAGCTTCGACTTTCTTCTTCGACGAGATCGGGCAACCCGGCCTGGATTTGGGCCAAACCCGATCCACATACCTAGGCCGGCCCAACTTGTTGGGCCATGTTAACCCAAACCCAACCTAAGCTTTGGCCCAACCCATACTTGAATCCTAAGCCCGACCCAATAATCTCAGGCCCAACCTTGTGGCCCAAACCTTCGACCCAACCTAGAACCTAAAACCTAGAACCCAGAACCCAAGCCACGAGTGGGTCTGCACGTGGGCCTACACGTGGGTGCGCGTGAAAGCATGTCTTGGCCGGCGCGTGGAGCATATGCCCTTCTACTAGAGGTATTGTGCTCCGTCGCCATCCACGGCGGCATCGACGACTTTTTTGGTGACCCAAAATGGCACATGGTGGTGCGTGGTCGTCGGGGTACCTGAGGTCCCTCCTTATGTTTTTTGACATCCTGAATCCGTTTATGACGTTCGTTTCCCGAAATTCAATTGTTATGATAGAGTTTTATTAATTGGACCTTTTATGTACTTAGGTGCAATTGTTTATGGCATTTTCGTCCTCTCTCGTTTGCATGGCTCTTTGACGGCGAAGTATCTATGAGTGGACCCCTTCCAAAATGCATGTTTTAATTGCTCGAAATGGGTACATGAAAAGCATATTTTATGGCTTCGGTCGGGTGATGTAGGGGCCTAAGGGTTAAATGAAGGCCTTCAGGTGAATAAAGAGTTCTATATGCCTTCAAGCGATACTAATACCATTATTTAGCACACTATTTATGATATATGTTTTACGAAGGTTTTATTGCATGTTAGGGTTTTCGAAAAACCTATCACATATTATACTATTGAGTTTTCATAAATTTTGGGTGTTAGTACGTTGATGAATAACTGTTTCAGTATTACTTATTTATCAACTTGGTCTACTCATGTTTTGTTTTGTGCACTGATAGGAGCATATTCATGCGACTTAAATGGCTTGTTCTCGTGCATTTACGGTATGTTTCTTTAGTTATTTTAGTACTTTAAGCTATTTTCGTGTGTTTGTAGGTCCAAAGGGCTAAAGGAGCAAAAAGATGCATTTTGGAGACTTTTGGAGCACTTTTGGGCTAAGGATGGATAGCTTATGCTTGGAGCCAAAGTGTTGGACGAAATTGAAGACCTAATTGAAGACCAAAGTGTTGGAACCTTGTTCCCTTTAGTTTTAGGACATTTAAACCTTTCCTAATCCCAATCATGCCATGCATAACACACACTTCCATTCCATTGTACATACCACAACACAAACTCTTCCATTTCAGAATGTAGACATCACAAACTGCCCTTGGTGCCGTGGCCTTGAGGCACCATTCCCTACTAATCCAAACACCGCCCCTTCCATTTTCACCATCTCTCATACACAACCATTCACGCCAGAAATTCATTCCCTCTCTCTAACACAGCCATACTTCACCATTCTTCATATTTTCTGCCCAAAAACACTCCTTGCCGTCCCCTACATCCATCCCTACCCTAAACACATCATTCTACATCATCCATAACCCCCAAAACTCACCAAAACCCCTTGTGCCGCAACAACAAAGAGGAGGAGAAGAGGCCTAAACGTTCATACAATTCAAGTTTGAGTTGTTGGAATTTTTAGGTGTACTTCCTTTCCTTGATTTCAATGTTTACTTTGTTATTACTCTCTATGTTTGTTGTAATCATGAGTGGCTAAACCCCTAATTAGTTAGGGGAAAGTTTGAAGCCATGAACATGTTTGAAATATGAATTGATTTCTTCCAATTGTGATTTGTTAAGTTGTGATTGCAATTCAATTATCATCTTTATTAAAAACTTGTTTTTGTATGTTGATTAGGGATGCATACTTAGTCTTCATGCATAAACTCGATGCTAGTTTATAAACGAGTTTCACCTAATCGTCACAAGTTTATAAACATGAGTAGTGAAGGTTGCTAGTCACAACCGCGTTAATTGAATTCTTGGCAAGAGTATCATGCATTCATAGTTACAATTGCCTCGTCAACACTTATAATTTTCATAGAGCATAATGATCTCTCATTGTATCTCTTCTATGCATTCATGTTGAGAACCATTGGAGAATGATTTGAATTGTCGCATGCATCATCCAATTCAATAACATAAGGAAAATTTGAGAGTTAATTAGTGCATCACGGTTAACTTGGGGTGTTGAGCATCATAGTTAATGAAAAGCAATTGGAGAATCGATTCATATATAAATGTGTCATGTGTGGAGAATGGACCTCTAACTAATCCATCCATTATCTTGTTTTCAAGGAATTCGTTTTACAATCTGCCTAGTTTATTAACTTGTTTTGTTATTTCATTTTTCGTCAAAACCTCAATCCCCCTTTACTTTAGTTTCCAATTTAGTTAGAAAGTGTCTTAGTTTGTGTTTATAAGTGTTTTGATTCAATTTGTTACACAAATTCATCCAAATTCACCAAAGTGCTCAAAACTGCCCAGAAAGTGTTTTTAAGGCAGTTTTGAGTGTTTTGGGTGCTGTTTGAGTCTTTTGGTTTGTTTTAGTGTTTTAAGTGTTTAGTTTTACATTCTTTGAGTTAGTTTAGTGTTTTATATTGTGTTTTTACGTTCTTGAGTCAAGTTATTACTTAATTTCGTCCAAATTTGTGTTTGTGCTCAAATCTGCCCAGAAAGTGGTTTTTAGGCAGATTTGAGTGTGTTTGTGTTGTTTTGAGTCTTTTGGTTTGTCTTAGTGTTTTAAAGTTTAGTTTTGCATTCTTTGAGTCTAGTATAGTGTTTCATATTGTTATTTTACGTTTTTGAGTCAAATCCAAGTGGTTAACAATCCCTCCTAATCCCCGGTTAAGAACGATCCCTACTTATACTTATACTACAATTGACAAAAAGAGGGTTTAATTTATGCGCGTATAATTCTCGCATCATGCACCCTCAGGACTTAGAACCGAGGTGTACAATCCTGGCGTTAAGGTATTCCTACATCGGCATCATCGAGTCCTCTTGGTGTAGAACCCATTTCTTTGTTCATTCAATTTTATATTATTCCTATTTAGTGTCTTGGATTAATTGTATGCTCTAGACACATTCCATAAATACATTAATTATAATTAAACTTACAAGTGTTATTCATGTTAGTTATTTCTTTCTAGTTTTCATGCATTCTAATATGACTTCGTCATCTTCGAATGTCGGCAAGCACGGGTCTATCCTGGTATTTGGAGGATATCAGGGTCGGGCATTTCAATTTGGTATCAGAGCGCGGTTGGTTTAGAGCATAGTTAAGATCTTTTGTTAATGTAGTGGTGTGTCGGTTATGACATCATTTGGATATCACAACTTCCGAGATTTGTTGTCATTTGCTACGGTTGTGCAACTCTCATTTTGGATGAACAATCACATCTTATTAAAGAATAAGAAATTTCGTGTCGGGATTGTGCCTCAGCGGTGACGTGATGGATTGTTGGACTACTTTCGACATCAGACCGATACTTTACAACATGAGTTCCCTAGGAATTGCGGGCAAAGTTGGCTTTACATGGAAGTGATGTAAATTAGAAATCTTAATAAGGGGAAGTTTGGTTAAGACCAGTTGCAGATCCGAAGAGGCGATGCCACTTTTCAACATGCATTCCTTAGGAATTGCGGGCAGAGTTGGATCTTCATATGAGTGTTTGGAAACAGAAAGTTGTTAATGGTATGAGTTGGTTAAGACCAACTAGAAGACCTGAATTGGTGATGTCACTCTGGGACATGCATTCCCTAGGAAAGGCGAGTAGAGTCATATCTTTATGGAAATTATTTGAAAGATTTGAAATTCGTGTTGGAGAAAGCGAGTAAACGCTAGTTGTTTCGAAGTTTAGTAAATGATAGTTTGGTGGGATCGAATCCATGCTCTCGGACTTGCTCCCGCTGAGGAAATTCATGTGGATCTTTAGAACAATTCTTGGTGATTGTTCTATTGATAATCTTCTTGCTTACTCCAACCACGAAGTCAGGTTCATTAAACATTGATTGTCAGCTGTACATCAACTTCTTTGAATGTTGTTTTTTTTTTTTTTAATATTTAGAGTAGATACTTTTCTTAAGAGTTCTTTGTTAGCAGACGATATTCTCATCAATTTCCAAAAGGGGTTATGACCGTTGGAAATTGAAAATCCTCACAAGATGTTGTGAAATACGAAATGTCTTTGGTCTTGTCAAATCTTATCTGCAATTCTTAACTATTCTTTGAGCTTAGACCTACTTCCTTTTTGGCTAAGAAACCATTCAACCTTATTGCAATGCTAACGGTGAACGAAGTTTTTGACAACGGAGTATTGTCTCATCCGATCGTAGTTCTTACACCTTTTGAATTATGCGGTGATGTATTATTAAATGTTTGGCTGCACGTTGATGCAGCATGATTGAGTAACGCGTGTGCCTCTTGACGATTAGAACCACATGATGTGAACCATCCTATTCTTGATGCAGAGCTGATGCTCTTAAGCATAAATCCCATTGACAGCTTACCTTCATCCGAGCTATTCACATCCCATTATCGTTTTCTCTTCGAAGAATTAGTTTTACTTTAGTCCATGGTGAGTATTGTCGGCTCACATTTCAGCGTATGCCATGCACGCTGGCAGTATTAAATTGTACCACTATTTTTATCTATTTTATTATTGGCACTGTATGAATGGTTTATCACTGAATATGTGAGGGAATATCTAATTTACTGATAAGTGAAAGTGGTGAGATAGAAGCCATTAGGCTTATCTCAATCTTCTTCTATTCCTGTTTGGAGGTGCGAAGAAATTTCCATGGTTATCCTTTTTGGGTTGTCGGGGACCCACTGGGGATGCGAATGGAAGCGAACGTATGTCACCACGGATTTCCAATACAAACCATCTTGTAGACGTGGAGACTATGATAACGTTTCGGTATTTGTTGATCAACTTACTCGTCGTATTATCTACCAGTTCGAGAGGACTATATTTCGACCGTTTGGCAATATTCTTCATTCTAGACTTCGTTAGATCGACGTCATGATTACCATTGATTTTGACCGTGATCTCAGTTTCATCTCCTGGTACTGGAAAACATTCTAGTCAACTTTGGGTTCGTGTTTACCCTAAAACACTTCGTATCATTTCCAAAACAGAGAGACTATTCAGGAAAACCACTCAGATCTAAAAGTTTTAGCCGGAACCATCAGTCGTTCAATCACCCATTAACATCTTATCGAGCGAATCATTACCACCAGTGATTAAATATCCCTGAGATTATCGTCCATGAGTTATCGTTGTAACATGATGTTGTGAAAGTTGGAATGGGGAAAAAGTTTGAGTTCCCGTCTATCAAATTACTTTTGATTACCATTCGAGTCGAGTCCATACTCAACAATCTCGACTTGCCACCACAGAATCAAGTTAAGTACTTACATGTATTCTTGCATCATAGCTACGCATTCACTCAAGTTATCATATACTTTATATTTGTTGGACTTGTTTTGACCCTTAAATTCGTGGGTGTTCACTTAGCCTTCTCGGTATAACTGTTTGCTAAATCCGAGAGAAATTTTCAATTAATCAGTTTGCTTAGGCATTGTGAATCATATGGTTCTGGTTCTCAGTGTATCATCACTTTTGTACCTCATCGTGATGCACGTTTCACTTCTAAGTTTTGTGAAGGTTTCGTGAA